>NC_080064.1:53101048-53463099 GCF_949987535.1 Balaenoptera acutorostrata
TGAAGAATTGAGGAGAAACATTTTCTTTTCCATTTTTCTTTGGTATGTGTGTATGTTTGTATTTATTTATTTTTCAACTACAAATATTATACATATGTATGTTCCAGTTATAAAAGAGTTAGAGACAGAAGTATAACCTCGCTTGCTCAAAGGCAGATTTTCCGGCTGGAGTCAAGGTTGATCTAGGCACATTTTGGCCCATCTCTTCTTCTTCCTTTCCTCCCTCTTTTCTTTCCTCCCTTCCTTTTCTCCTCCTTTCAGTGGAAGATTCAGAAACATAGTCCCTCCCTTTATTGAGTCCACAGAATTGAGCTATAGCATGTCATGTGTGTTAATTCCTAGGGCTCCCATAACAAAGTACCACAGATTGGGTGGCTTAGACAACAGAGCTGTTGTCTCACAGTTCTGGAGGCTAGAAGTACAATATCAAGGTGTCAGCAGGGTTGGCTCCTTCAGAGGGCTGTGAGGGAAACTCTGTTCCCTGCCTCTTCTCTAGCTTCTGAGGACAACCTTTGGTGTTCCTTGGCTTGTAGATACATCACCCAGATCTCTACCTTCAACTTCACATGGCATTCTCCCTGTGTGTGCGTCTGTCTCTGTGTCCAAATTTCCCCATTTTATAGGGACACCAGTCATTTTAGATTAGGGCCTACCCTAATAACCTTACTTTAACTTGGTTACCTCTGTAAAGACCCTATCTCCAAATAAGGGCTCATTCTGAAGTAATTTACGTTAGGTCTTCTACATCATTTGGGGGACCCAGTTCAACCATAACACAATGTAAAGCAACAGCTATGTGTACTTGGTACTGCGGTCAAAAGCAGAAGGGAGTACCAAAAAAAAAAAAAGCCAATAATGGGGTATATTAGCATAACTACTTTTTTCTTTTCCTCTTTATTTTATTTTTTAAATTTAATTAATTAATTATTTTTATTTTTGGCTGTGTTGGGTCTTTGTTACTGCGTGCAGGCTTTCTCTAGTTGCAGTGAGCAGGGGTTACTCTTTGTTGAGGTGCGCAGGTTTCTCATTGCGGTGGCTTCTCTTGTTGCAGAGCACGGGCTCTAGGCATGTGGGCTTCAGTAGTTGTGGCACGCGGGCTCTAGAGCGCAGGCTCAGTAGTTGTGGCGCATGGGCTTAGTTGCTCCACGCATGTAGGATCTTCCCGGACCAGGGCTTGAACCCGTGTCCCCTGCATTCGCAGGCGGATTCTTAACCACTGTGCCACCAGGGAAGCCCTCCTCTTTAAATTTAATGTTTATTTTCATTAACATTATACATATACATATATGAAGGAGTCAACTATTTTTATATGGCTTATTATGAAAAATAGGAGTTAACAAGCCATGCAGTGCTTCCCACCTCCATTGCACACTCTCCAAAGACAATCTCTTTCAACTTTTCTGATTCTGTTAATATTTAACTATAAGTTTCCAAATAACAGATTTATGTTGCTACATGATATTTCAATTATAGATGTGATCTATTGGCTTCCCGACATGCAAGATGGGGACTTAGCTCTCTATAGGTCACACACACACATACATGTAGTGTTCCATCTGCCCAATATAGTGATGTTGTAACTCAGTTAGATCAATATCCAATGTTTCCATCACCATGACTGTGTAAATGCTATAGGCATCTAATTTGTGTAGGATATCAAAAATAATTTTCCCTTCCTGCACATTTTTTCCACCTAGAGTGAATAATTGGCTTGTTTTTTCCCTTGCTTGGGTTTTAATGACCTTATCCCTAATCAAATCCAAATTCTGCCCCAGTTGTGTAAAAACACATTAGTAATTATTGATTTCATTTTCTTGAGATCTCTCCCAGAGCTTCCCCAACTTGGCACTGGGGGGTTATATGACTAGACTGTTTCCTAGGGAACCCTCCATGTGGGCCTTTTCTCCTGGACTGGTCAGATGTCCAGAGAAGACTCTTCAATCCCCTTCTTACAGAATATATGTCTGGCTGCTGTGCTCTGGAAGCTGAGTGGGGGAAGTAGGCTGGAGTCCAAATATTCAGTCAGCCCATCAATATTCCTTGAATCCCTCTGTTTTCAGCACAGTGATCTCCCATACCTCGACTATCCCTGCATCCCCAGTTCAGAAACCCCCTGTTTACTGTCTCTGGGAAATAAATCTCTGCTGTCAGTTACTGCTGAGGAAGAGTCAAGTGACTGCATGGCATGGGGAGAGTGGGAGTGGAGGCAAGGGAAACCTACCTGCTTCTACACCCTTTCTGCCAACCCTCCTGCTCCAGCCCCACCTTTACTCTCACTTCCAGAGATCCCAGGAGCACCAGTTCCTGCCCTTGCTCTCTGTCCCCAAGTCCCTCAGGGGGTCTCCCCACAAGAGGCTTTGCAGGTGGCTTTGTCCACCTTGTCTGCTAGCTCAGTCACCAGTCCTTCACAGGTTTTGCTGTTTTTGCCTTTTCCATCCTCATTGCTCTTGTGTTAGTGGGTTTCAGGAAGAAAGGGAGCTAAGTATATGTGTCCAGTTTGCCAGCTTTAACTCTAAAGCCGTTCTTGTCCTTTCACCAGCATGTTCTGGAGACAGTTTCAAACCCCAAATGAGTGATCCAATTCCTGAGCTATCTAGAAGTTGTGGGTGAGTTTGGGGAGAAGAGAGGACCTTCATCATGCTCTGTGTGATCTACAAACATGCACACGTACACACACGAGTACACATTCAGCCCAACTCTTCACTCTACATCATCTAGAGCCAACCTGGGCTGAGTATTTGGAATCAGCTCCAGATTCTTATTTTGTTCTCCATGTAATTTTCTTACATTCCCCAATTCTCTCTTTCCCCCCATCTCCAATTTATTCTTGACACTACAGCAAAAGTGTTCCTTTTAAAAATGAAAATCCTATTATCATGTCATTCCCCTACTTTAATGTCTTTACATTATTTTTAATGTCTTCTCTTTACCCTTAGAATAAAGTTCTGTACTCTACTCTTGTCCTGTAAGTCCCCACCCAACAGCTTGGGAGGCTTATATTAATCTCATATTAGTCTCCCCTCCCCTGCTAAGCTGTGGCTTCCTTAGCTATTTCTCAGTTCTGTTAGGCCTTTGCCCATGCTCTATACTCTTTCTGGAAAGCTCTTGACCTCAGCCCCCTAAAGACTCTATTGGGGAAACACCATTTACCCAGGGACACCTTCTCTGACTGTGTCTCAGCCCCTCCTTACATACACTCAGCTAAATCCTGCATTATACCCTCCCATGATACCCTATACTTTTGCTTTGATAGCACTTTAGTTACATGTCCAAGCTAGACTGGAAGCATCCTGAACACAGGATCTTTTTCTGTCTTGTTTACATCATCACCCTAGTCCCTAACACCAGATCTGGCCCATAGCAGGTATTCATTCCATCAATACTTATTTAATCAATTGTACTTTTCACATTAAGAGTTTTCTAATCTTCACTCCCATCCTCACCCCAGCATACTCTCCCTTCTAAATGTACTGGTTTAATAGCAGAGAATATTAGTTAAATATTGAAAGTGTCATAATTCCCTTCCTGGAAAACTGGGCGTGGTGCCTCTCTGTCTCTCTCCCTTGTGGAAAACAGCTCTCGTCTTCAGGACACTGGAGCAGGTGGCCAGGTGTCTCTCAGCTTATTCTGCTGGCTCTCAAAGCAGAAGGTCCCCAAGATTATAAAGAGAAAGGGAAAGACTTGATTTTTGTTTTTCATAGGCAATCAGGGAAGTTGGTTGTAGTGATATAGTGAGCAAAGTCATGAGGGTTCTCATAAAATAAACTGAATGGAGGTCCCCGTTACAGAATTACAATTGCAGTATGATGTGTAAAGTTTGCCCCAGAGTTTTTTCTCATTGCTTTCCTTATATGAGAAAAAAAAATGCAGCTCACAGTATGCTATTTGGAAGTTTGAAACTGAAACTATTTGTTTCCTCATCTGTAAAATGAGAAAGTTGAACTAAGTGCCGTCTAAGGCTACTCTGAAACTCTGTGACCTTATTCTGAGCCTTTATAAGAGCTGTTCACAAGAACTTCTAGGTTTCTGAAAATACATTGCTCTTGAGGAAATCAAAGATTTATTGGAAGGTTTTAAAAAATATATAAACACCTTTATGAACTTGGCAAAGAATCAGGTGAAGAAAAGTGTGGATTTTCAATCTGCCGACAACGGTGCCATTCTAAAGAGTTCAATAGTCAGCATTTTAGTACTCATACACAACTATGTAAAGACTAGAAGGGCTGAAGCCTTCAGCAGCAGCTTTTGAATTTTGTGTCATTGCTCAGAGGCAAAAATGAAATACCTGCCTAACTGCAAAAAATTAAGTAGCCAAGACCTTTTTAAAAAATAAATAAAGGCACTGTGTGATACTTGGTATTATTAGTAGTCAATATTTACTCCCTTCAACGTTCCATCATGGGCCTTCACTTTCCTCCCCCATTGATGTTGGGTTGCTTTGGCCACTGAAATGTTTGTGGACATGAAAAACATTGTGCTTTCCTCAATTTAGCTTCAATCTTGTGCACTGGTCACCTGCCGTGAGATACCCTGGGTAACTACTGTCTGGAGTCCAAAATAAAAAATATGGAGCAAATATAAGCTAAACTCACAGACCCTCCCAGCTGAGATCAGCCTAACTCAGCTGAATCACAGTTGATCTGCAGACCTTTGAGCATGAGAATAAATGCTTGCTGTTTTAAGCCACTGAGTTTTGAGGTGATTGTTACACAGCATTATTGTGAAAAAGCTGACTAATACAAGATGCAGTGTGGGTTCTCATGAGATATAACATGACGGTTAAAGTATGGTTTCTGAAATTTGGCACATCTTGTTTTGAATCTCACTTCTGTTATTTACTAGATGTGAAATGTCACGCAATTGACTTAACCTCTCTGAGACTCTATTTTCTCATCTGCAAAATGAAGATAATCACCAACATCATAGCACTGTTGTGTAGATCAAATGACCTAATACATATCAAGCAGCTAAGACAGTGCCTGGTACATAGTAAGGAGCCAGTAATTGTTTGCTATTATTAACAATAATAATTATTATAATTTCTATAAAATAAATCTTACTTTCCTGTTAACTTACATTATAAAACTAGATATGAAGACTTATTTGGAATATTTGGTGAAGAAGGATGAAGAAGATAAGTATTCTACCTCATGGCTGATAAGTTCATATGATATTAAAAAGGTACATTGTCTACCAAGCAAGCGTATCTGTGTGTATAAAAGAGTTTTGAATTACTTTGCAACAATTTCTCAAATCTGAGCTCCTTTTACAAACAGAATTTACATTTCCATGTCCCCGAGTCTAGGATATGAAGTGTGGTGTCAAGTATTAACAATCTAGGTCTGACTTTACACTCTCAGCACCCAGAATTGTTCCTAAGAGTTCACATCTAATAAATCGTACACTGCTGTGGATCCTTGCCTTCATGTATTCAACAAACATTTATTAAGTGCTAGGTATTGCACTAGGTACTAGAGGTAGAGAGATAAACGGACATGGTCCTGTACTCATGGCCCTCATACTTTAGCTACAGGTTGCAATTATGTTTCACTCTGGTGTCAACTCAGGGATTTAGAGGGGCTGCTCCGAGCACTAGTTAAAAACAATTCTAGGCAGCACTTGATCTTAGTGGGGAAAAGAGTCACGGGTTTGGAAGGAGGGAATGGTTTTGAATGTTTGCTAATCCAGGTTTCGCTGGGGACAGACACATATACAACAAAATATAATTTAATGCAGTAAATGCTATTTGTGAGATAAGAACAAAGTGGCATCGAACACAGAGCAAGGAGTAATGAATTTTGCCAAGAGGGAGTGGAGTAAGGAAAGGCTTAATTGAAGAGGTGAAACTGTGGCTGGGTCTTGGTGGATGACCAGGAATTTAGTAGGTGATGAAGTGGGAAAAGATGATTTCAGGCCAAGAGCACATCATGAGCAAAGGCACAGAGGTGTGTTAGTACATGGGGTGTTGAGGGAACAGTGAGTAGTCCTGTTTGGTTAGAACATGGGGTGTGGGGATGATGTTGGTAGGAATGAGTTACAATAGGGGGCTGGGACCAGTCTGTACTGCTTTATTGTGTAAGCCATAGGAATCCCTGAAGGCCCTTAAGTTAGAGGATGATATGGCCAAATGTGTGTCTTTAAATGGTTACTCAAGAAGAACTAGATTGGAGATAAAAAGAGAAAGAGGCAAGAAGCAGAGAGGAGGCTATTGCAACTATGCAGACAAGGGACCTGGGCATTTAAACTAGGGTGGTGTGGAGTGGGGGCCAAGACAGAGGAAACAGCATCATCAAATAGCACAAGGATGCTCTTCTCTCAAAAATGACCTAGTATTAGGGCTTCAATCAATATAAAGCAAATTTAATGGTCTAATTTTTTCATAGCTCTTGTTCTAATGTTACTGTTTGACTATGTCACTAAATCACACATATAAAGGGAGCCAGATTTTAAAATTTATCCTTGAGTCAATCTGGTAAAGTAGGTACTAGAATTTCCATTTTACAGAGGAGAAAACTGAGGCCCCGGGATTTAAAAAGCCCGCAATCGGTGATCTTAGACTACACATCTTCTAAATGTCAAAGCTAGCATTTGAACCCAGGGCAACTTGACCTCAGAGTCAATGTTCTTAATCACTACTCTATACCATGTGAACAATTAATTCTCCAGTGTTATGGGCCATTTCCACTAATTGTTAAATCTCTCACATACCTCCTCTTTTCAGTCTGATATATCTTGACCCAGGACACAAGCCAGTGAGTATCAGAGAAGTATTGAAGGCAGGAGGAAAGTACCTCTGAAATACTCCAAATAACTTGGACTTGAAGTCAAAGAAAAACGATTGATTTTTTTTTTCCTGAGTACTTGAGAGATTTGTCAAGTAATCTCAAATCTCTTACTCTGTGGGAATCAACGCATTAATCAATCCACAGGCACTGTACCTAGCACTGTGCTGGGGGAATACATCACCCTTGACTCAGTCCTCAATAGAAACACAGGGGAAAGAGCCCAGGACTATGAGAAAGGAGACATAGTTGGGAGCCCTGGCTCTGCCATGAACCTGCCCTTGGCCTTGGACAAGTCACTTCACCTTTCCAGGCCTTCCTTTCACCATTGGAAATAGCCCCAATGATGGCAAATGTCCTTACCATTCCTACATTTTTGCACCCACCTTACAGGATTAATTGAAGGAAAAATAAAAGAGCAATTAGTATTGGACAGAAAACTGTGGTAATAAAACACACTGAATTGCACGACTGGTTTAGCAATCACTTGGCGTCTTCTGAAACAGCCTCCTAAATATGCAGGAAGAGTGTTTATCATTCCTACTCCTACGGAGCCTGACACTTCACCGAGAGAACAGGCTTTACAATGTCGCACTTCCTCAAAAATTGCTGCATTTGAAATCTTGCGGGGATATTTAGAACTTGTTTTTAGAGGACCTGAGGCACTTTGAGTTACTCAATGCTTTATCCCTCCTTCCTTTTCATCTTGCCTGGAGAATCCCCAGTGGTGATTTTTAAACATGGTTATGTACTTCATCGAGGTCTTTGGAGTTTGGAGAGTGCAGCGTTTCCTCTGAGGCAAAATATTTTGAACAGTGGCTGCACGGGCTCACTGTTTCCTGGAGCTAAAGACTGCAAATCGATTTCTGCAGCCCGCTTCTTCCAGAAGGAGACGGTGGGGGTGAGTGGGAACACGAACTTGCTTTGTCCACCCAAACAGCGCCGTCAGATTTCTCAGTCATCCTCTTGGCTTTCGGAGGAATCGCAGGAGCAATTGTTGAGCCTCGCAACAGCGAGATTCCGCTGCCTTCCAGCTCTAACAATCAAGAGACAAGTCTCCGGAGAGCACAGGCTCCAAGCAGTTATTAGAGATGATGGCATTACCGGAGCGCTGGGGCCGCCTGCCCTGCCCTCCAAAATAAACGGTCCTCTTACGGCTTCACACTATGCTTTACTCCCTATATTAACACAGGAGCTGACAGATGGGGTGAGAAGCTGCAACTTGTATTTTGGAGGGCATTAGAGATGATTGTGCTAGTCTAATTCCAGAGCTGATCTTTTTAGCAGATTATGATGTATGACTCTCCACGGTGGTCAGCGCCTCCTGTATATATTTTAGGTGGAATGCTTTCTTTTGACACATACTTTACAGAGACATAAGTGTATCCTATTTTAATTAATGGAAGAAATGATTCATTCACAAGTGGAAGGTTTAATTAAAGAAAGGGTCAGCGTGGGTCAGCCATGAATTGCAAAATATCTCTGATGTTTATTATACTCTCCACCAACTCTGCATGCTGTCTGGAGTGGTACAGGGCAGTAAAGGCAGGCCCTGGAAAGAAAGAAAATGAAGTTTAATTAATTCATTCATTCAACAAATATTAATTGAGCGCCTACTGTGTTTTAGGTGCTGTGCTAGGCTCTGCAAATAAAATGGTGAACAGTCAGACATGATTTTTTGCACTTATGCCAGGGACAATGCAGTTGGGGGCACAAGAAAAGTGAGGAACAAACAAATAGAACACTATTATTAAAGATGGTAACATGTTTTCTGAAGGAAAAAATCATTCTGGGCTCTTCTCCTTGCAGTGTTCGGGTATTGTTTTTTAAGAATTTTAATACCCCACTTTACAGTGAGGTACATTTAACTTTGGAATATATCTCTGAAACCAATCTGACCCCAGTCTGCTAGATGAAGTATCTTATTCTTAGAAGCAGCAGTTATACATACTGAGTTGCAAAATATGTAGCTTGTCACAGTAGCTTCTTCCTATGAGGAAAGAAACTTTATGCTTTAGAATCAGACAAACCTGGATTCAAATCCCGGCTTCTCAGCTTAATCGCTTTCTGGTCTATGATATTACTTTGCTTTTCTGACCTCAGTTTCCTCATTTACAAGGAAGAATAACAATACATAAGGCATTGAGTCATGTGAAAAAATACATGAATAGTACCTAAGGCATAGCATTCTTATTAGTTAATGAGCATTAATATTTGTAATTTATCTTCTTACATTATTATTATTAGGAGTAATATTTTTCCCTCTCTTTTGGAACTTTCTTGATTCTATGTTTGTTCTGGTTGTTCATGTTATTTTCTTATCCCTTCATTTGATGACAGAGGTCATAATTTTTAAAGCACTGGACCCAGTCTGATATATGCTTAGTGATCAATAAATAACTGTCGAATGAATGGATAAAATTCTATCTCCTTTTGGAACTGGGTAGAGAATAAGCTGATAGTAAACAAAGTCTCTCAAAGGCTTCCCATAACACTTGGAATAAAGTCTATATTCCTTATCGTGGCAAACAGGAACCAACATGCCCTGACCTTTCCAGTCTCATCCAACAACATTTTCCCTCCTGTACTCAGCTTGAGCCATCAGCCTTGCCTGGAATGCCCTTTCTCTAGAACTGTGCATGGCTCACTCCTTCCAGATCTTCAGCTCTCTGTTCAAATATTTTCTCTTCCTGGAGACCTTCTCTGACCACCTTGCCTATTCATTTTCTCTCCCCTCACCCTGCTTTACTTTTTCTCAAAGCATTATCACTGTCAGAAATTACATGATATATTTCAGAGTTTACGAATTTGTTGTCTATCTCCCCCACTTATCACATGTGAACTCCTGAGAGCAGGAACCTAGACTGCTGGTGTCCAGCCCTAAGTCACCATGCCCCTGAATGAATCAAACAAACGAAGTATCTCTTTTCATTTTTGTAGGGAAATATATATATAAAAACTATCCAAATAGTTTCTATAGTACAGTAGTCTACAAAACATAAGAAATCTTTCTCCCCAAATTTTTGCTTGCAGCACTGAATTTAATTTTTCACCACAGAATGACAGGAAGAGGGAAAATCAACTATTCTAGTGGTATGGAAAATGAAGACACAGCCAATAGGAGGTCTCCCAAAGCCCCAGTTTTAATAGGATTCCTACACATTTTACTTTCTCACTGTGAGTCTGGCCCTCCTTGTAAGTTGCTTCCTTCGTGCTTAAAAAAGTAGTTACTCCTGTTCTCAAAGCCAGCAAACATAGATTTTCTTTAGTTTTCACATGATCTGGCTCAAAACAGCAGGAAACTTGAATGTTTCGTTTGGCGTCTTTCACTGACTGAGAACAGAACTGCAAACAAGAGAGGCGTCTCCTCTTGCCCAGGTGGTCCTAGCGCTGGAGAGGACAGGCCAGAACCGCGTCCGCCACCACGCGCTCCGGGGACTGGAGGGAAGGTGAGGATCCTGGAGGCGTCCCTCGGGGGGCAGGCCTGAGCCTGGGTGTGCGAGCGTGGCGTTGCACAGAGGCTTTGCTGGCCTTGCCTGGAGCATTTTGACCCGCAAGTCTCTCCAAAGAGCCAAACAATGCCGGCTGTTCCTGGCAAGGCCGAGCCTGGCTTACTCAGATTCGTGTTTTAGGAGAGGTGCTTTGGGGTAACTGAGAAGACTCCATTTCCACCAGGAGCACATCAGCCCTGGTTTCCGCTGTGCAAAAACAAAACTCTCAAAAATGTTACCGTATCAAATCGATGTGGCTTTTGTTTTATAAACAACTTTTTTTTTAGTCTGTGGAAACTGTAATAAAGACCAACACCATATCCAGTTGTTTTCCAGAGAAGCGGCTCCACTTGGGAGACTTTCTCTCAGCGTGAGGGGCTGCTCTTTTTTTCCAGCAGATATTCCTACAATTTGACTCCGCGTGGTCAAGGGCATAGCAGTGGATCCTCAGCACCTCAGCTTGGAACCGCGGGCTTCTTTCTGCTTCTGAAAAGGAGGGCTTCAGAACCACTAAGGAGTAGTGGTGGGAGGCAGCCAGTCAAGGAAGTGATCTCACAGAGGAGCTCAGCTCTGCTGGAGAAGGGGAAGACTCCCTTGTGAAGGAGGACATGAATTTGGGGCCCACACATCCCACAGGCCATGAGAACACTTCACGGAGGCTGTGGTATTCCGAGATGCCTCGACGACTCCCTGAAGCTCATTGCTTCCAAATGCCTTCCTTCTTTCAGTACGATTTCATTTAAGACAAGTAAGATGAAAGCTTACAACAGGACGTCACTGATTTTCCAACACAGAACAGGCAAGGGTGATAATATTAATGGAACAAATAGGTTTTGGGAGAAAATTCTTATTATTTGCACACATTAAAATTCACAAAATAGAGTTGGGCACCAGAAACCTTTCCCTTGTGACTGAGAAACCATGGGTTATCTGCAATAATCCACGGAGGATGGATCCTATCCAAAACCGACTCCAGTGGAGAATCGACTACTGAGGGGATGTGTGTAGCACATTTTCATTCCCAGATTTCATGAAGAAATGGTTAAAACTCAGCCCTTTTCAAATCTGGCTCTGTCACTTAACTAGTCATGCCTCAAATCCCACATCTATAAAATGGAGATAACAATATACTTATCTAAATGTTTTGTTATGAAAATTAAATGAGATAATCCGTGAAAGTTCTTGGCATAAGGTCTGACACTTGGTCAAGTGCTCAATAAATGTTACTTGTAAAAATAACTATTATAACAATTATAATTTATGACATTATTATTATTAAAATTAACATTTGTTTGTAATGATTCCTATCCATTTCATTCTATTTTTTCTTCCATTTTTCACTGACTTTTGAATTCAGAATGTCTGGTAACCTGCATATTAAGTGGTAAAATACAAAATAACTGTTCCTCAACACGAATTTCTCTGAAAAATACTGTAGGTTATGCTACAGATTCCTGTAAGCATTTTGCTAATTTGAAGAGCAAAATAACACTAAAATCAGCATGCTTTTCTATCTAGACTATAAGCCCCCTTTTAGCACTTTCTTTACTATTCTCTCTTCAGCTCCTAGCACATGGGGCTGCTCAAAATATGTTTGTTGAGTAGATAAATGTTCTTTATTCATATGAGAGAAACGACAACAATAAAAACAACAACTGCTTGAGTAGCCTCTACTTCTCTTCCATCTAACACTTTTCCTACAAAGAAATTTCCCTGGTTAGTATGGAAGTTCTAAGATAGAGGTGATCATGGGCAAGGGAACCTCTGTTCTTGTATTTCACTCTTCCTGGTGGTCTGTGTTGAAAATAAGGTCACTCCAAAGTGAGAGAGTGGCATGGACATATATACACTACCAAATGTAAAATAGATAGCTAGTGGGAAGCAGCCACATAGCACAGGGAGATCAGCTCGGTGCTTTGTGACCACATAAAGGGGTGGGATAGGGAGGGTGGGAGGGAGACACAAGAGGGAAGGGATATGGGGATATATGTATACGTATAGCTGATTCACTTTGTTATACAGCAGAAACTAACACAACAATGTAAAGCAATTATACTCCAATAAGGTCACTCTTAGGAAAAAAGCTATCTGATTGCCCAGTGCCCCTCCTTTGATATGTCATTTGAAATACTGACGTTATTTTAATAGCGTCTTTCTTAAATTAGGGTTGGAATTCTTTTCTCAGCATAATCCTTTTCTTTTCATCCATTCTAGGAAAGAGTTGTCATTGTCTCATGTCCCCAGTAATTGGATAAGTGATTCTTCCTAACCTTGAAACAACTAAGTAGAAAGTATACCCAGTGACCTTAAAATGGACAGCCCTTGCCTTTTCTGATTGGCATGTGTATTCTAGAACTCTTTGAACAGTACTTTGAGTTCCTAAACCTTCTTATAAAGGGGTATGTGTGTGAGTTGGTGAAAGATGGGGAGTTGGTGATAGAGGGATCCACCTCCTTCATTTCTAGCTAAGTGATGGGGCTTCCACTTGGCCACATGGAGAGAGCAACATGTTGGCACATATAACCATGGCCTGAACGCTGACTTCCACTGGGAAATCTAGAAGCTGAGAAACAGAATGACTGGCCACTTTGATGGTGGAATCAGGAGAGGGCTGCAGAGCTGGGGAAAGTCCTGCACACCCTTAATCTGATGAGACAAGGGATGAGTATTTCCCATGGACCAGATGTGGGAAATGCTGAGGAGAGAGCTAAGCTCCAGACCTTTTAAGAACTGTCCAGTTGAACCTCCTGGGAGAAGGGACTCCAGCAAGTGTGAGTCCATGGAGAATGGCCCCTCTTGAGCCAGGGTCTGCAGATAGGAGAAACATCAAGCCAAAGGAAAATGTGCATTGAAGTTGCAGTTGGAAGGCCCAAATGGGAACTTCCAGAAAAGCCCTGGAAAACACTCCACTGGAGAAAGGGATAGCTTTAAACATTTGTCAGGCCCAAGAGCATGAGGCCAGCCTATGATAGAACCAACTCAAATAAGGGTTTTCTTGACCTTTATCTCTTCTTCCCTCCCTTGCTCACAGACCATAAGAGTCAGAAATTGGAGAGCAGGCTGGGGGGTAGGGAAAGGGAGAGCCAGGAGGAAGAAAAATGCAAGGACTCACAGACCCTATCCCCCTTGCTCACTATGACATATTTCATTTTTTGTTGGAACATGATCTGATTTACATTTTAGAAAAATTATTCTGGCTACCT
This sequence comes from Balaenoptera acutorostrata, assembly GCF_949987535.1. NCBI lineage: Eukaryota > Metazoa > Chordata > Mammalia > Artiodactyla > Balaenopteridae > Balaenoptera > Balaenoptera acutorostrata. Next base: position 53,114,525 of record NC_080064.1, read on the forward strand.
TGTGGAGAAATGACAGAGAGACAATAGAGAAAACACAAAGACCAGATGCAGGGCTATTTCACTTGTCTGCAGGAGGCATAAGGATGACTTGGACCAGGGTAACCAAGTGGAAGTGTTGAGAAGTGATCGAATTCAGAATACATTTTGAAGCTGGTAAGGATTTGATGCCTGTGAGGAAAAGAGAAGAGTCTTCTTTGACTACAACGTTTTTGACCTGAGCAATCCTTTGAGTGAATGAATCCATTACTGAGTGAATGAATGAATTGGGAGTCATTAAAGAGTTTTCAAGTAATCAGGTCAGATTTATATTTCAGAAACCTCACTCTAGTGAGGTTTAGTGAAGGATGGACTGGGGACTGAAAGCCAGGTGACAAATTGGAAGGCTGTTGCAATAGTCCAGGGGAAAGACATTGAGGTTCTGAGCTCAATGTCTAGGTAGTAGGTATGGAAAGGAAGGGATAGATCAGAGAAATATTCGGGATATTAAATTATTAAAGTGTGGTGATAGGATAATTGTGAAGGAGGAGAAACATAATGGCTTCCAGATGACTGGGTGAATAATAGTTCCAACCTAATGATGAAGAACATGGAAGAAAAAGGTGTAAAGGAAGAAAAGAGAGGATAGATGTTATGATGGTTAATTTTACTTGTCAACTTGATTGGGCTAAAGGATGTCCAGATAGCTGGTAAAACATTATTTCTGGGTGTTTCTGAGGATGTTTCAGAAGAGACTAGCATTTGAATCCATAGATTGAGTAAAGAAAGATTGCCCTCACCAAAGAGGATGGGCATCATCCAATCTTTTGAAGGCCTGAATAGAACAAAAAGGTTGAGGAAGGGTGAATTTTCCCTCTGCTTGAGCTGGGACATCCATCTTCTCCTGCCCTCAGACATCAGTGCTCCGGGTTCTCAGGCTTTTGGACTCAGACTGGGACTTACACCTTTGGCTCCCCTGGTTCTCAGGCCTTTGGGTTTGGCTGGAACTCCACCACTGGTTTTTCTGGGCCTCCAGCTCACAGACAGGAGATCATGGGACTTCTTAGCTTCCATAATGAAGTGAGCTGATCCCTCATAATAAATCTCTTTCTATATTTATGTGTATGTGTGTGTGTATGTATATATATACATATATATATATATGTATGTATGTATATATATATATGAGACAGTTACTCTGTCTCATGCTGGAATAACACTAACAGATCATACACACTCTAGAGCTCCCTGTGGAATTGGCTGAGGTTTTGTCAGGCCTGCCATCACAGTTGGACTTCTCTCTCTGCCCAATCCTGCTTCCTCACCTGCCTGCCACAGGTGTTGATCCCTAATAAACATCCTGCATGTCAATCTCCATCTCACTCTCTGCTTCCAGAGAATCCAACCTATGACAGTTGATACCAGAAGTGGTCCAAAAGAGTAGGTGATTGTTGGGGTTTGGGAGCTGAATCACTTACTGGCTGACTGGCAAGGACTCCACCACTGGTGGTAGGTAGGAGACAGACAGACCCTGGCAGTGGGTGTTGACCCTGTTGTTCACAAGCTCCTGGATTGTGAATTGAAACGATGTATCAGAGGAGGGGATGGTATTAGCTGGTGTAATGCATTAGGCATTTGAGATGTATGGGGTAATTACTAATTATTAGGACAATGGGATTGGATACTTCTTGCTAAGTGCAATAGATACACTGGAAAAAGATAATGAAAAGCAATAAGAGATAAATAAGCAATTGAAAAACCAACTGTGAAAGCCAGAGGGGCTCCCTGGTAATATGATGAGGCTCTCATTTGCTACAGTAGGAGGACAGAGAAAGATGAGGCCTAGGCCCAGGACTTCATAGTCAAAGTGGCTGAATTCTAGAAAAGGTTAAATTACCAACCAAAGCATACCTGTTATGCAGGGTTAGGGCCCTGGTTGGAAAAAAATTAAAACCTCACACTTGGGATTATCTGACTGAATGCCCCTTCAAATTTTGAACTCCTAGACTCATCTGAACTCTCTCCATCTTGAGAAATGGCCCACTGTCCCTAGTAAGAATGAGAACTCCCCCATACTTGAAGACAGTACAGAGAATTCTGCCCTGCAAGACAATAAGTGCCCCCTCAGGACCTTTGCCCACCTCTCCTCATTGCCAGTAGGCCTATAACTAGGATTGGGTCACAGCAATGCAGCTGGAGATGTACTAGGTCTCATAAAGAAAGGAAGCAACTCTTCTCCAAAGGTGCAACGAGACATAACCGATATGTACAGCAGAAGCTGTGGAGTAGGTGTGGAGCTAGATTCTTAGGGTGCATGATCAAGGGGACTGGAACATAATATTGGATAAGGTTGAGTTTACTGATTTGGAAGCACTCTGCTAAAATACAAGATATAATACCCTGACAGGGACTCCAAGAGATGATACAAACTCACTTCTAGAACAGCTCCTAAAACTACTGGAAAAAGCAATGGGCCCCATTAAGTGAAATCAAAATGTCAGAATTGCTATTCCAGATGGTTGGAAAGTTGTTTAAAAGGTTCACAGAAGTAGGCATGCTGGAAAGGATATACTAAGCAAGGCTAGAAGACTCACCAAATGGTTGGGCTCCATGAGAAGGCCAAGAAGATACACGATTTACCAAGACCAGAAAGAATGTGCTGGTGAGAATGTCAGAATGCCTCTAAGACACAAATGTGACCTTATTACCCACTGCTTAAAAACTCTTTAGTGACTTCCCATTCTTTTGGGCATCATGGAAATGTTCCAGAGCCTTGTGCAGTAGGCTAAGTCTCTCAGTGGGAGAGGCCAGTTCAGAAATAGACTCACATAGCAATGGGCATAATGGGATTCCCAAAGCAGTAGAGGTTAGGTGGTGGTGCTTAACTGCTTGAAGTCGAGTGGACACAATTATAATGAGACCATAGTTAGAGCAGTGGCCAAGAGGGCTTGACCTGCAGAGATTTATTAGGATACTTAATAGAATACGGCATCCCTCAAGGCAAAAGAGATGGACAGCCAAAAAGTGTCTTAATCAGATTTTACCTCCAAAGAAATTAAGGATAGATGATCAGGGGGCTGAAGGCAGTTACCCTAATTTTATAAAGGCACAGTATCTTGTCTAGTTTCTGGACTTGAATCTATTTTCAGACCCAGACTCACTAATTCAACAGGAGGCCAGGTCTCCAGGAGGAAGAACACTGTAACACCCCAGCAAATGGTAATGATTTCCCTAGTCCTTCTCCAAAAGGAGTAATGGCCATGTAGGACCTAATTACACACTGAGGAAAAGGAAATACCCAAACATTTCAAGGAATATCGGACACAGTATGAATAATCAGAGATCTGAATCATCATCATGGTGCCTCTCTTAGAGTAGGGGACTATAGGCGCCAAGTAGATGGAATCCTGGCTAAAGTCCAGTTTACTGTGTGTTCACTGGATCCATGACCCACCAGTGGTCATTTCCCCTGTCACTGAATTTATAATTAGATTTGATATACTTGGTGCCACTCCCATATTTGGTCCTTGATCTATAGGATAAAAGCTACCGTAGTGGGTAAAGTCAAGTGGAGGTCTCTGAAAATGTCCTACCCCCACCGCATCCAAAAGAGTGAATCAGAAACAATATCACGTTCCAGAGGGATGGCAAAAATTAGTTGAGTAATCTATTGTCATCATCTAGGAGCCATCTGGTCTCTGCAAGGACTAGACTGGGGAATTAAATGAAGTTATGGTGGGACCTCCATGAGGAGGCTACAAAGCCAAGTGAGAAGTAGTGGCAAGAGAGGAGGGAGGAATCCAGGAGCCATGAAAACCAAGGGATGAAAGCATCAATACCAGCAGAGAAATGTAGTAAGGTCTGAAGGTGTCCACTGAAATTGGTAAATAATATATCACTAATGACCTTAGAAATAGGAATTCTAGCCAAATCAGTCACTTAACAAACATTCATTGCATATGTTACCTACTGCTAATAGGTGGTTGAAATAGGTATGATCCCTTAACCCATGAAAATGTATAGTCTAGTGCAGGGGTCCCAAACCCCTGGGCCACAGACCGGTACCAGTCTGCGGCCTGTCACACAGCAGGAGGTGAGCGGCAGGCAGGTGAGCAAAGCTTCATCTACAGCTCCCCATTGCTCCCCATTGCTCGCGTTACTGCCTGAACCATCCCCTCTCCCCCACCCCCTTCATGGAAAAATTGTCTTCCACGTAACAGTCCCTGGTGCCAAAAAGGTTGGGGACCGCTGGTCTAGTGGATAGTGGTGAAAGCCAAATTTGTGTGCAATAAAAGGAAAGGAAATAAAGTCAGTAAGTGTGTATTACTTAAGGTTTGGAGATAATAGAAGTATAAAAATATATGGACACTTAGAGCTACAAGTCCACACCCAGCTCCATAAGCACATATTCATGAAGCCCAAAAAGAACCCCTAGGCTCATTCCTAGTTGGTTTCCGTGTGAGAGGGGCCAGCTTACCCACCCTCAGCAGATGTGCCTCAAACATCTTGATCCTGAGAAGTTGATTCTTGAGCTGAGATACAAAGGATTAAGTGTGAAGTGTTCATGGGGCTGCGGGGCTGAAGGGGGAGTGTTTCCCTCTTCTAGTTACTTTAGTTGGGAGGGAAGAGAAAATTCTGTGGCATTTATGCCTGATACCTCCAACTTTCTTGATGAAATAGAAGCCAGAACCATCTTAGTGGTTGGGTGTGGGCTTCACTGTATCTGGGCAGACAGGTCTGGGTTGGCTGTATTCAACCAAAGTAACCACAGGCTTCTCAGCCTAAATGGAAACCAAACTAGGTATTTCAAACAGAGGGGACTTAAGACAGAGAATTGGGTACAAAGATGATGGAAAGTTGAGAGGGCAAAAAGGGCAAGCAGAGGTAACCCAAATATTTGTAACTACAGAAAGCAGCTATGAGTCAAAGGTTATGGGAACAAAAGAGAAGAGAAAGGGCCTAGAAGAGGTCAGAAGAGGCCCCCACGTACATGCTGGTGCTCAGAACTCGGGGAGGGTGTGGCTGGCTGGTGCTGGTACTTTTAAGAGTGAACAACGCAACTGGATTGGGGAGTGACAAATGAAGCTGGGAACTGAAGCCATAGCTGTACTTTGCTGCTGTTTTTCCTGTAGTGACATCAACACTAGAAATAGAAAACGTCATTCTACTTCCTTCCATCTTCCAATCTCCCTCCAGTTCTCCCCACTGACAGTCCATCAGCTAATAGGAAGCCACCTGGCAAAAGTTTCTCAGAAGCAGAGTTTGCAGATCCAGACCCAGCATCACAGAGCAGAACATAGAGGAGTGGTTTTGGAGCTGAACAACAAGAAGTAAACACCACGACCATACCAGAGAAAATGGGTGACTGGAGGGCCTGAACCTTTTGGCTTAAACAAAGAGACTGGTGCACTAGAAAGCCAGTACGTGTAGGTGCTTGTACAGCCAGCAGGTATGAGGTATGACCAGGCATTTCTCTTCCTCTTTGTTGGCCAGTACTGGCATTTGCCGAGATGCCACAGGGCCTGATTACAGTGAGAATATAGCATTGGCAAGGGTACTGAGCACATCTGGCTGGTGCCACTTGTGGTCCCAGAACCTACATCCTCTATGCAAAGGAGTTCAGGTAGACCACCACAGTCTCTTCCTCATGGTTAAGATTTTCCTAGGTAGAAAAGCATTAGAAGAGCTTTCTAGGGCAGCCAGACCATATGAACAAAATTTAGAGGAGAATAAATTATACAGCATGTTTGGAAGATAGTCAAAGCATCTCCTCCTTTTTAAATTTCCTTTACAAGATGGGAAGGAGACTTTTAAAATATTTTTTAATCTATAGTTTTCTTATGTAGCAGAGGTAGCTAATTAGAAAATACAATGTGAAAAATATCCCATTCTCAATATCAGTTGAAATTATAAATACTTAGGAATAAATTTAAGAAATGTGCATAACTTATCTATGGAGGAAAACTTTGAAAATTTAAAGGACCAAAAATATCACTGGAATATGTGGAGAGATACAGTCTATTGGAAGTTTAAATATTATTAAAATATAAATTATTCTCCAATTTATCTAGATGTTTAGTAAAGTTATCCCCAAAAAAGCACTTGACATATGCTTAAATATCCTGAAAATTAATCATTCTCATGCAATTTGATGATGTTCATACTCATATAATTTGATGAGAACATGAGTTGATAAAATTATTCTAGAAACAACTTGGCTGTGTGAATCAAGGATTCTTTTAAATATCTATATATTTTGATCCAGAATTTTAGTCTAAAAATTTATCTAAAGAAATAATCAGACATGCTGATAAAATTTGCCTCCAAGTATGTTCATTATAAGGTATTCATAATTTACAAAAACTAAAAACACCCTACATATCTAGCTACAAGAGAATGTAAGTAAACTATATACTCAATAGATATTTATACAGAAAATTTAAAAGTATTATCCATGAGTATTCAAAGATTGGGGGAAAGTTTAGGATAAATGTTAAGTGAGAAGAACAGAATTCAACATTTTATATAATGAGATTCATGTGTGCACATATCTGTGTGTATATGCATACATATGCTTCTACATACATAGACAAAATTTGGAAAGAAATTTACCAAACAGTTATCAATGGTTAATCTTGTGTGATAAAATTATAAGAAATTTTTACTTTATTCTTTATATATTTTTGTTTTAATTTTACCATGAAAACATTTAATAAGAAAAATGCAGGGCTTCCCTGGTGGCGCAGTGGTTGAGAATCTGCCTGCTAATGCAGGGGACACGGGTTCGAGCCCTGGTCTGGGAGGATCCCACATGCCGCGGAGCGGCTGGGCCCGTGAGCCACAATTGCTGAGCCTGCGCGTCTGGAGCCTGTGCCCCGCGACGGGAGGGGCCGCGATAGAGAAAGGCCCGCGCACCGCGATGAAGAGTGGTCCCCGCACCGCGATGAAGAGTGGCCCCCACTTGCCGCAACTGGAGAAAGCCCTCGCACGAACCGAAGACCCAACACAGCCAAAAATAGATAAATAAATAAATAAATAAATAAATAAATAAATAAATAAATAAAAAAAGAAAAATGCAATCATTTCAAAAAGAGGGAGAGACATTTGACTTCCTCCAATTTTTCTTTCAAAAATTCAATAAGTCCTTAAGTGCCAATATGTGCCAGCCACTTTGTCACAGTGCCATTCGGAGGTTAGACCACCTGGATCATAGTTGAGTATCTAGATCAGAGAGTGGTAGCAAATGGGACTGGAAAGATGGGTTGGACCAGATTGTTTATGGCCTTGTAGATCAGACAAGAGAGCTTGGACTCCATCTTGCAAGTTTTGAAGTGTCTGATGCGATCCTTATGAAGAAAAACTATGGGAGAGACCTTCAAGATGGCAGAGGAGTAAGACGTGGAGATCACCTTCCTCCTCACAAATACATCAGAAATATATCTACATGTGGAACAACTCCTACAGAACACCTACTGAACGCTGGCAGAAGACCTCAGACTTTCCAAAAGGCAAGAAACTCCCCAAATACCTGGGTAGGGCAAAAGAAAAAAGAAAAAACAGAGACAAAAGAATAGGGACAGGACCTGCACCACTGGGAGGGAGCTGTGAAGGAGGAAAAGTCTCCACACACTGGCAGAGATGAGGGGTGGGTGGAGGGGAACTTCGGAGCCAAGGAGGAGAGCGCAGCAACAGGGGTGCAGAGGGCAAAGCAGAGAGATTCCCAACAGAGGATCGGTGCCAACCAGTACCCACCAGCCCGAGAGGCTTGTCTGCTCACCCATTGGGGTGGGTGGGGGCTGGGAGCTGAGGCTCCAGCTTCGGAGGTCAGATCCCAGGGAGAGGACTGGGGTTGGTTGAGTGAACACAGCCTGAAGGGGGCTAGTGCACCACAGCTAGCCAGGAGGGAGTCCAGGAAAAAGTCTGTAACTGCCTAATAGGTAAGAGACCATTGTTTTGGGGTGCATGAGGAGAGGGGATTCAGAGCACCACCTAAATGAGCTCCAGAGACAGGTGCAAGCCACGGCTATCAGCACGGACACCAGAGATGGGCATGAAATGCTAAGGCTGCTGCTGCAGCCACCAAGAAGCTTGTGTGCAAGCACAGATCACTATCCACACCTCCGCCCCCAGGAGCCTGTGCAGCCTGCCACTGCCAGCGTCCCGTGATCCAGGGACAACTTCCCCGGGAGAACACACGGCACGCCTCAGGCTGGTGCAATGTCATGCTGGCCTCTGCCGCCACAGGCTCGCCCCGCATTCTGCACCCCTCCCTCCCCCTGGCCTGAGTGAGCCAGAGCCCCCGAATCAGCTGTTCCTTTAACCCTGTCCTTTCTGGGCGAAGAACAGATGCCCTCAGGCGACCTACACGCAGAGGCAGGGCCAAATCTAAAGCTGAACCCCAGGAGCGGTGCGAACAAAGAACAGAAAGGGAAATCTCTCCCAGCAGCCTCAGGAGCCGTGGATTAAATCTCCACAATCAACTTGATGTGCCCTGCATCTGTGGAATACCTGAATAAACAATGAATCATCCCAGAATGGAGGAGGTGGACTTTGGGAGCAACTGTAGACTTGGGGTTTGCTTTCTGCATCTAATTTGTTTCTGGTTTTATGTTTATCTTTGTTTAGTATTTAGACTTTATTATCATAAACAGTTTATTGATTTGGTTGCTCTCTTCCTATTTTTTTATATATAGATATATTTTTTTTTCCTTTTTCTCTTTTTGTGAGTGTGTATGTGTATGCTTCTTTGTGTGATTTTGTCTGTATAGCTTAGCTTTTACCATTTGTCCTAGGGCAGTGTCTGTCCGTTTTTTTGTTTTCTTTTAGTATAGTTTTTAGCACTTGTTATCATTGGTGGATTTGTTTTTTGTTTAGTTGCTCTCTTCTTTCTATCCTTTTTTTTCTTTACTTTTTATTACTTTATAATTTACTTTATTTTTAATATTTTTTTAATTTTTAATTTTAATAACTTTCTCTTTCTTTCTTTTTCTTCCTTCCTTCCTTTCTCGCTCTCTCTCTTTCTCTCTCTCTCTCTCTTTCTTTCTTTCTTTCTTTCCTTTTCTCCCCTTTCTTCTGAACCGTGTGGCTGACAGGGTCTTGGTGCTCCAGCCAGGTGTCAGGCCTGAGCCTCTTAGGTGGGAGAGCCGAGTTCAGGACACTGGTCCACCAGAGACCTCTCAGCCCAAGTAATAGCAAATGGCGAAAGCTCTCCCAGAGATCTCCATCTCAATGCTAAGACCCAGCACCACTCAATGACCAGAAAGGTACAGTGCTGGACACCCTATGCCAAACAACTAGCAAGACAGGAACAAAACACCACCCATTTGCAGAGAGGCTGCCTAAAATCATAATAAGGTCACAGACACCCCAAAACACACCATCGGACATGGTCCTGCCCACCAGAAAGACAAGATCCAGCCTCATGCACCAGAACACAGGCACCAGTCCCCTCCACCAGGAAGCCTACACAACCCACTGAACCAACCTTACCCACTGGGGGTAGACAACAAACACAATGGGAACTACGAACCTGCAGCCTGTGAAAAGGAGACCCCAAACACAGTGAGTTAAGCAAAATGAGAAGACAGAGAAATACACAGCAGATGAAGGAGCAAGGTAAAACCCCACCAGACCAATCAAATGAAGAAGGAATAGGCAGCCTACCTGAAAAAGAATTCAGAGTAATGATAGTACAGATGATCCAAAATCTTGGAAATAGAATGGAGAAAATACAAGAAACGTTTAACAAGGACCTAGAAGAACTAAAGAGCAAACAAACAATGATGAACAACACAATAAATGAAATTTAAAATTCTCTAGAAGGAATCAACAGCAGAATAACTGAGGAAAAAGAATGGCTAAGTGACCTGGAAGATAAAACAGTGGAAATAACTACTGCAGAGCAGAATAAAGAAAAAAGAATGAAAAGAATTGAGGATAGTCTCAGAGACATCTGGGAAAACATTAAACACACCAACATTCGAATTATAGGGCTCCCAGAAGAAGAAGAGAAAAGAAAAAGGGACTGAGAAAATATTTGAAGAGAATATAGTTGAAAACTTCCCTAATATGGGAAAGGAAATAGTCAATCAAATCCAGGAAGCAAAGAGAGTCCCATACAGATAAATCCAAGGAGAAACATACCAAGACACATATTAATCAAACTATCAAAAATTAAATACAAAGAAAAAAATATTGAAAGTAGCAAGAGAAAAGCAACAAATAACATACAAGGGAATCCCAATAAGGTTAACAGCCTAACTTTCAGCAGAAACTCTGCAAGCCAGAAGGGAGTGGCAGGACATATTTAAAGTGATGAAAGGGAAGAACCGACAACCAAGATTACTCTACCCAGCAAGGATCTCATTCAGATTTGATGGAGAAATTAAAACCTTTACAAACAAGCAAAAGCTAAGAGAATTCAGCACCATCAAACCAGCTTTACAACAAATGCTAAAGGAACTTCTCTAGGAAACACAAGAAAAGGAAAAGACCTACAACAACAAACCCAAAATAATTAAGAAAATGGTAATAGGAACATACATATCGATAACTGCCTTAAATGTAAATGGATTAAATGCTCCAACCAAAAGATACAGATTGGCTGAATGGATACAAAAACAAGACCCATATATATGCTTTCTACAAGAGGCCCACTTCAGACCTAGGGACACATACAGACTGAAAGTGAGGGGATGGAAAAAGATATTCCATGCAAATGGAAATCAAAAGAAAGCTGGAGTAGCAATTCTCATATCAGACAAAATAGACTTTAAAATAAAGACTATTACAAGAGATAAGAAGGACACTACATAATGATCATGGGATCAATCCAAGAAGATATAACAATTTAAAATTTTTATGCACCCAACATAGGAGCACCACAATACGTAAGGCAAATGCTAACAGCCATAAAAGGGGAAATCGACAGTAACACAATCATAGTAGGGGACTTTAACACCCCACTTTCACCAATGGACAGATCATCCAAAATGAAAATAAATAGGAAACACAAACTTTAAATGATATATTAAACAAGATGGACTTAATTGATATTTATAGGACATTCCATCCAAACACAACAGAATACACTTTCTTCTCAAGTACTCATTGAACATTCTCCAGGATTGATCATATCTTGGGTCACAAATCAAGCCTTGGTAAATTTAAGAAAATTGAAAATACATGAAGTATCTTTTCTGACCACAACGCTATGAGACTAGATATCAATTACAGGAAAAAATCTGCAAAAAATACAAACACATGGAGGCTAAACAATACACTCTAAATAACCAAGGGATCACTGAAGAAATCAAAGAGGAAATCAAAAAATACCTAGAAACAAATCACAATGGAAACACGACGACCCAAAACCTATGGGATGCAGCAAAAGCAGTTCTAAGAGGAAAGTTTATAGCAATACAATCCTACTTCAAGAAACAAGAAACATCTCAAATAAACGACCCAACCTTACACCTAAAGCAATTAGAGAAAGAAGAACAAAAGAAAGCCAAAGTTAGCAGAAGGAAAGAAATAATAAAGATCAGATCAGAAATAAATGAAAAAGAAATGAAGGAAACGATAGCACAGATCAATAAAACTAAAAGCTGGTTCTTTGAGAAGATAAACAAAATTGATAAACCACTAGCCAGAATCATCAACCAAAAAAGGGAGAAGACTCAAATCAATAGAATTAGAAATGAAAAAGGAGAAGTATCACCTGACACTGCAGGAATACAAAGAATCATGAGAGATTACTACAAGCAACTATATGCCTATAAAATGGACAACCTGGAAGAAATGGACAAATTCTTGGGACTTCCGAGACTGAACTAGGAAGAAATAGAAAATATAAACAGACCAATCACAAGCACTGAAATTGAAACTGTGATTAAAAAATCTTCCAGCAGGGACTTCCCTGGCGGTCCAGTGGTTAAGACTTCGCCTTCCAATGCAGGGGGTGCGGGTTCGATCCCTGGTTGGGGAGCTAAGATCCCACATGCCTCATGGCCAAAAAAACCAAAGTGTAAAACAGAAGCAATACTGTAACAAATGCAATAAAGACTTAAAAAATTGTCGACATCAAAAAAGTCTTTTAAAAAAAAAAAATCTTCCAGCAAACAAAAGCCCAGGACCAGATGGCTTCACAGGTGAATTCTATCAAACATTTAGAGAAGAGCTAACACCTATCCTTCTCAAACTCTTCCAAAATATAGCAGAGGGAGGAACACTCCCAAACTCATTCTACAAGGCCACCATCACCCTGATACCAAAACCAGACAAAGATGTCACAAAGATAGAAAACTACAGGCCAATATCATTGATGAACATAGATGCAAAAATCCCCAGGAAAATACTAGTAAACAGAATCCAACAGCACATTAAAAGAATCGTACACCATGATCAAGTGGGGTTTATCCCAGGAATGCAAGGATTCTTCAATATATGTAAATCAATCAATGTGATACACCATATTAACAAACTGAAGGAGAAAAACCATATGATCATCTCAAAAGATGCAGAAAAAGCTTTTGAAAAAATTCAACACCCATTTATGATAAGAACCCTCCAGAAATAGGCATAGAGGGAATTTACCTCAACATAATAAAGGCCATATATGACAAACCCACAGCCAACATCATTCTCAATGGTGAAAAACTGAAAGCATTTCCCCTAAGATCAGGAACAAGACAAGGTTGTCCACTCTCACTGTTACTATTCAACACAGTTTTGGAAGTTTTAGCCACAGCAATCACAGAAGAAAAAAATAAATAAAAGGAATCCAACTCGGAAAAGAAGAAGTAAAACTGTCACTTTGCTGATGACATGACACTATACATAGAGAATCCTAAAGATGCTACCAGAAAACTACTAGAGCTAATCAATGAATTTGGTAAAGTAGCAGGATACAAAATTAATGCACAGAAATCTCTTGCATTCCTATACACTAATGATGAAAATTCTGAAAGAGAAATTAAGGAAACACTCCCATTTACCTGTGCAACAAAAAGAATAAAATACCTAGGAATAAACCTACCTAAGGAGACAAAAGACCTGTATGCAGAAAACTATAAGACACTGATGAAAGAAATTAAAGATGATACAAACAGATGGAGAGATATGCCATGTTCTTGGACTGGAAGAATCAACATTGTGAAAATGACTATACTACCCATAGCAATCTACACATTCAATGCAATCCCTAGCAAACTACCAATGGCATTTTTCACAGAACTACAGCAAAAATTGCACAATTTGTATGGAAATACAAAAGGCCCCGAATAGCCAAAGCAATCCTGAGAAAGAAAAATGGAGTTGGCGGAATCAGGCTTCCTGACTTCAGACTATACTACAAAGCTACAGTAATGAAGACAGTATGGTGCTGGCACAAAAACAGAAATATAGATCAATGGATCAGGATAGAAAGCCCAGAGATAAACCCATGCACATATGGTCACCTTATCTTTGATAAAGGAGGCAAGAATATACAGTGGAGAAAAGACAGCCCCTTCAATAAGTGGTGCTGGGAAAACTGGAAAGCTACATGTAAAAGAAAGAAATTAGAACACTCCCTAACACCGTATACAAAAATAAACTCAAAATGGATTAAAGACCTAAATGTAAGGCCAGACACTATAAAACACTTAGAGGAAAACATAGGCAGGATACTCTGACATAAATCACAGCAAGATCCTTTTTGACTCACCTCCTAGAGAAATGAAATAAAAACAAAAATAAACAAATGGGACCTAATGAAACTTAAAAGCTTTTGCAGAGCAAAGGAAACCATAAACAAGACGAAAAGACAACCCTCAGAAAGGGAGAAGATATTTGCAAATGAAGCAACTGACAAAAGGATTAATCTACAAAATATACAAGCAGCTCATGTAGCTCAATATCAAAAAACAATCCAATCCCAAAATGGGCAGAAGACCTAAATAGTCATTTCCCCAAAGAAGATATACAGATCGCCAACAAACACATGAAAGGATGCTCAATATCACTAATCATTAGAGAAATGCAAATTAAAACTACAATGAGGTATCACCTCACACCGGTCAGAATGGCCATCATCAAAAATCTACAAACAATAAATGCTGGAGAGGGTGTGGAGAAAAGGGAACCCTCTTGTTCTGTTGGTGGGAATGTAAATTGATACAGCCACTATGGAGAACAGTATGGAGGTTCCTTAAAAAACTAAAAATAGAACTACCATACGACCCAGCAATCCCACTACTGGGCATATACCCTGAGAAAACCGTAATTCAAAAAGAGTCATGTACCACAATGTTCACTGCAGCTCTATTTACAATAGCCAGGACATGGAAGCAACCTAAGTGTCCATCGACAGATGAATGGATAAAGAAGATGTGGCACAAAATATACAATGGAATATTACTCAGCCATAAAAAGAAATGAAATTGAGTGATTTGTAGTGAGGTGGATGGACTTAGAGTCTGTCTTACAGAGTGAAGTAAGTCAGAAAGAGAAAAACAAATACTGTACGCTAACACATATATATGGAATCTAAATAAAATAAAATAAAATAAAAAATGGTTCTGAAGAACCTAGGGGCAGAACAGGAATAAAGACGCAGACCTAGAGAATGGACTTGAGGACACGGGGAGGGGGGAGGGTAAGCTGGGACGAAGTGAGAGAGTGGCATGGACATATATACACTGCCAAATGTAAAACAGATAGCTAGTGGGAAGCAGCCGTATAGCACAGGGAGATCAGCTCAGTGCTTTGTGACCACCTAGAGGGGTGGGATATGGAGGGTGGGAGGGAGATGCAAGAGGGAGGAGATATGGGGATATATGTATAGCTGATTCACTTTGTTATAAAGCAGAAACTAACACACCATTGTAAAGCAATTATACTCCAATAAAGATGTTAAAAAAAAAAAAGAAAAGAAAAAGTATGACTGTACAAATTGCCTCCTGGAAAACCTAAAAAAGATAATTCCATTCTTGTCCCTACCCTATTTGTGGAGGAAATGATTAAGTACCATTCCAGTTTTTATATCACTAGGCTGCTCTCCCTAAATTATGATGACTAAATCAATAAAGCATAAGGTCTGAAATTCTCTCCTCTCTGTATGATGTCCACAGATACAGGGGCAAGCTGCATTAAAGCTGTATCAGAAATAACAAAAGTCGCAGGAACTTCTGATAATAGGAAGGTAAATACAGTAGCCCCACTATCCATGGGGCATATGTTCCAATATCCCCAGTGGATGCCTGAAACCGCAGATAGTACTAAACCCTATATTTACTATGTTTTTCCTTTACATACATACCTAGGATAAATTTAATTTATAAATTAGGCACAGTAAGAGATTAACAACAATACCTAATAATAAAATAGAACAATTAAAACAATATATTGTAATAAAAGTTATGTGAATATGGTCTCTCGCATTCTCAAAATATCTTATTGTACTGTACTCACTCTCCTTGTGATGATGTGAGATGACAAAAGGCCTGTGTGTTGAGGTGAAGTGAGGTGAGTGATGTAGGCACTGTGTCATACAGTTAGGCTTTTACTGGCCTTCTAACAATACGTCAGAAATAGGATCATCTGCTTCGGGTGATCCTGGATCATCGAGCTACGATGATGTGGGTGCTTGGATGTCAAGAGCAGATGATGTTAGTGGTTGCCGAATCCCAGGAGGGACAGCATGGGAGGGCAAGAGATTTCAGAACAATGCAGAATTCTAAAACTTATGGATTGTTTATTCCTGGAATTTTCCTTTTAATATTTTCAGACTGCGGTTGACAAAGGTAACTGAAACTGCAGAAAGTAAAACCGTGGAGAAGGGGAGACTAGTGTGTGGTTAAAAATAATTAGAGATGCACTTTTTACTGGGGTTAGGCATAAGGCTCATGAAAAGTCACCTGTCTCTACCTTTGCTGCAGACAAAAATGTTCTCTGCAATATCTCTCATGAGTCCTTTAGCTTCAGGTTTGCATCATAAAGATGATTGTCCAAACCAAAATTCATGACCTTACCAAAAACTTCTGGTTGTTTATATTGGTGAATTACAGCATGTCCTAAACGAGTTTCCAAAGGTAGAAATCTTATAATCATCTCAGACTCCTCCCTTTCTCTCACTGACAATATCCAGTCAGTTGTCAAGTCCTATCAATAATATCTCCTAAATTACATTACTTAATTAGGTCTTCACCATTCTTACTCAGGTTACTGCATTAGGTCTCTCCCTCAGTTCCTGTGCCTTTTAATCTATGCTCCACATGCTGCCATAAAGACACAAGCTTGGGACTTCCCTGGTGGCCCAGTGGTTAAGAATCCGCCTGCCAATGCAGGAGACATGGGTTCAATCCCTGGTCTGGGAAGATCCCACATGCCACGGAGCAACTAAGCCGGTGCACCACAACTACTGAGCCTGAGCTCTAGAGCCCATGAGCCACAACTACTGAAGCCCACGAGCCACAGCTACTGAAGCCTGCGTGCTTAGCCCATGCTCCGCAACAAGAGAAGCCACTGCAATGAGAAGCCTGTGCACCACAACAAAGAGTAGTCCCTGCTCGCCGCAACTACAGAAAGCCCGCGTGCAGCAACGAAGACCCAAAGCAGCCAAAAGTAAATATAAAAAAAAGAAAATTTATAAAAACAAAAACACAAGCTTGATCAAATAACTCTCTTACTTTAAATACCTTAGATCCTTTGTAGTCATGTAGCTCCCTCATAGTCTAGCCCTGTATACTTTGTTAGACTTTTCTCCTGGAATTCTCTAGGAACTGCTGCCCTCCGGCCATTTCAAATTATTTCAAGTTCCTCAAACAGCCCTTATGCTCTGTCATCTCCCTGCTTTTGTTTGTGCTATTTCTACTGCCAAGAAATCTATTCTGCACTCCCCCATTCACCTGATAAACCCTGTTTATTTGTCCATCAAGACTCAAACAAGAGATGTACTATACAGGAAACTGTCACTGACTCCTGCAAATCTGAGTTGTAGGTCCCCACTCTGTGTTCACATAGTACTCTGTGCTTATCTGTAGTGTATTAGCTTTTATCTCACCATTGCAGTTGTTTGTATGCCCATCTCCATCATCATCCTCAGAGTTTCTTGAGGAAGGGACTAAGTCTTTTATTGTGGACATCAATTCTGTCTTCCCAGAACCATTCTTTCCATTGGGGAAGTACCATGCCTTCATCCCATGTGGTTCTGCATAGACTATTCTTCACAGTGCCCTGCAGGCAAGGGCATGTTATCCAGGGCTGGCAATTCCTGGTACCGTATAGCCTCTTGACGACAATGACTGACATTAAGCACAGGCATGTGATTGAACAGAGTCTTTCCATGATATTAATATATAAATCCTGGAAAGAGAAGATTTCTCTTTTCCTTTTGGATTGAGTGCTATAATGATACAGGCCTTGGACTACAAACAGTCATCTTTCCCATCTCATGAAGAGAGCGTGTCCGTGGAGTTGAGCTAACTCTAGAGAGGGATGCACAGTTTGAATATGGAACTAGAGCCCAAATAACATAATTCAGCCCCTGAATCTAATAAATGAGAAACAAGTGCATTCTGCATTTCCCAGTTATATAAGCTGATAAATTCCCATCTGTGCTTAAGGCAATTGAGTTATATTCTGATACTTGCAACCAAGAATCCTGATGAATACATGTTTAGAATTTATGTCGCCTCTGAATCACAGTAATTGGCACATAGGACCCAATAAAAACTTGTTACATGGATGAACAAATAACAGCAAAAGGTTTAGGAGTTACCTCTGTGTAAAGTGAATTTCTTCTGCCCCCAAACTGCTTAGTGTCTGCTGTTCATCAACAGCACCCCCAGTTCCTGCATCTTGTTGTAGAGGCCACACCACCTGTGTCGACATGCGGTTTCTCCTTAAACAGTGTTTGCCTAGTTAGCAAGTGCCTAAAATGTCTATTAATCTGTAAACACTCGGAAAGACTCCAGCTTGTATTCTTATTTTCCTTGTTTAACATGTTAAATGAAACTCAAGTTAGGAAAGCTCTTATCAGAAAAGCCATGATGCCTGGTTCAATTCACTGAACAAAAACGATTGAGGAGCCCTCTATCTGACATTGGACTTTGTAAAAGGGGCCTTGACTTAAGTGTGCTTGAGCCTTGTGATTGTGGGTCACGGAGTCTGAGGAGTGATTTTCCCTCTTGTAGGAATCGATTGGGTATATCCTCCACCGTGTAGCTACTGAGGACTCTGCCTCAAATGAAAGGAAGTAGAGCTTCTAAACCATTAGTAGAATAATCCCGTCCTTTGGTTTTTAGAGAATAAAAGACAGTGTTTTTTTAATGAGCAAATTTTATTTGATTTTGAAGCATTTTCTCCATATAAGGTAAACGTCCTATTCAAAGTTCTCTCCCCTTTTTTAAATATAGCAAATCTAATCCTCTTTCAACATACACATGAAAGTCATAGCATTTTATATATTAAAAACAATTCAAGGTTCTTTGCATCAGAAACAATCCTGCTTGTATCCACTTAACTCATATAAATATTTAGCAAGGTCAGCAAGGATGCTTCTGAAATTTTTCCTTTCAATTCTTTCTTAAGGTCAATAATCTAAAATCCCCCAAATAGTGATGTACTTTTACAGCAAAAGATAAGTACATAAAGAAAAATAAAAGAAAAAATTAGAACTGCCTTGTTCATGTGCTTTTGAATGGTTAGGAAAACATGTAAGTATCTGATGGCTTCTGCTTGAAAAATAAGTGTAATGAAAGAGCCAAAACCAGGCATGACCCATCCCCCAGCAGAGAATCAAAGAATATAGTGGTGTGGGCTCTTACATGCAGTGTAAGACGGAGTTCCTGCGTTTACAAAGAAAAGCCAGGGATTGCGGGGATTTGGACTAGGGTGAAGAGGGTTAGATTGCTCTGCATAGATGTTGGGAAGAATTTGAGAAAGGCTTTTTGTTCCTGAGAGGAAGGGGGAACAGGAGAATGCAGGGGATAATGGGCAAGCAGGTGGAGGACTAGGAGAAAAACTTTTAAGAACAGGTCTAAGTTTTCTTTTAATCTATCTATATTGCTCTATCTCCCATTTGTCTTAGTGAACTTGAGTTTGCCACATATACAGAGGTCTTTGGTGAATAATGTGTATATATATATATGCATACATTTGTGTATAGTATTATATATACACACATATGTATATATATGTACGTATGTGGAAAAGAAAGTATATTTAAATTCTTTTGTGATCAATACCAAAGTGAAGGAGACAAATGACCAGCCACAAAGAGGCAGAATGGAAAATAAGAACTGAGTAGAAATATGTGACTGGATTCAAAGATGACTATAAGAAATTAAAGTCCCCGAGAATTTGCACAAATGCTGAGGAGGGCATTAGACCTTCCCATGAGGCATGGAATGTGGTTCAGGTTAATCTTAGGAAGATGTTAAGGGGTAAGGAAGCCCCAGATAACAAAGCATCTATATGATATGATTGCCCCCAAACCCTGAGATCTAAGCACTCAACTAACTAGGGATGGGTCATATTGATGATACAAAAGGAGGGTCTTTGTTGTTTATTCTATAAATAACACAAGTAATAGAATTGACAGAAATAACCCAAGATGATTGAAGATAAGGCCGGAAAGCAGAGAGGCATAAAAGTGTGGAATAGTAGCCTTTCAAATCATGGTAGAAAGAGGAAGGAAAGACTCCATGAGGGTGATTGTGAAGGGTAATAAATAACTATAGATAGGCTTCAGCAGAGAAAGTCCAGATTGAAAAAAATCTACATATTCTGTATAGGAATGAAAATGGATTAATACCATATATTATTTCACTCTGCATGTAGACGCATCCTTTGTAAATAGAGCTAGAAACTGTAATTATAGAAAACGTCTCACATAGTCTTTAATATTTAAGTAGTCTCCCCACTGGAAATCAACCATGTAGAAAAGAAACGCTTTCTCAATAGGTTAATATTAATTCTTAACAACCCTGACATCGATATTTATGGAATACTTAAGAAACAAGCATTCATGAAGTGGAAGCGTGTTCATCCGTCTACTGGGAGGCTTACAGCATTTTTCAAAGTGTCGAATTCATTTTGCGCTCTGCCTCTTTATGTTGTGAAAATTTGAAATTACTGTTGATTTGAAGGCTCTTCAAAAGGCTCTTTTTTTATTCCTAGCTGAGGAAAAAAAACCAAAACAGATTAATCTGGTATTCTTTAAGTATGTCATTTCTCAATCTTGCAAAAAGAAGATGATAACCATATGAGGAAAGGAAATCTAATGGAGTAGAAGAAACTAGAGAGGTAATAACATCCGTGTATGACAGTCAAAGACACAAAAGTAAAAATTATTTCAAGGCAGCAACCAGCCTTAAGAAGAAATGGAGGGGCTTCCCTGGTGCCGCAGTGGTTGAGACTCTGCGCCCAATGCAGGGGACACGGGTTCGAGCCCTGGTCTGGGAAGATCCCACATGCCGCGGAGCAACTAGGCCCGTGAGCCACAATTGCTGAGCCTGCGCGTCTGGAGCCTGTGCTCCGCAACAAGAGAGGCCGCGACAGTGAGAGGCCCGCGCACCGCGATGAGGAGTGGCCCCCGCTTGCCACAACTAGAGAAAGCCCTTGTACAGAAATGAAGACCCAACACAGCCAAAAATAAATAAATAAATTAATTTTTTAAAAAAGGGGGGGAAGGAGGTTGGGCGATAAATCCCGTAATGTGGTCTATAAAGAAGAAATGGAGGAAGAAGGCGAGTATCTGATGTGATTTGAAGAATGTCAGAAAAGATGCTCACCAATAGAACAACCGTGTCAGAACCACAAAAGGGTGATATTTAAGACTCTATCTCCTGTGCCTGGCAATCATTCATTTGTTCATTCATTCTTTCAGCATTCATTCGAATCCCCACTCTGCCCTACCTTGGCCTGGGTGCTGGGATACAATAATAAATAAAGCCCAGTCCCCATCCTTAGGAGCTCAGAGTCCAGCTGGGGAGACACACGAGTAAGAAACAATTGTAGCTTTCTGTGCTAAGAGCACCACAGAGAGAAATAGGAATTCTAGGTAAGGAGTGATAACTTTGTATGCAAACGTATGTTGAATATTAAATAAATACACATCTCAAAATATTTTTCTCCCTTAGTACCTGAAAATTCTTTAATTAATTATGTTGTGAGAGCTTGTGTGTAAGGGTGCAAGGTGCCCTAGACCCCAAAGCGGTTCCGGTTTTTGCTCTGCCCCTTACTAGCCCTGAGATCTCTGGCAAGTCCCATGAGGCCTCGGAGCCTCAGTGGCCTCCTATGTAAAGTCAGAGCATTTGTCCTGATGATCTATAAGCTACTTGCTGAGCTTGACATCTAAGAAGCTTCATTTAAAATGCAAATGTTATCCTCAAAGAGTGATCCATGAAGCCAATGGGACTTTATCGTGCATTAGTTAATTAAATTTGCTAGCCAGTCACCTTGCAGAGCCCTGAGAGAAAGGGACACAGGTAGGATTCATCTCAGAAATGGGAGAAAGGGCCCTAGATTTGGGTGGATAAGAGAATAAGAGATCTTGACAAATAGAGTCAGTGAAAGGCATTCAGGCTGAGGAGGATGTATCAGGGAGAAAGGAGAATCATAGACAATATTTTTAACACGTTATAGGAAAGTGTTTTTCAATTTTGTTTTCAGGATAAAGCATTAGAGCATGCATATGTTCTATGTGATCAGACTATAGTAGCTGCAGATTATCTACATTGGAAGGACTTAGGGCAACTGCTGGTTGAAAAAGGTTGCTCAGGGACCTGTCTTCAGGGCACGCTGGCACTACATTTGCACAACTGCTCTTAACTGGATTGTGGGTTTATGTAGGATAATGGATGTGCAAGGGGATGGGGATGAGATTATATGGGACAGTTTAGGACCTAACCAAGTGACCTCTTGACACCAAGAGTAACCAAAGAAGAGGAAGAGGGAAACTGGAAATCCTCTTACTTCCCCTTGGAAAGCTCCCTCCAAATCACCACTCCCCTCAAATGTTCTGCTCAACCTTCACACCTCTGCTCCATCTGGGAAGACACAATCACATCATCTAGAGAGAAATGACTCACCCTAATTTCCTTACACACAAGAGCCCCCGTCCAGGTGTTTTATTTTTATTTTTCATCCAGGTGTTTTAGACCAGCAGTCCTAGCAAAAGACAAATGTGAAAGCAGGCTGCATTTTGCCCTAATCACCTGCTTTTTGTCTTCTTACATGACCTAGTCCAAAATGTTTGTTCTTATCCCATCCACTCCTAATTTTTCTTTACATTTTTACAGTGGATATAACCTCATTGTTATATTATTGTATTTTTCTATAATATTGTTTTATTTTCGCCAACCAAAACCAATTTACTTTTCACGGGCTTACAAAGGGCCACGCCCACCATGGCGAGAGTGAAGTGATGGAGACCCACTGACCAGCGGAATGAAGGACTGTGTGTAAGAGCCAGGCTTGAGCAGAGCAGTGTTGAGTCCTGACTGATCCATTGATCCAGTGTCTGGCAGCAACACACATTCACGAGTGAAAAAAAAAGTGGTTGTGGAACAGTGCTCATATTTTACATGATACAGGTTGGATTTGATCTGTCTTAAGTAAATATCTTAAGAACAAGCAGTTAAAAATATTCGAAAGATGATTTGACCCCAAATAAGTTCTGTATTTCCAAAAACTGAAACTACATGCACATCTCATCATCTATTTTACACAAAATACTCGTATGACTGAAGTAAGCATGTGTGTTCGCCTATGATCAAGCTCCCTGATCTCTCACACCTGGAGGGTCCTTGCATGTGTTAGATCTTTGTGTGTTCAAGGTCCTGGCATGACTCTGTAGAGTAAAGCTGCTTCTCTGTTTGGGGCCAACCCCAACACTTATAACCTTGATGCCTCCCTTCCCACCTCCTCCAGACCTTATTAGATCAATTGCCCCTGGTGTCCCATTCTAAATCCTCAACAAATCTCTTCTCTACTCTTTCCTCCCCCTCCCTATTCCACTTCTTAAATCTCTTTCTTCTAAATAGAAACTCTTTCCTCTGAACTCTCCCACTAATTACCATCTCATCTCTCACCACTTCATACACAAATTCTTTAAAAGAGTATACTATTTTTGCTGTTTATATTGCCTCTTTTCCATTAACTCTTCACCTCACTACAGTTTATCTCCCATTTTGCATAAAGCAACAGAAACGGACTAACATATGCCAAATTTTTTTTTTTTTAGTTTTTTGACATACTGAATAGTATCCATTCTCACCCCCTCAGAGACCTTAGAAAGGGAAAAACTACATCTCCCAGACTCTCTTGCAGCTAGGGTTCTGTATGCAAATAAGGTTCTGCCAATTAATACATTCCCCAAATTTTGGAAGACAAATATGGAACAGAGGCACTCTTCTGTTGTTATTTCTACTAACAAGCAAGCTCATGAAATGAAAACTTGAGTGTCAAGAAGCAGGAGGCAATGACGACCAGACTCAGTGTCTGGTTATCACCTTTATGGGAGGCAAGAAAGTTTCAACGGTGACAGAGGAAGTGGCTTCCTAACCCCAAATACCTGATCTCTGAATAGCATCTGTGATGATGAGCACTGAACTTAATAGTGCCAGTGGTGGTTTCCCGATTCATGCTACTCTAGCATTTCCAACCGTTTTTAAAGCACTCAATTTCCTGTATAAAATCCTCTTTTGTTTAAAATACCTAGGGTATTTTCTATCTCCTATACTGAACCCTAGTACAGTTTGTGAAACTGGAAGTGGTTATAGATAACTGACTCTCAACAACAAGAATTTGGGAGTGGTTATCTTGGTTTGGTTGGATGTGAAGGTAGAGATGATTCATTCCCCACTGAGAAATGGGAACTGGCAGTCCATGAGAGTTGCAAGCAGAGTTACTTAAATTATCACATTTTTGGACTTACATTAAGTACCTATTGAAGGCAAGCCTTTTGGTGGATTAGTATGGTAGAAATGGGGCAGACAAGGATGATGGCTCAAGCTGGACAATTCTGAAGCCCTGGAGAGCTTAAAGAAAGGCACTATAAGCTCAGGCCTTACATTTCTTTGAATTCTACAATCTAGGCAAAATTAGAGGATTAGAAAGTTATTGTAACTGCCATCAAACAATATGCAATCTCTTAAAGCCAGTAGGCTGACATGTCCAAATAAGATGCCAAGGCTGATCATGTCAGTTTTGAAATGAAATTGAATTCACAGCCTCACCATGTCTTTTATGGTCAAGACAGACTTTGATTAAGAAAGAGTAGACCCCCCCAAAAAAACACACACACACAAAAACAAAAACAAAAAAAAAAGAGAGTGGACTCCTGAAAACTGAGATGAGAACATCTGAGTAAAATTAGATGAATATGAGTCCCTGGAGCCCCCCAATACCCACTAAGCCTCATATGCCAGAAGAAGCAGTCCTTCCTCCCCATTTGATGAAGTTGGCTCTACCTTGTGTGGAGAGCCGGCACTGACCTTCCTTGAGCATCTACCTTCAGGAGGATGCCACTTAACCTCATTTTCCACCATGACAATTTCCACTGTCTCTTGACTTATTAAAAACAAACAAAAAAACCGATATCACATCCCTGGGTGAATTACATATAAATATCACCATCAAAGACTTGAAGGACTCACCTGAAGCTTGCTACAATCTGCATTTCCCAAACAGCAATTCCTCTATTATTCTGCAATAAACTCAATTTCTGATAATTTGGGGGGAAAAAGATTTGAATTGGGAAGATGGTGGCAGATCTTGTTGAATCCCCACAGAAAAACTGATATAAGACCAAATATAATCAATATTTACAACAAAACTGGATGATAAACCTCAAAATACAAATGGATGGGGGGAAAACACCAGTAAAATACTAACAACAGCAATAATATCTGTATATTATTGGCATCTGTGTTGGAGAAATCAGAGAAAAGCAATAGTGAAATTGATAGACTTAAAAGCCCTACAAGAGGAAACTTGCACAAGCCTCTTAGATAGCCTCATCCACCAGAGGGCAGACAGCAGAAGCAAGAAGAACTACAATCCTGCAGCCTGTGGAACAAAAACCACATTCAGAGAAGGATAGACAAGATGAAAAGGCAGAGGGCTATGTACCAGATGAAGGAACAAGATAAAACCCCAGAAAAACAACTAAATGAAGTGGAGATAGGCAACCTTCCAGAAAAAGAATTCAGAATAATGATAGTGAAGATGATCCAGGACCTTGGAAAAAGAATGGAGGAAAAGATCGATAAGATGCAAGAAATGTTTAACAAAGATCTAGAAGAATTAAAGAACAAACAAACAGAGATGAACAATACAATAACTGAAATGAAAAATACACTAGAAGGAACCAATAGCAGAATAACTGAGGCAGAAGAATGGATAAGTGACCTGGAAGACAGAATGGTGGAATTCACTACTGCCAAACAGAACAAAGAGAAAAGGATGAAAAGAAATGAAGACAGCCTAAGAGACCTCTGGGACAACATTAAACACAACAACATTTGCATTATAGAGGTCCCAGAAGGAGAAGAGAGAGAGAAAGGACCTGAGAAAATATTCGAAGAGATTATAGTTGAAAACTTCCCTAACATGGGAAAGGAAATAGCCACTCAAGTCCAGGAAGCACAGACCGTCCCATAAAGGATAAACCCAAGGAGAAACACACCGAGACACAGAGTAATCAAATTGGCAAAAATTAAAGACAAAGAAAAATTACTGAAAATAGCAAGGGAAAAATGACAAATAACATACAAGGGAACTCCCATAATGTTAACAGCTGATTTCTCAGCAGAAACTCTACAAGCCAGAAGGGAGTGGCATGATATACTTAAAGTGATGAAAGGGAAGAACCTACAACCAAGATTACTGTACCCGGCGAGGATCTCATTCAGATTCGATGAAGAAATCAAAAGCTTTATAGAATAGCAAAAGCTAAGAGAATTCAGCACCACCAAACCAGCTCAACAACAAATGCTAAAGGAACTTCTCTAAGTGGGAAACACAACAGAAGAAAGGACCTACAAAAGAAACCCATAACAATTAAGAAAATGGTAATATGAACATACATATCAATAATTACCTTAAACGTGAATGGATTAAATGCTCCAACCAAAAGACACAGGGCTGCTGAATGGATACAAAAACAAGACCCATATATATGCTGTCTACAAGAGACCCACTTCAGACCTAGGGACACATACAGACTGAAAGTGAGGGGATGGAAAAAGATATTCCATGCAAATGGACATCAAAAGAAAGCTGGAGTAGCAATACTCATATCATACAAAATAGACTTTAAAATAAAGAATGTTACAAGAGTCAAGGAAGACACTAAAAATGATCAAGGGATCAATCCAAGAAGAAGATATAACAATTATAAATATATTTGGACCCAACATAGGAGCACCTCAATACATAAGGCAACTGCTAACAGCTATAAAAGAGGAAATCGACAGTAACACAATATAAGTGGGGCACTCTAACACCTCACTTACACAAATCGACAGATTATCCAAACAGAAAATTAATAAGGAAACACAAGCTTTAAATGACACAATAGACCAGATAGATTTAATTGATATTTATAGGACATTCCATCCAAAAACAGCAGATTACACTTTCTTCTCAAGTGCGCATGGAACATTCTCCAGGAGAGATCAAATCTTGGGTCACAAATCAAGCCTCAGTGAATTTAAGAAAATTGAAATCATATCAACCATCTTTTCTGACCACAACGCTATGAGATTAGAAATGAATTACAGGGAAAAACACGTAAAAAACACAAATACAAGGAGGTTAAACAATACGTTACTAAATAACCAAGAGATCACTGAAGAAATCAAAGAGGAAATCAAAAAATACCTAGAGACAAATGACCATGAAAACACGACGAGCCAAAACCTATGGGATGCAGCAAAAGCAGTTCTAAGAGGGAAATTTATAGCTATTCAAGCCTACCTCAAGAAACAAGAAAAATCTCAAATAAACAATCTAACCTTACACCTAAAGGAACTAGAAAAAGAAGAACAAACAAAACCCAAAGTTAGCAGAAGGAAAGGAATCATAAAGATTAGAGCAGAAATAAATGAAATAGAAACAAAGGAAACAATAGCAAAGATCAATAAAACTAACAGCTGGTTCTTCGAGAAGATAAACAAAATTGATAAACCTTAGCCAGATTCATCAAGAAAAAGAGGGAGAGGGCTCAAATCAATAAAATTAGAAATGAAAAAGGAGAAATTACAACAGACACCGCAGAAATACAAAGCATCCTAAGAGATTACTACAAGAACTCTATGCCAATAAAATGGACAACCTGGAAGAAATGGACAAATTTTTAGAAAGGTATAACCTTCCAAGACTGAACCAGGAAGAAATAGAAACTATGAACAGAACAATCACAAGTAATGAAATTGAAACCGTGATTAAAAATTTTCCAACAAATAAAAGTCCAGGACCATATGGCTTCACAGGTGAATTCTATCAAACATTTAGAGAAGAGCTAACACCCATCCTTCTCAAACTCTTCCAAAAACTTGCAGAGGAAGGAACACTCCCAAACTCATTCTATGAGGCCACCATCACCCTGATACCAAAACCAGACAAAGACTCTACAAAAAAAGAAAATTACAGACCATTATCACTGATAAATATAGATGCAAAAATCCTCAACAAAATACTAGCAAACAGAATCCAACAGCATATTAAAAGGATCATACACCATGATCAAGCAGGATTTATCCCAGGGATGCAAGGATTCTTCAATATACGCAAATCAAACAACGTGATACACCATATTAACAAACTGAAGAAGAAAAACCCTATGATCATCTCAATAGATGCAGAAAAAGCTTTTGACAAAATTCAACACCTATTTATGATAAAAACTCTCCAGAAAGTGTGTATAGAGGGAACATACCTCAACATAATAAAGGCCATACAGACTATATTACAAAGCTTCAGTAATCAAGACAGTTTGGTACTGGCACAAAAACAGAAATATAGATCAATGGAACAGGATAGAAAGCCCAGAGATAAACCCACACACATATGGTCAACTTATCTTTGATAAAGGAGGCAAGCATATACAGTGGAGAAAAGACAGCCTCTTCAATAAGTGGTGCTGGGAAAATTGGACAGGAACATGTAAAAGTATGAAATTAGAACACTCCCTGACACCATGCTCAAAAATAAACTCAAAATGGATTAAAGACCTAAGTGTAAGGGCAGACACTATCAAACTCTTAGAGGAAAACATAGGCAGAACACTCTATGACATACATCACAGCAAGATTCTTTTTGACCCAGCTCCCAGAGAAATGGAAATAAGAACACAAATAAACAAATGGGACCTAATGAAACTTAAAAGCCTTTGCACAGCAAAGGAAACCATAAACAAGACCAAAAGACAACCCTCAGAATGGGAGAAAATATTTGCAAATGAAGCAACTGACAAAGGATTAATCTCCAAGATTTACAAGCAGCTCATGCAGCTCAATAACAAAAAAACGAACAACCCAATCCAAAAATGGGCAGAAGATCTAAATAGACATTTCTCCAAAGAAGATATACAGATGGCCTACAGACACATGAAAGAATGCTCAACATCATTAATCATTAGAGAAATGCAAATCAAAACTACAATGAGATATCATCTCACACCGGTCAGAATGGCCATCATCAAAAAATCTAGAAACAATAAATGCTGGAGAGGGTGTGGAGAAAAGGGAACACTCTTGCACTGTTGGTGGGAATGTAAATTGATACAGCCACTATGGAGAACAGTATGGAGGTTCCTTAAAAAACTAAAACTAGAACTACCATATGACCCAGCAATCCCACTACTGGGCATATACCCTGAGAAAACCATAGGTCAAAAAGAGTCATGTACCAAAATGTTCATTGCAGCTCTATTTACAATAGCCAGGACATGGAAGCAACCTAAATGTCCATCGACAGATGAATGGATGAAGAAGATGTGGCACATATATACAATGGAATATTACTCAGCCATAAAAAGAAATGAAATGGAGGTATTTGTAATGAGGTGGATGGAGTTAGAGTCTGTCATACAGAGTGAAGTAAGTCAGAAAGAGAAAAACAAATACAGTATGCTAACACATATATACGGAATCTAAGGGAAAAAAAAAAAAAGCCATGAAGAACCTAGTGGCAAGACGGGAATAAAGACACAGACCTACTAGAGAATGGACTTGAGGATATGGGGAGGGGGTGGGGTGAGATGTGACAGGGTAAGAGAGTGTCATGGACATATATACACTACCAAATGTAAAATAGATAACTAGTGGGAAGCAGCCGCACAGCACAGGGAGATCAGCTCGGTGCTTTGTGACCACCTACAGGGGTGGGAGGGAGGGAGATGCAAGAGGGAAGAGAAATGGGAACATATTGTATATGTATAACTGATTCACTTTGTTATAAAGCAGAAGCTAACACACTATTGTAAGGCAATTATACTTCAATAAAGATGTTTAAAAAAAAATGCAATTATACCAATGCCAAAAAATATGTAAATATATATATATATAGATAGATAGAGAAACAGAGGATGCAGAGCAATGTGTAAAAATAAATTAAAATAATCTGTCCAGCAATAAACATGGTTACTATTTTGGTATAAAAAAAATAAAATAAAATAAAGGCCATATACGACAAACCCACAGTAAACATCATTCTCAATGGTGAAAAACTGAAAGCATTTCCTCTAAGATCAGAAACAAGACAAGGATGTCCACACTTGCCACTATTATTCAACATAGTCTTGGAAGTCCTAGCCACAGCAATCAGAGAAGAAAAACAAATAAAAGGAATACACTTTGGAAAACAAGAAGTAAAACTGTCACTGTTTGCAGATGACATGATGCTGTACATAGAGAATCCTAAAGATGCCACCAGAAAACTACTAGAGCTAATCAATGAATTTGGTAAAGTTGCAGGATACAAAATTAATGCACAGAAATCTCTTGCATTCCTATATAATAATGATGAAAAATCTGAAAGAGAAATTAAGGAAACACTCCCATTTACCATTACAAGAAAAAGAATAAAATACCTAGGAATAAACCTACCTAGGGAGACAAAAGACCTGTATGCAGAAAATTATAAGACACTGATGAAAGAAATTAAAGATGATACCAACACATGGAGAGATATACCATGTTCTTGGATTGGGAGAATCAATATTGTGAAAATGATATACTACCCGAAGCAATCTACAGATTCAATGCAATCCCTATCAAATTACCAATGGCATTTTTTACAGAACTAGAACAAAAAAATCTTAAAATTTGTATGGAGATACAAAAGGCCCCGAATAGCCAAAACAGTCTTGAGGGAAAAAAGTGGAGCTGGAGGAATCAGACTCCCTGACTTCAGACTATACTACAAAGCTACAGTAATCAAGACAATATGGTACTGGCACAAAAATAGAAATATAGATCAATGGAACAAGATAGAAAGCCCAGAGATAAACCCATGCACCTATGGTCAACTAGTCTATGACAAAGGAGGCAAGGATATACAATGGAGAAAAGACAGTCTCTTCAATAAGTGGTGCTGGGAAAACTGGACAGCTACATGTAAAAGAATGAAATTAAAACACTCCCTAACACCTTACACAAAAACAAACTCAAAATGGATTAGAGACCTAAATATAAGACCAGACACTGAAAACCTCTTAGAAGAAAACATAGGAAGAACACTCTTTGACATAAATCACAGCAAGATCTTTTCTGATCCACCTCCTAGAGTAAAGGAAATAAAAAGAAAAATAAACAAATGGGACCTAATGAAACTTAAAAGCTTTTGCACAGCAAAGGAAACCATAAACAAAATGAAAAGATAACCCTCAGAATGGGAGAAAATATTTGCAAATGAATCAACGGACAAAGGGTTGATCTCCAAAATATATAAACAGCTCATGCAGCTCAATATTAAAAAAAAACACAACCCAATCAAAAAATGGGCAGAAAACTTAAATAGACATTTCTTCAAAGAAGACATACAGATGGCCAAGAAGCACATGAAAAGCTGCTCAACATCACTAATTATTAGAGAAATGCAAATCAAAACTACAATGAGGTATCACCTCACACCAGTTAGAATGGGCATCATCAGAAAATGTACAAACAACAAATGCTGGAGAGGGTGTGGAGAAAAGGGAATCCTCTTGCACTGTTGGTGGGAATGTAAATTGATACAGTCGCTCTGGAGAACACTATGGAGGTTCCTAAAAAAATAAAAATAGAACTACCATACGACCCAGCAATCCCACTACTGGGCATATACCCTGAGAAAACCCTAATCCAAAAAGACACATGCACCCCAATGTTCACTGCAGCACTATTTACAATAGCCAGGTCATGGAAGCAACCTAAATGCCCATCGACAGACGACTGGATAAAGAAGATGTGGTACATATATACAATAGAACATTACTCAGACATAAAAAGAAACAAAACTGAGCTATTTGTAGAGACGTGGAGGGACCTAGAGACTGTCATACAGAGTGAAGTAAGTCAGAAAGAGAAAAACAAATACTGTACGCTAACACATATATATGGAATCTAAAAAAAAAAAAAAAAAGAATGGTTCTGAAGAACCTAAGGGCAGGACAGGAATAAAGACGCAGACCTAGAGAATGGACTTGAGGACCCAGGGAAGGGGAAGGGGAAGCTGGGATGAAGTGAGAGAGTGGCATGGACATATATATACTACCAAATATAAAGTAGATAGCTAGTGGGAAGCAGCCGCATAGCAGAGGGAGATCAGCTTGGTGCTTTGTGACCACCTAGAGGGGTGGGATAGGGAGGATGGGAGGGAGACACCAAGAGGGAGGAGATATGGGGATATATGTATATGTATAGCTGATTCACTTTGTTATAAAGCAGAAACTAACACACCATTGTAAAGCAATTATACTCCAATGAAGATGTTAAAAAAAAAAAAAAAAAAGAAGAAACCAGGGGGAATTCTCTAGCAGTCCAGTGGTTAGGACTCCGTGCTTTCACTGCCAAGGGTGCAGGCTCAATCCCTGGTTGGGGAACTAATATCCTGCAAGCTGCACGGCATGGCCAAATTAAAAAAAAAAGAAGAGGGTGAAGGAGAAGGAGAAGGAAAAGACGAAGACGAAGAAGAAGAAGAAGGAGAAGAAACCAGGGATTTGGGGAGAAATGACTGGTTCCAGGTCTGCGGCAGGATATATACAAGATGTGCCTGGAACGTCATAACATACCAGATAGCAAGGAAGCCCTCAAAGACCACAGGGGTCATGTCAAAAAGACTCAGAAGCCGACTTGAAGAGGCTGCTATTGGCCGATGGGAAATTTTCAGTTTCAATAAAAATTGTAATAGATCGGAATTCCTCAAATATGTTTATTTTTTTAATAAATTTATTTATTTATTTATTTTTGGCTGCATTGGGTCTTCATTGCTGTGCTTGGGCCTTCTTTTTAGTTGCGGCAAGTGGGGGCTACTCTTCGTTGTGGTGCTCGGGCTTCTCATTGCAGTGGCTTCTCTTGTTGAGGAGCACGGGCTCTAGGCACACGGGCTTCGGTAGTTGTGGCACGTGGGCTTAGTTGCTCCGTAGCATGTGGTATCTTCCTGGACCAGGGCTTGAACCCGTGTCCCTTGCATTGGTAGGTGGATTCTGAACCACTGCGCCATCAGGGAAGCCCCTCAAATATGTTTAAATCCATGAGTTATTTATAATAGTAGTAAATGAAAAATCAACTCAGTCACCTTCTGAGGATGAAAATGAACTCAACATACTTCCTTGAGAACTGGATAAATGAAAGGAAAGAATCAAGTACGTATCTTGCTTATTCTTCATGAATTGGCTAACCAGTTAATACACATGGGCAAGTGTCCCTTTATAAAATTATTCCAGCTAATATGAAAACAAAATGATAAAATATCACAATTTTGAAACCTCCAATAAGTAAGTAGGTATCGGCCTTGAGACTCACTTGCAATTGAAATCATAAAAAAGTGAAAATAAGACATATTATTGTGTCTTCTAATGAAAGAACAAAACATCACCTATAGTATTGCCAAAGTGATTGAATCTGAGTCCAATCAGGCCTCTAGATCCAGCTGCTAATCTGCAGGAAATACAAAGGGGGAAGAAGCATGTTAAATTGCTCCACGAGTACACAATAAAAAAAAAAATCCAGACTTTGGGAAACTCTACAGTTCCAACGGGCTGGGATAAATTGCATAACTTTCAAATAGGCATGATAAAACTGTAATATTTAAGAATGCACACTTAGGTGACAAAAGCATAAGAATTCAAGGAAGTGATAACTACATAGAAGTCAGGATGGTCATTACTTTTGAAGGGAGGAAGAGGGCTGTGATTGGGATGAGGCAGTTGTAGATGCTTCTGGGATGACTGGCCAAGTTCTATTTCTTGAGTCATGTGTTGGTTACAAAGATGTTCACCTTAAAGTAATTCAATAAACTATTTCAAAAATAAGATTTGAAAGATGCTGGGTGGTGATTTTTAACATAGCCCCGTCTAATTCACCACTATAGCCATGGCAGAAGATGTATGGGTTTTGGAGAATGACAATGGATTCTCTTAAATTTAGTCATTTGGCAGCACTTCAAATGCAATTGCTTTTTCAAATATGATCTCTTTACTGGAGCAAATCAACACAGACTCTCGCATTTGGTATGCAGTTATCAGTTGGATAAATTTTTCGTTCTCTACACCAGTAAGCAGAGAATATCAAAAGAGTTTGATTCATCTGTCAGGAAAGCAGTTCACCAGTACTGTTTTACCTCAGGGCTATAGCAACTCTGACTCTCTGTCAAAATGTAGTTAACAGGACACTGATTGCCTCACCATCCCACTGGACATCACGGTAGTTCAGTACATGGATGATATCATATTCTTAAGACATAGTAAATAAGAAGCAGCTGTAATCCTAGACTCTTTGATAAAACACCTGTGCATGAAAGAGTGTGAGATAAACCTCATAAAAATCCAGGGCTCTGTCACCTCAGTATAGAGATGCTTAGAAGATCTCTTATTTAGAGGAAACTCATACCACATTTGGATAAACCGCTGGACACATTTACCAAATAAGACCTAAGGACTGTCAACTTTGATTAGGTCCCAGAGCAAGCTTTGATTCTCCAGCTGGTCCAGGTTGAGAAGCAAGCAGCTTGGACATATGGTGTAGCAGAATCATGGTGCTCAAAGTGTGTATGGCTGACGAGGAAACTAGACAGATAGTGCCAATAGAAGAATCAGAATACAAGCCCCTAGTGCTTGGGGCAAAGCCACCTACTCTTCCACAAGTACGTAGTCTCTTTTTGAGAAACATCTCCTGGCTGGTAGAGACTGAATGCTTGGCCATGAGACACCAAAGAACCATGTCACCTGAGCTGCCCATTATCAACTGTGTATTGTCTAATTCATCAAACCATAAAAGTGGGCATACATAGTAACAGTCCAAAATCAAGAGGAAGTGTTAAATATGAAATTTTACTAATGCAGGTGGTAAAGGCAGTGTAAGCTGCCGCATGGGCGGGTCAACAACACTCCCCGTGCACGTACTCCAGTGGTACTGCCACCTCTTCTTCAACTCATTCGAATAGCTTTGTGGGACGTTGCTTATGAAAAGTGACCTGAAGAAGCCAAAAACATCTGCAGGAATCTGCACTAGTTAAAAGTGGACTGTGGAAACAGTGTGACCTACTTAAGGGCAATAAGGAAAGAATTCTTGCCGTAGGCAGAAACTCAAGCAGCGCATATCATTGCCCCTTTGCCTGGAAGGAAAAAGAAGAGGTACAGATCTCTAGAAATTTGTGGGTAGTACTAAATTGTTTAGCTAGATAGTCATAGACTTGGGAGGAACAAGATTGGAGGGTTGGTAAAACAAGGATGAATGGGAGAGCGTTGTAATGTCAGATCTCACAGAATGGCCCCAGAAGGTGAGACTATTTGTGTTCTATGGGGATGCTTATCAGAGGGCACCCCACTGCAGAGAAGGCTCTCAATAACAGTAGGGAAAGATGATCTGATCTGTGAATATCAGCCAGCATCTTTCCTAGTAATGCCAGAGTTTGCTCCATGTGTACAAGAATAAAGTAATTGCCCTAGTGACAGAGACGGTTGTTATTTATGGGTTCAATAACAGAGAAAGACTTCTCACCATGTTGGATCTGGATGGCACTGCTCACTCTTCCAACAGTAGAGTCCCAAGCTTAGCCCCCTATCTGATACCATACTCTGGAGAGACCAGATAATTACCTGGCGGCAGATTAATTGGACCACTGCATAATGGAGGGGGCAACAATTTGTCCTCACTGGAACAGAAATTTGTTCTAGGTATTGTTTTACCTTTCCTGCCTGCAGGGAAGTATCATCACCATACTCTACCTCAAGAAGAATAATTAGTGATGTAGAAAGGAGAGATTAGAGATGGGAAGATCAAGTATCAATACCATTTAAAAAAATCAAAAGCTACTCAAAGTCAGGTTATATCTGCCATGTGCTATCACAATCTCTGTAATTCCCCTGCTGTAGCACTTTTCATGCTTCATTACAACAAAAACTCGTGAGAGCAGGGTGGTGTCTATGTTGCTCTCTATCATATTTCCAGCACCGAGCACTGTGCCTGGGACGTCACAGAGCTCGACAGATACGTGTTAAATGTTTGTTGAATGTCTTCTACACTTTAATATTTATCAAAATGCCTTAAAAGTATTTTGGCCAAAGTAGGTGCTAAACAGACATTTGTTAAGTGAAAAAAAAATTATGCTCAACTAGATCAGAAGCCAGCCAACTCCAGCCTGTGGGCCAAATCCAGCCTGCCACCTGGTATTGTATGGCCCATGAACTCAGAATGATTTTTACATTTTTAGAGGGTTGGAAAAAACTAGAAGAAGAATAATATTTCATGACACATGAAAGGTATGTAAAATTCAGATTTCAGTGTCCATAAATAAAGTTTTATTGGAATACAGCCATGCTCATTTTTGTACATGTTGTCTGTGGTGCTTTCACGCTACCACTTGAGTAGTTGTGACAGAGAACATATGTCCTGCAAAGCTGAAAGTATTTATTATCTGGCCCTTTACAGGAACAGTTTGCTGACCCCTGCACCAGACCTTGCAAAGTACAGAGCACACCAGTTTTTCAGACACTGGTTAATATGGTGCTTGGAACCTTCCTTGGCAGAGAACCACTGCTTCACTTCAATTTCTTCTAAAGAAAACAAACTGTGTTTCTTATACTTCATGGCTTCAGGGTGAGGCTTGTTCCAAGACTTGCCAGAGCCCTTAGACCCCTTCATGCTATATTTGAAACACGAGATCTATAGTAGCCAGGAGAGATCAATACACAGAGAGACATGGAAGGAGAGCCATAGAGAACATCAGAGGAAGAGACTTTGGCACACTGGCTCTGTAAGTGAAGCTTTACTCCTGTCAGCATCGTTTCAGAACCATGTAATGTGGCCTTTTCCAAAGCTTCATTCTATTTTTATTACAGTAAAATGTTTATTGTGATTGCTGAGAGAATTGCTGTCTTAAAACTGATGTTTCCTGTGGTAGAGTTTGACCTGTATTTGCTGAAGCTATGTTTTAAAATAATACACTGAAGTTTATGAAGGAAACGTTGACTCTTCCCAAAGACAGAAACTAAAGAGTTTCTTTTCCTGAAATAATGATTTCATTAAATTAGAAAAGTGGACATACATTTGTTATTTAACTTCTTCCTCACTCTCTATAAAATGCATCCCTCCATTTTATCTACTATTTATCTAGAATAACCACATGCTAGTAACTGACTTCCCTTTATTTTGCACTACACTCCAGCAATTCTTTATCATTTAAGTTTAATACAGGCAGGCAGAGCCTGATCCCGATTAGAATGACAAGAGCTATTTCCTTAATTACTGTACATAGATAATAGCATTTATTCTGGCAATTCCCATGCTATTCAATCAGGCAAGATTCAATACAAAAAAAAAGAAGAAGAAGGAGAAGGAGGAGAAGGAGAAGAAGAAGCTGATTTGAAAAAATCAGACATTTGTTAAGTGAAAAAAATTATGTAGGCACTTATTAGCATAAGTGCCTACAGTCACATTCTATTTTTTAAAGTTTATAGCTCTCAGGAGCACTTCTTATTGGAAGTTCTATTTAAAAATTACGGAAGGATTACAGTACTAGCAACCACTGATACAGGAAAACAAGAAAGGCGAGTGGGCCATTTTAGAAATCACAACTTTTAAATTAATTGCAATTTCTAAAGTAAACCTAATGGTACTGCACAGAACAAAAACGTCTCTAATCTAATCTTGGCAGCATTGTGATTTCAAACTGCTAAACCACACGGTATATTCACTTTTCCTTTGGGTGGGCTTGCATATTTACCTTCACCAAAGATCTTTCTCTGCGTCTTAGTTGTGTATTGCAGCACTCATGATTGATGAATTATTGTCAAGAACAAACTAAGGCTCCTGCTTTTTACCAAAACAACTTTTCATGGAACACAAATTTTTTTTTTCCAGGGAGACATGCAGATTTAGCATTATGCATTTTTGTTAACAGGTTAAAGAGGATGGTCTAATAAAAAATGGTGAACAAAATGAGAGCAAAGCTGGGAAAGCCACTGCTAGTGGATGACTTGAATTAAAGGTAGATATATGTAAACTTTCCTGGCCTTAAAGCTCTCTTCTAAGGAAAAGGCCAGTGCCACTGACCGTTTTTCAGAAATTAAGATGGCAATCAACCAATTGTTTTGTCCTTTACTGAGATCACTAGAAGGAAATACTTCTAACTCAACCGAAAATGTCACTTCTAAAGAAAAATTATGTATATATATATATGCCCATGATGGCCACAGAGCATGGGAATATTTTCTTTCTGAACTGTTAAGACAATGTCTTGATCTCTCTCCCTATACCTCCAACAACGCTCCTCCTCTATGGATCCTTGCAATCTCATCTACAATATAGACCAGGAATTTTCATTGAGTCCATTTCAACACCTGAAAAGACTTACAACTGACAGGTACTGTAATACCTGTGATAAGATGCACATGCACTCAATTCAAGCGTGTTAGAGTATGTCAGGACTGAATTTATAAATCGCATGAACACTGTGATTTAATAAATGGTGGTCCATCTTTGGTCCCAAGAAGCATGAGAAAGGATTCATAAAAAACAAAGACAAAAAATCTGATGGAAATAGGAAAAAAAAAAATGATTATTTGTTAATTCTGAGTGGTGGGTACAAGGTTGTCTGAAGTTTGTTCTATTTTCCTATATTTCGAATGCTTCATAATTTTTAAAAATTGTTTTTCTTTGGGAAAAAAAGAAAGCTAAAGAAGTTCCCAGGTGCTCAAATTCTAAATGAAGAGGGGGAAAATTGCACAGCATTTTTCTTTTTCAGTGGTAGTAAGTTGAAGAAAACTCTGAACTGCCGTTGCATTGGAGAGACAGTGATCTAGGGGGTCCCTGGGAGCAATATTCTTATTCCACTGAAGGAGGTGAGCCAAGATACTTATAAGCTCTAGAGAACCTTTAACACAGGAAGCTATTTATCATAACAAGCTTGGTTGATACTGTTCCCATACTGAACCAATTAGGTTCGCCTATTTCGTCATACTTCATAACTTGGGATGATAGGTTTCCAAGTATGGTACAGCGTAGTAATTGAATTTTGATCAAACACACATGGCCCATAACCCAGTATGTGAAATTTTCAGAACAGTTCACAGCTTTTAAATATCCAGTCAACATGTTGCCAAAAGTACAGGATGTACTTGATGCAAGGGGGAGAGAAAGGGGAGGGCTGAATCTTGGTAGAGCTGTAAAACAAATATTTTTGTTCTTGTTCTCTTCTTATTTTTCAAATGGCAGTGGAGAAAGACCATGGGATATCATATCATAACTCAAGTCTTCCCCTTGCTTGCTCCGTGTGCATAAACAGCTTTGAGTCTCATTGCAGATTACCATTTATTTTTTTTGCATGAAACTGTTTTCATGTCACAGGCCTGTTACACATGACTTGCTGCATTTCTTGTTGCAGCACTAGCCAGAGTATTTCTTGACAACCTACTATGTGTTAGGCACTGGGTATACAGGT
This sequence comes from Balaenoptera acutorostrata, assembly GCF_949987535.1. Taxonomy (NCBI): domain Eukaryota; kingdom Metazoa; phylum Chordata; class Mammalia; order Artiodactyla; family Balaenopteridae; genus Balaenoptera; species Balaenoptera acutorostrata. Next base: position 53,153,630 of record NC_080064.1, read on the forward strand.
CAACTCTTTTGAATAAAGAGACACGATCCCTGTCTTCATGTGATCTACTGTGGATGGGGAGATAGACATAAAATAAATAAAAACATGAATAATTTTGTCACTGTAACCTGTGATCCTTAACATGAAGGAAAAGCAAGGCATCAGGAGGGACAAATAGTGGGTACCTGATTTATCCAGGAGAGAGGAAGAGGGGAGGAGAAGCAGGGAACACATCTCCAAGAAAGTGCCATTGAAATTGATTTCTGAAAGACGAGAAGTGATCCGAGAGAGAGAATGAGTATTCCCAGGAGAAGTAAGCACAGGGATAAGCTTTGAAGTAGGCAGGACTCTGGCAAGTTCAAGGACCTGGAGGCTAGTATATTCAGTGAGAAAGAGGCTCAAAAGATAGGCGGGGGCTTCCCTGGTGGCGCAGTGGTTGAGAATCTGCCTGCTAATGCAGGGGACACGGGTTCGAGCCCTGGCCTGGGAAGATCCCACATGCCGCAGAGCGGCTGGGCCCGTGAGCCACAACTGCTGAGCCTGCGCGTCTGGAGCCTGTGCTCCGCAACGAGAGAGGCCCGCGCATCGCGATGAAGAGTGGCCCCCGCTTGCCACAACTGGAGAAAGCCCTCGCACAGAAACGAAGACCCAACACAGCCAAAATCAATCAATCAATCAATCAATCAAACATACGCATCTGATTCAAGATCCTCATTAAAAAAAAAAAAAAAAAAATACCACTGCTTTAAAAAAAAAAAAAAAAAAAAAAAAAGATAGGCGGGAGCCAGACCACACCATGCCATATAAAGGATTATGCTAAGTGCAGCCTTTGAAAAGTGGCTAGCCAGGGAGTGACATGACGGGAGTCAGGCAAGACAAGAAGCAGAAAGACTAACTAGAAGGCCTTGGCAATTGTCCAGGTGGGAAGTGATAGTGGCTTGGAATGGCTCAATGGCAGAGATGAAGAACAGTGGACAAATCTGAGAGATATTTTGGAGAAGTGACATGACTTGGAGATAACTGGACGTGGGAAGTGATGGAGAAGGAGGTTCCAAGGACATTTCCAGGTTTCTGGCTTGAGCAACTTAATGAATAAAGTCTAATAAATAACAGCTAGTTAGTATAACTCATAAGGCTACATCTAACGATAGAATTCCATCATTCTTACAAGCTCCTGTATCTGTGGTGATATTCTGCTCTCACCACAGACACCACAGATTTTGTAGGAACAGATGCATTAATCAGATGGTGGGAATGTAGAAATTTTTCACCTACATGCATATCCAACTTTCCTTACCATAAGCAGAAGAATGTCTCTGAGATATTAAAATCAGACTTTAACATAAACCTAGAATTTTTACTCTCAGATCTACAGACACAGTCATAGATGTCTGGCCGTTGAAATAGAAGAACCAGAAAGAAAACAAATTTCCCCTCTGAAAATGTTTAAAAACCATGTCTTTATTCATTCACGAGATTTTTTTCCTGAGCATTTTTAGTGTGAGGGTTGTGAGGTAAATAAGACGTATTCCTTGTCTTAGCAAAGAGTATATTCTATCAGGGGAGAAAGAGGCATAAAAAATATGCGTAATACAGTGTAGTATGTTACACAGATCCAAGCAATAGAATTATACTAAACAGACCACAGAATGATTAATTCTACGGGGGGACTGGCACATGGGCATGGCTATGAAAGACTTCAGAGGGGTTGCATTTGAGAAGTCTTGAAAGACAAGAGTTTGCTAAGTAGAGCAGTGGATGGGGGAGAAATTCCAAGAGGAGGTAAGAGCACAAGCCAAGGCACGAGGGTCCTAAAGAGGACGGGGTACTCAGAGCTAGAGTCCTCAGGGTGAAACCATAGGGTGTCTGACCCAGTCTGGAAAAGTCATCCTTCCATTCCGAAGTCTGAAAAACACTACCAGTCTAGTCTGACTTATCTGCTCTCATTTGACCCGGGTAGAGAATTCTCTTTTGTGTGGGCCCCAACCAACAAAGACCTCTTACTGTGACTACTGCCTGAAGATTGCCCATGTTTACGTATTGAGATGAGTGGTCCTTTCTCCCACAATCATAATCAGTCCCATCACTGGGCCAAGGCTACCGGACGCGTAGCCTGGAGAGTGCCTAGAAAGATGTGACCGTCGGACTTCCCTGGTAGTCCAGTGGTTAGGACTATGAGCCTCCACTGCAGGGGGCATGGGTTCAATCCCTGGTCAGGGAACTAAGATTCCCTCATGCCCTGTGGCCAAAAAAAAAAAAAAAAGAAAAGAAAAGAAAGAAAGAAAGACGTGGCCATGGCCCAAGGTAATGCTTCTGTGGACTGGAGAATACAGACAATAGAATGGCTGTGACTTCTAGTCTCAGTCTGGCTAATTGGTACAGCTGTCCCTACACAACAGTCAGATGCAGTGAGTGACTGTCACCAAAAAAAATGTGTGTGTGTGTGTGTTTGTGTGTGATCTTTAAATTTTAATAGCTGTTCAGACAGTCCTTAGAGAGAGAATTGGCAGCTTGGACCTGGAGGCTGCGCCCCCCACCTGTCTCCAGGCACCGCAAACACAGCTGTGTAAGAAGGAGACAAAGCTTCCATGGAAAGAAATGGTACAGTCTGGGGGGCAACAAACAATAGGAGCGCCTTTCTCACAAACCCACTTGGGACAAGGCCTGTCTAGCAACAACAAAAATTAGCAAGGAGATATGATCAGGCTTTTTTTTTTTTTTTTTTTTTTTAAGCAAAAAACTTCACCTTGAAGTAAGATCATTCAAGACCCAACTCAGCGGCCACTTTAAAACCATTTTTTAAGGATGAGACAGATCACACCATTCAAGTTGAGGGGAGAACAAGGTAGCATGTGTTTCTGGCAAGTTTCACATTCAGGTGTTGTCCGCGCATGGAGATGAAATGGAAAGACGATTTATGCTCTGTCATAGAACTCGGAGTTCCCCACACGAAACGCAGGAGTCCCTGGGAAAGTGCCTAGAAACTTCTTTATCTGGATTTCTCCAGGCTGCAAAGCGCAGGCATTTTTAAAGTTCAGCTCTTCAGAAAAAAGTCAGCAGAGGCAAGATTTCCACAGATGTTAACAGTTCTAGAGTGGTCAGGGGGCTGCCGCTCTCCGAAGAAAGGGAAATTCGAAGAGGGAAAGAAGTCGTTTTGGAAGAAGAAAACCCAAGCAAGGAGGTATTTTCGGTATCATTTTAATCACAAAATAGCACGAATGCGGTCTGTGCCTGTGCGCTACCCAAACGTCGATCTGAATACCACTGAACGCTGGTTTGAAAATTTCCATTTTTGTAATTTGCTTTCCTTTGTTAAGCCAAGACTTGAGAGAAACCTGGCAGCCGTCTCCAAAGTCTGGCACGATTTCCCCTCCGACGCACTCGGTTGGTGGGGATGTGGAAGGGACCGCACAAGAGAGAAGGAGAGAGAGGGAAGGAGGTGGATTGAGAAGTGCCCGCCGGGGGCCGCGGAGGGAGCGGGCCGCAGCCTCTCAGTCAGGGGGTTTGGCTCCACCTACAGGAATCCGAAGGCACTCGAAGCAGATCCCTCTGCTGCCGCGGAAACCAGGGGTGTCGGCGACTCGGACAACTGCTGGAGAATTTTCCAGCCAGTGGGGAAGGGGTGTAAGGAGCTGGCCGTAAGGAGTCGGGAGGTAGGGATCTCCATCACCAGGTCCACAGCGGCATATCAGATTCAGCCCAGGGATTCGTATTTGGAGGGAAAAAGACTCCATGCCTCCTCCTGTAACCTATGATTGATTTCACTGGTTACATGTAAGCCCTATCTGAGGACAAGGGCAGTTTCCATTCCCAGTCCAGGCCCATGACATAGCCAGTGTGCCCAACTGCTGAATGAATGAATGAACAAATGAATCTAACCCACTGGATAAACACTCGGTTAAACAACAGCGATCTAATGTGATAACAAACGCTTCCCCCCCCACCCCCCCAAGGTATATTTATGAGTTGTCAGGCATTTTGTTAATGGCTGTAATTGCTTTAAAAAAAAAAAAATCCTGCACCATCTACACTATTCCAGTGTTCCACCTCCAATATGGGTAGCACTAATTAAGTACCACTCATTTCATCTGATGCCCTGAATTTGAAATGAGTAAACAGAGGCTTGGAGAGGGTTTTTTTTTCTCCTGGGTCAACCAGTTTGCTGGTGATAGAACTGGTTCGGGGCTAAATTTTCCTGACCTTCTCTCTGGTGTTTGTTTTCTAAGGCAAGAGAATTATTCTGCCAGACTGTGGATTGACCTGCACGGATATGCTTAGCCGATTGGCTCGCTCAGGCGGAAACTGGCTTCCCCACCTACCTGTGGTCCTGTCCCTGAGCTTCTGTCTAGGCTTCTGCAAGGGGCCAAGGCAGCCGCTCGTGCTGCTTTACTCCAAAAATCAAGTGCTGCCTGGAGCTGGTGCCCACTGGTTGCTAAACTTATGAATCCATTTTTTTAAAGCCTAAAGGACAGAATCTTTGAGCTTGCAGGTTTGTAAGCTACAAACAGGCAGGTGCTGTGTTTTAGCAAACCAGGTGTCTTATATCCAATATCTAGCACATCTACTCATCCAAAGTGCTTAATAAGCAGTTACTGAATTTCCCAATGATAGTTATAGATGAAGATGATATTTACCAATTGAAAAAGAATTTTTGCTGTAGGCAGTTAGCACTCAATTTCCAAATTTAAAAAAAAGTGAAGATTCTTCCTGTAAATGAGACTCCATTTGCATTGTGTCAGATAAATGATGATGTAGTGAAAGTTGGAGATCAGAAGATCCAGATTCTAACCACAAGCCATCTATAAGATGGAAATAAATAATACTGTCATGACCTCCAAAAGGATTAGACATGAATCATTTTTACAATAATAATCACAGTATTAATAATAGCTTTTTTGTGCTATTATTAAGTGCTTACTACATTCCAGGCTCTCTATTAACCACTTTAAGTGCATTATCTAATTTATCCTTATAGCAGCCCCATGAGGGTGACAATTATTATCCCCATTTTACAGAATGAGAGAACAGAAGCTCATAGACATTAAGGTACTCACCTACAGTGACACAGTGGTGAGGCTAGTATTGGAACCCAACTCCTACCTGACTCCACACTCCTAAATGTTATGTTACACAATAGATACCTATTGGCTGATTGCATGCTGGTGGCATTCAAATCTCCATCTCTAGTTCTTAGTTCTCATGGGAACTCTATACTTTTATTTCCAATTACTGAAATAATATCATTAATTGTAGGTTCCACTACTGTTTAAATTCAAAAGGACCTAAGCCAAACTCCTTCTTTTCTTTCATAAGCACTTACTCAGAACCATCCATATTCAGGCCTCCAAGCTTGGTCTAAGGCAATGGTTCTCAACTGGGGGTGATTTTGCCCTCCAGGGGACATCTGGCAATGTCTGGAGACAATTCTGGTTGTCACAACCAGGGGTGGGGGGATGCTATTGGCATCTAGTGAGTGGAGACCAGGGGTGCTGCTAAACAGCCTACAGGGTACGTGACGTCCCGCCACGACGAAGAATTATGTAGCCCAAAACGTCAATAGTAGTGAGGTTAAGAAACCTTGGCTTAGGAATATGGAGATGAATCAGGCAGATATCATCATTAATCATCTGATATGGGAGATGTATGTATAAATTTGAAGCACAAAGTTTATGCAGATTCTTGTGTCGTGACAAAGGATAAGTGCCCCAAAGCTCATAAAGAGTTATGGGGTTTACTAGGGTCTGGGGAAGGCTTGGTGGAAGAGGTGGCCCTTGAGCCAAGCGCAAAGAAGAGAGAAGATCTGGATTCTGGATAAAAGGACAAACAGTGTGCAGGGTGTGGGTGTATGTAAGGAGTTTATTTTAATTGAAGTGGAGGAGGTGTGAAGAGGAGTAGTGGAGAAAAGGAGGTAATGTTTTGTTGGGGCCAGATCAAAGTGCCTTGAGTGCAAAGAGGGGGACTTCAGACTTTAGTTGTAAGTAATGGGAAGCCGTCTAACATTTTCACATGGGGGAATAATGTGATCAAAATGTTCTGGGGGGATGAATCTAGCAGCTGAATGGAAACGGATTGCAGAGAATAAGAAGCCAGAGGCAGGAAGACATGTTAAAACACTACTATCACATGTCTTGCTATTAAAAGGAAACCACTTAGCTATTTTCATTTTTATTAGTAGCAACCAATAACTGAGTGATTATTGTGATTCAAAGCCAAACACTATATATACAGTCTTACTTAGTGCTCCCCTCTGTCACAAGGATCTCCCCATTTTACAGATAAGGGGAAGGTCAGAGTGGCTAAAAAGTGGCAGGGCCAGGATCTGGCTACCAAAGCCTGGGCTCCTAACTACTTTGTGTGCTGGGTATAAGGTTGGGATTCTTAACCTCTTGACCAACCCAGACTGTTCTTTCTAAGGCAGACAATAAAACGAGCCAGCCCAGGCCCCCACTGGGAATGGGAAGGTCTAGGACAAACAGCCTCAGGAAATCTGCTTCTCCTTGGCAGACAGAGCTGACTGTAGGGAGAAAGGGAGTGTTTCTCTGGGCTAATTTTGGGGGTGTGCGGAGCATAGGCATATGCCTTATTACAAACACACCTACAGGATAGATTCCCTTAATTTATTTGGAGTTAAATTGGTTCCTCCCGGGGGGGGATGGTGAATGAGAGCAAAAATGGGAACGTCTGAAGCAAAGATCGAGCTTCTCATGTCAGGCATCTCTTGGCTGATGAGGTAGCAAGCAGAAGACATGAAGTGGGGGACAGAAAGGCTGTGACTCAGAAATTCCTTGTTTACTTGGCTCCTGAACAGATTGCTAACTGGATCCAGGTGTGTGCTCTGGTTTTGTTTTAGAGCCTTTTCGCCACAGGCAGGGAAGGAGAGGAAAGGTGTGGACCATATCCGTAGACAGAGTGGGTGGCAGCATTAGAATTGGTGGACGTGCTGACAGAGGCATGGCCATACATACTAGCTGGCTGTGTGGACTTTTGGTGACCTGTAACTAGAGTGTCTTTTGTCACCCAGGGCACCAACTTCTGTCATGAAAAAAGATTCATAGCAAGAAGTTAGAGAAGGATAGGACCAAAATGGTGGCCACCACCAAGTAACCAAGGACCAGTAGGTAGAGTACATATGAGAACATCCTTGAAAACTTCCAGGTCTACCTGGAAGGAATTGAGATGGTGGAAACTCTCACAGAGCAGGCAGGGGAAGAGTCAGAGAGACTTTGATGGCCTTTGATGGCCATTCATTTCATGGTGACTCTCCATCGCAGGATAATCTTTAAACTATTTTGGAAAGTTTGTGATCTACAATTTAAAGGTCAAAGGCTCCAGGATTCCAGGGTTCCAATTCTTCTTTCTAAAGTCCCACAGCGTTAAACAAACATAAATTCTTGCCACAATCTCTTAGATTTGACAGTCTAATAAATAGATTTTTTAAAAAAAATTCAAGACACAATCTCCTCTCTAGACCAAAACTCCTCAAGGTCAAAGATTGAATCTGCACCACCAAACTCAAGAGGTGCTCAAGAAGTATCTGCTGAGTTTAACTCAGTGCAACGTTCTCCTGAAACATCAAGAGTATTCACTAGACGCAGTAATATAATTTTTAAATCCAAATTTTATTTTCACCTCGTTAAAAAAAAAGCCTAACCTTATGTATCAATATGCCTGTTTTCACAAAGCCTTTGCCCACAGTCTGTAAGTTGTCCTAATACGAAGACCAAATGCCAAAAAGCAAATGTTTTTTTCCTTGAGAAAATCTGGAAGAGGCAATTATACTAGACATACTACTCAGAAGGATCTGTTTCAGTGTTTTTGCTTTTGTAAGTAGCATCATTAGGCTTCTTCAAACCAAACAGTGTCCTGAGAAAAGAGTGAAAGCCAGAAAGCAAAGTTCTCTAGCCTCTAGATAACTAAATGGCTCTAGCCTCTCCATTTTGTTATCCTACGTGGGATGTTCCATATGGAGATGAGGAATGAGACTCAAAGCACAGCTCTCTGGGCTTGAGGGTCTCACACAACTGAAAATGTCCCTGGTCACTTCACACACACCCCACCCTTCAAACCAGCTACCTTGAATCCAATCTGGTGGATGATGTATTACTTAAACTTGAAGTATCAGGTTAGCTTCAAGTTTTTATTGAGTACTTACCATGCATATGGTGCAGACTTAGAAGATATAGAGGTAAGAAAAAAGACCAACAGTAGCTGTGCAGGGCAGATCGTGTTCCTGCCATTTGGATTCTTCCTTGCTGAATGAAACTCAGCCAATAGATCCTCATAGCAATACTCCTGGGAGTTAAGTTGGGAAATATGAGTGGGCATGTAAGAGCAAAATCCAAATCTGCAGGAAGAAGAAATGATGGAGAGTCTTCCCAGCCGGTTAGACCTCTGGTTGCTCAGCAGCCCAGTGATAAACAACCTCACCTAGAAGAACCACAAACTGAGAGTCAGGATATTATACCTGCTTATGACATTGAAGATGAAGGAGCATCTGTAGCTCAAAGGGCTGATATGGAAGCTGATCAATAGAAACTGGTTCTCTTGGAGACTGTGGATGAGCCTGGAGGTGGTCCTGATGTCAAGAAGGAGATTCTACCAAGTCTAGAGCCTGTTAAAATGCCAGAAGCTGGTGAAGGACAACCACAGATTTAAACAAAGACAGACTGAGGCCAAGCATGCTGTCCTTATGTTGGAAATTTGACTGCTAACCATCTCTCAATAAAGTTTTACAACTTAAAAAAAAAGGAAAAAGAAGGCCAAAATAGGACCCTGGCCCCCAAAGTTTGGCTTACAAGCTAGTTGAAGAAAACACAGTGAATATGGATGAATAGAAGAAAATATTTGTTCCTCAGACACTTACTGAGTGCCTTCTTTGAGCCAGGCTCTGTGCTGGACAACAGGGGTACCAAGGCTGAATTGGTTCCATTTTGTTCAGTTCAACACTTGTTATTCATTCAGCATGTATTTATTGAATGTATTTGTAGTAGACCACTGCTTTTCAAGCCTTAATGTGTATGGAGATCACCTGGAGATTCTGTTTCCAAAGGTCTGGGGTAAGGCTTGAGATTCTACATCTCCAGCAAGTTCCCAAGGAATGCCAGTGCTGTTTGTCCCTGAACTACTCTTTGAATAGTAAAGGACTATACAATGTTTTAGTCCTTTGCTATAGAGGGGAAAATAAGGTAGCCATGGCCCCTGCCCTGATGAAGCTGATATTCTAACAATGAATATAAATATTAAACAAGGAATCACAGTGAAATACAATATTAATGGATGTTCAAAGTCTTTGGGGGAGCATTTTGTGAGGGGACCTAATTTCACCTAGGAATCAAAAAAAAAAAAAAGCTTTCCTGAGGAAGTGATGTTTAAGCTGATAGGAATTTGCAAACAATAAAGGAGGAAGAATATTTTAGGTAGAGGGAACAGCATGTTTGAAGGCCTGGAGGTGAGAGAAAGCTTAGATATTAAACAAATATTTTGAGTTTTACCATTTCCAGGCTCTGAGTGTAAGACCCTGCCCTGGATGAAAGCACAGTGGGAGAAATGGACATGGAAACAGATGACTTCAAAACAATGCAGCAAGAGTTTTAACAGTGGTAAGCACAGGGTGCCAGAGGAGTACTGAAGAGGATTTCCTAACCCAGCCCAGGAGAGAGGACATTTGAACGGAGCCCTTGCAGATGAGTGGGAATAGGCAAGAGAAAAAGATGTAGCAAGGTGGGAGATCTATTCCTTGCTGCTGAGGACAAACAGTCTAGTGGGGTAGTTGGCAAGTTGTGTTATATGATCCTGATTTTAATACAATTTAATCATTGTCTGGGAACAGTGCCTGGCACATAGTAGGCACTCATTAAATATGTATTGAAAGGATGAATATCTAAATGCCATGTAAGTGATAGACTCAGGATGTCCTAGACATAATTGGGTACTAAGTTGTTACCAATTCCAAGTCCCCTAAGAGTTCAGAGCACTAGGGTGTGAGCAAGAACTGGGCTTGAAGGAAGGCTAGAATCTGTGGGATGTAGGGGAGATCAGTAGACATCCATCCTGAAAAGGAAAAACTACCAGTTCACTGCTGGGAGTAAAGGATTAAAAAAAAAAAAAAAAGCACAGTGTAGGGTTTCTTAATCCAGGGCCCATGGAGCTTCTGGGGCATCTATGAAACCCCAAAGATTATATGCAAAATCCTAGGTGTATATATATGTAGGACTATTTTTCTGGGCAAAGAGACTAGAACTTCATCAGATGGTCAAAGGAGTCCACTGACCATTATTAGGTTAGGACCCTTGGGGAGAGAACAGGAAGCTTATTCTAGGTAGCCTCTGAACCACTTACTGATTACAAATAATTGTGTCAATGGAATTCCAACACAGAAAACCTCGGTCTGAGTGTGCTGGATGGTTGCAGCGCTGCCTTTGAGTGGCATTTTAGCAATGTCCTTGCTGCTACTTATCTATCCAGACCTGTCCACGTCGTCAGGGTTTCCTCAGAAGCTGATGGAGGTGCCTCCTTCCAAAGGCTATTTATATGCACCCAAGTCCTTCCCCTTAATGAGTTTCCAGAGGGGACAATGGCCTCTTGTTAGATTGTCAACTGTTGACATTTCTCTGATCTTTTCTCACAGTTTCCGTTGAGCAGCCTCCTGAACATCGAACAGGCAATTAATTGGTACAGATTTAATAAATGTATTAGAGAAGGAAGCTGCATGTTTATGGATTACAGTACTTTCATGGTCATGCATAATGGACTAGGCACTTTTCCACCAACCTACTTATGCTACCACAGTGAACACAAAATTTACATATCTGGAAGAAAACAGTATTTTTCTGAAACATTAATAATAAATGCAGGAAATTTGTCTGTTATGGGCAAATATCTCCATAGCTTAACTTTGCACGATTCTATTTTGGTTAAAAATATCTACAGTGTTGTCCTTTACCATCTTCCTTCTAAAACATACTGGTAATTGAAATGGCCATTCTTTCATCAAGAACTGGGGTTTTGCAAAATAGCAATGATCAATCCCTCTGTTTGAGGATGCAGGCAATGTTTAAAGTTCTCAGAATAAAATAACCTTAGAGTAGAAACCTTAGCAACCAGGTTGTACTAATAGAAGTATAATGTTCAAAATGAGGGAAGCGATAGTCCCTGTCTCCCCAGGGCTAGACATACCACGTAAGAAATATTTTTTATTCAGTACTTAATGCCACATTAGAAGAGGCATAGCAATAGGCACATGAAGCTGGTGCTCTTGAAATGAAGGCAAATGGCAGTAGCTAACATTCGCAGAGTGCTTACTAAAGGCTGGGCACTGTGCTTTGCATTGTACATTTAATCTTCACAACCACCCTACTATTATACTACTATTAATAGTAGGGCACTACAATTATTATCTCCATTTTACAAATAAAGAAACTCAGGTCATGCAGATAGTAAGTGGTGGAGCCAGCATGACACTTGTTCTTTCTGACTCCAGTGGACCCTCAGCGTAGGCAGTTGGTGTATTTTCAGTTAATATTGCTAGAGATAATTGGTAATCATGAAAATGAAATCATTGCCACTGTGTGTGTGTGTGTGTGTGTGTGTGTGTGTATTAGTCATTTCACCAGTCAGCACACACACACTGTGAGGGCAGTGACCATATTAATTATGCACGTATTTACTTCTAAGGTTTAGCACAGAGCTGGGCACAAGGTAGGTCTTTCTTACATCTTCTACTGAATAAAATAACTAATTTCAACCATCAACCATTTCAACCCTGATACCAAAAACAGACAAAGATGTCACAAAGAAAGAAAACTACAGGCCAATATCACTGATGAACATAGATGCAAAAATCCTCAACAAAATACTAGCAAACAGAATCCAACAGCACATTAAAAGGATCATACACCATGATCAAGTGGGGTTTATCCCAGGAATGCAAGGATTCTTCAATATACGCAAATCAATCAATGTGATACAGCATGTTAACAAATTGAAGGAGATAGATGCAGAAAAAGCTTTTGACAAAAATAGATGCAGAAAAAGCTTTTGACAAAATTCAACACCATTTATGATAAAAACCCTCCAGAAAGTAGGCATAGAGGGAACTTACCTCAACATAATAAAGACCATATATGACAAACCCACAGCCAACATCGTTCTCAATGGTGAAAAACTGAAAACATTTCCTCTAAGACCAGGAACAAGACAAGGTTGTCCACTCTCACCACTATATTCAATATAGTTTTGGAAGTTTTAGCCATAGCAGTCAGAGAAGAAAAAGAAATAAAAGGAATTCAAATTGGAAAAGAAGTAAAGCTGTCACTGTTTGCAGATGACATGATACTATACTTAGAGAATCCTAGATGTGCTACCAGAAAACTACTAGAGCTAATCAATGAATTTGGTAAAGTTGCAGGATACAAAATTAAGCACAGAAATCTCTTGCATTCCTATACACTAATGATGAAAAATGTGAAAGAGAAACTAAGGAAACACTCCCATTTACCTGTGCAACAAAAAGAATAAACTACCTAGGAATAAATCTACCTAGGGAGACAAAAGACCTGTATGCAGAAAACTATAAGACACTGAGGAAAGAAATTAAAGATGATACCAACAGATGGAGAGATATACCATGCTCTTGGATTGGAAGAATCAACATTGTGAAAATGACTATACTACCCAAAGCAATTTACAGATTCAATGCAATCCCTATCAAACTACCAATGGCATTTTTCACAGAACTAGAACAAAAAATTGCACAATTTGTATGGAAACACAAAAGACCCCGAATAGCCAAAGCAATCTTGAGAAAGAAAAACGGAGCTGGAGGAATCAGGCTTCCTGACTTCAGATTATACTACAAAGCTACAGTAATCAAGACAGCATTGTACTGGCACAAAAACAGAAATATAAATCAATGGAACAGGATAGAAAGCCCAGAGATAAACCCACGCACATATGGTCACCTTATCTTTGATAAAGGAGGCAAGAATATACAATGGAGAAAAGACAGCCTCTTCAATAAGTGGTGCTGGGAAAACTGGAAAGCTACATGTAAAAGAATGAAACTAGAACACTCCCTTACACCATACATAAAAATAAACTCAAAATGGATTAAAGACCTAAATGTAAGGCCAGACACTATAAAACTCTTAGAGGAAAACATAGGCAGAACACGCTATGACATAAATCACAGCAAGATCCTTTTTGACACACCTCCTAGAGAAATGGAAATAAAAACAAAAATAAACAAATGGGACTAATGAAACTTAAAAGCTTTTGCACAACAAAGGAAACCATAAACAAGATGAAAAGACAACCCTCAGAATGGCAGAAAATATTTGCAAACAAAGCAACTGATAAAGGATTAATCTCCAAAATATACAAGCAGCTCATGCTGCTCAATATCAAAAAAACAAACAACCCAATCCAAAAATGGGCAGAAGACCTAAATAGACATTTCTCCAAAGAAGATATACAGATTGCCAACAAACACATGAAAGGATGCTCAACATCACTAATCATTAGAGAAATGCAAATCAAAACTACAATGAGGTATCACCTCACACCAGTCAGAATGGCCATCATAAAAAAATTTACAAACAATAAATGCTGGAGAGGGTGTGGAGAAAAGGGAACCCTCTTGCTCTGTTGGTAGTAATGTAAATTGATACAGCCACTATGGAGAACAGTATGGAGGTTCCTTAAAAAACTAAAAACAGAACTACCATATGACCCAGCAGTCCCACTACTGGGCATATACCCTGAGAAAACCATAATTCAAAAAGAGTCATGTACCACAATGTTCATCGCACCACTATTTACAATAGCCAGGACATGGAAGCAACCTAAGTGTCCATCAACAGGTGAATAAATAAAGATGTGGCATATATAAACAATGGAATATTACTCAGCCATAAAAAGAAACGAAACTGAACTCTTTGTAGTGAGGTGGATGGACCTAGAGTCTGTCATACAGAGTGAAGTCAGAAAGAGAAAAACAAATACTGTATGCTAACACATATATGTGGAATCTAAAAAAAAATAAAATAAAATGTTTGATGGTACTAGGGGCAGGACAGGAATAGGGACGCACACATAGAGAATGGACTTGAGGACAAGGGGAGGGGGAAGGGTAAGCTGGGACAAAGTGAGAGAGTAGCATTAACATATATACACTACCAAATGTAAAATAGATAGCTAATGGGAAGCAGCTGCATAGCACAGGGAGATCAGCTCAGTGCTTTGTGACCACCTAGGGGGGTGGGATAGGAAGGGTTGGAGGGATATGCAAGAGGGAGGGGATATGGGGAAATATGTATACATATAGCTGATTCACTTTGTTATATAGCAGAAACTAACACAACATTGTAAAGCAATTATACTCCAATAAAAATGTTAAAAAAAATAGCTAATTTCAGAATGCTTCAAAAACCAATTCACCCATCAGATTATTGAGAGTGTAGGGGGAAAGGACATTTTGGGGGGGTATAAATTGTTACAAGTCATTTTAGAGGACACTTTGGAAACAATGATCAAAATGTGAAATGTGTAAACCCCTTGACCACAGCTATACACCTAGGAATCTATTCAATCTATTCTACAGAAATACTGATACATATGTAAAAAGATTATGTGTGTGTATGTGGGTACACACATACAAAGATATACATATAAATGCAAAGATATTTATGTATGTATACATATTATTAGGAAAATAAAATGGAGACAACCTAAATGTCCATCAATAGGTGAATGATTTTTTAAAATTATGATACAACCATACAATGCAATACTATGTAGACATTAAAATACTGGAGTAGCTGTATTAGGTTAACTATATGAAACTGCCAATTCCTTCTTGTTTAGATCTATAGAAATAGTAATTTCACATGGTTCAACTTCATCTGTGTATAGATATGAACAATTTCTAAGCATATTAGAAACTGAAAAAGGCAAGTTGCAAAGCATGATGTATTTATGTTAAAATATAAGTAACAAAAATATAGAAAATAAACGAGAGATACTCACCAAAGAGTTAACATGATTATTTCTGGGCCTTTTACAATGAGAATTTTTTTTATCATTTCTTTTAAAAATATGTTTACTACAAGTAATTCCAAAGTGTTTCTATATTTTGTAAGCATTTTTTCTGATCTACAAATTCCAAAACCCATGAACTCACCATGTTTCTCCACTGGCACAGATGAGGAGAGTAATGAAGAATTAGCTTTAATTATTCAGGCAAAGAAACCCAGATTATTATGAGAACAAGGCAAAAAGCAGAACTTTGTCTTGGATTATCTCGAGACAATTGCCTGAAATTTTCCTGCTTACTTTTCCTGTTTGAACCTGGCTTTTCAGACTAATGTGAGGTGATCTGTTTTTCTGTGATTCAGAACCTCACAGAACTTGGCAGGCAAAGAAATACAAAGAATGGAAGAAGAGGAAAGGGGAAAAGTGGGGGGGAGCGAAAGAAGATGGGCAGAACTTGAGAAGGCTTTATAAAGTAATACAACACACCCCATACCCTCTGGGAACAAAGGAACAAAGCTGATGGGAGACAACAGATGTTCTCCTTCCCAAACCATGAAAGCATAACACTCTACACCCAAAACTCCTCCTCATTCCAAGGAGTGGCTAATACCTCTTACTAGAATATCTGTACAACAAAGGATTTTTTTTCCTTTTTCCTTAGATGATAGATATTAAAGGAAAAATCACTGTTACCAGGTACTTATCAAGTGTGAGTTATCCAAATTGTTGGTTTCTCTTGATTCTTATTTCTCTAAATCAGTTTTATTGAGGTAGAGTTGACATAAGGTAAAATGCATCCACTTTAATTTTACATATCCATGAGTTTTGACAAGTAATACACTCATAACCACCTCCAAAATCAATTTTGGATGAAGTTCCATCATACAAAAACCTTTCTTTGTGCCAGTCAATCCCCACTCCCACCTCTGGCTCCAGACAACCACTCATCTGCTTTCTATCATTACAGATTATATTTGTCTTTTCTAACATTTCATATAAATCGAATCATACAGTATGTACCCTTTTGTGTGTGTCTTCTTTCATTCAACATAATGTTTTTGAGATTCACCCATCTTACTGTGTGCATTTATAGTTCATTCCTCTTTTTTTTTTATAGTTCATTCCTTTTAATTGCTGATTTCCATTGTATTCCACTGTCTGGCTACGCTATAACAAGAGTTTATCCATTCACCTATTGAAGAACATTTTGGTTACTTCTAGTCTTTGGCTATTATGAAGAAAGTTGCTGTGAACATTAGGTTGACTCTTACTTTTGCAGTAAGTAAGGGTTTTTTTTTTTCCAATATAAAGTCATTTGTTTTCAAATTAGCAATAAAATAATCAACTTTACATTAAAAAATGAATAGACAACCAAAAACTCTTCAAATCTGATTTGAAACTGATTTGAAATTAAAATCTGTCCATTTGGTTGGGGCATAGAGATGGGAGATAAAACTAATATATCTTAGACACCGACTAAGTGCTCATTAATATGCACAGATTATCTCTTAAATCTTCACAAGCACACTACACCGTGATGTAGCTATTATTCTTATTTTACTAATAAGGAAATAGAGGCACCAAGAAGTTAAAGAACTTGCCCAAGGTCACAGAGCGACTAAGCAGCAAAACCAGGAGTTTGCACACAGAACTGCCTGACTCCCATCTGATGCTCTGCAACCCTGCTTCTCATTGCTGCATCTCTGGCAGGAGGCTTGGTAAATAGACTCAAAAGCAGACAGGTTTTGGTTTGAGGTATTGTGTTGACCTAGATGTGGGAAGCAGAAGAGGGAAGATGGCAGTGAGTGGGTAGAGAAAAGAGAAAAGAAAGAGGAAAGAGGATAAAAGGAGAGGAGGGAAGGGAGCATTCTCTCCATTTTGACAGAATAAGAAGGAGTCTGAAGATCCAGCACGAAGCTGGACTCCCTGGAAACCGCCTAAGGCCTGAAACATTTCTGCTCACAATTGAAGGCAAAACCTTATCTAGCCTTGGCAGTTCCATCCCTCTTCATCTGGGCTCCACCTCTCAACCATGAAGCTCATGGATAGCCAGGAGGGGGAGCACCTTTTCAGTTGGGTCGACATTGCTATTTTGCGTGGAGCAAATGCCACTCACATTTGTGTCTGAAGTCAAGAAAAAAGCCGTGCTTGAGATTAGAGAAACTGAAAAAAAGTAAGATGACTCATTTGAAACAGTTTGAAAAGTGTAGAAAGTTTAATGATTTAGCTCAAAATTAATTCAATGCTTACAAAGAGAAAAAGGAGCCAAAGTAAAAGAAGAAGAAATGCAGAAAGTGTGTAGCCCTCAATATGTGTCAAACACCGAGCTAACAGCTTTGCATGTATTAATTGAGTTGATCTTCATAATCCTATGAAGTATGTACTATTTTTATTTCTATTTCACACATGAGGAAATCATGCCTCAAAGAGGTTAAATATCCTGCCCAGGGTCACACAGTAAATGGCAGAGTCAGGACTCAAACTCACTAACCACTACTCTGTCCTGTTCCCAGGGACTATATACCAGAGACTGTGTATACATTTATACAAAAATGTATAAAACATGGTCCAGACCTTTGGAGAGCTCATGGGTAAACACTGGACAATACTTTCACTTTGGGCAAGTGACCTAATATTTTTCATTAAAATGGGAATTAATAATCCCTTTCTTGCTCTCATTACAAGTTTCATTTATTCTAAAAATTTTTACTGAACATCTATTATGTGCCAGGCATAGTGCTGAAAGTCTCTCATGAAGCTTATATTTTAGAAGGAAGAGAAAGTAATAATTATGTAAAAAACAGGTACGTAAGTAAGGATACAGAAAGGTAGAGGGAGGGAGGGTGGGTGGGAAGGTAGGAAGGAAGGAAAGAAGGAAGGAAGGAAGGAAGGAAGGGTGGGAGGGAGGGAGGAAGGGAGAAGATCTTTTGCATAGTAATAAGTGCTATGAGAAAAACGAAATCGAGTAATGAGATGAAGAATGATTTTAGACAGAGGGGTGGTTGTTATTTTGCAAAAGGTGGTCAGGGATGTTCTCTGTAAAGTGATGACATGGAACTGAGACCTGAATAATGAAAAGCAGGCAGTCATGTGCAGGTCCAGGCACAGTGAGTTCACTTGGGGAACTCAGTGTGGCCAAAAGTTCATGACCAGGAGGAAGAGTGGTAGGAAATAAAATCAGAAGTTAGCAGGGGCCAGATCATGGAAGGATAGGAATTTGGATTTTATTTCAATAACAGTGAGAAGTCATGGGAAGATTTTGAGTAAGGAAGTGACATGATCTTATTTTCACCTTTAATAGACCATCCTGGCTGCTTAGTGGAGAATGGATTTGGGGAGGTCTAGAGGGGAAGCAGGAAGGTCAGTGAGAAGGGCATTGCAGTAGTCTTGGTGAGAGATGCCAGTGGCTTAGACAATGATGGTAACAGTGAAATGGAAACTAGTTATTGGATTCAGGATTTATTTTGGAGGTATAGGCCATAGGACTTGCTGATGAATTGAGAAATCAAGGGTGTCCTTCAGGATTTTGGTTTGGGCAACTGTTTGAATGATAAAACCCTTAGCTGAGAAGAGCATATTTGTGGTTAATTTTAGAATGGAAAAACATTTGCAAACTACAAAGTGCTTTCCAAAAGCAAGCTGACACTGAAGAAAGAAGCCACCATGAGTCCTACAGCTGCAAGGAACTGAATTCTGTCAACAACCTGAATGAGCTTGGAAGTAGACTCTTCCCTGGTCCAGCCTCCAGACGAGAATGAAGCCCTGACGCCATCTTGATTGCAGTCTTGTGAGATCCTGAGCAAGGGAATCTACTAACCCATGCATGTACTCCAAACCCACAGAAACTGTGAGATAACAAATGGTGTTGTTTCAAGCCACTAAGCTTATGATAATTTGTTACAGAGCAAGAGGAAGCTAATACAGGTGAAGAGTAAATTATTGACTGGCGGAAAGTCCCAAAGTGCTGTTGATATAAACCTAAAAGACAGGGACAAATTTGATCCCAGCTGGGCCCAGTCACACCTGGCTCCCCATCCCTGGGCCATGAGCACTTTCACCTTTAGGGAAAGGGGATTTGATGATAATTTGATAATTAATCATCATCCTCTCTTCCTTGCCTATAACAACAGTCTCACAGTACTGAATTACTCAATTCTTTGTTCAATCACCACATTTGGTTTTGCTGAACTTGCAGAAATTTATTTAACTCAGAAAAAGCTGTATCTATAAGGCTGGCATCTCTTCTGCTATAGGAATAAGAAGGAGTTCCCTCAAAACTGAGACCACAACACCTACCTACTTCTTGAAATCCTCCCGGACCAGAGGACCCCAGGGTTGGGAGAGAGAGTGTTGGTCATGCAGTTAATTTTCCCAGCAGATGTCTGAATCCTCCACAGCCTGTCTGCCATGGCCTTCTGCATGAATACCTCCAAGGAGGAAGTGTGGACACAGAACTGATTCTAAATTCTGACCCTGTTTCCTACTACCTGTTGATCATGGACAAGTTTCTCAACCTCCCTGAGACTCAGTTTCTTCATCTGTAAACTGGGAATAGTATACCTTTACAGAGTTGTTTTGGTTGGTCTAATATATGTGAAGCGCTAACCCTTGCTTCTCTCTCTGTCTCCCTCTAGTGATGAAAAACCCCAGCTCAGTTCACTTTCTCCCTTTTCTGATTTCTTTTATCTTTTAGTCTGTTTACCAGCCATTTTGGACACCTAATCATATGCTGTGTTTTATTGTTTCTCAATTACTTTGTATGCATGAGTCATGACCTCCCAGGAGGCTGAGGACAGCCAGCCATATTTTATACTTCTGGGGGTCCCCCAAAGGAGTTAGGTCAATCCAGGGCATACAGCGAGCACACAGTAAACCAGTAAAACCTGCCAAATTAAATTAACAATCCATCATCATCAGAGTAACTTAAAACTGGCTATAAGCAATGAACTGTCATTTAATTGGAGCTTCTCGTAAAAGGGTCCCCTTTCTATAATATCCATTTTCAAGTTAAAAAAAAAATACTGACTGCAAAGACCTTTGCTTTTAAAAAGAAATCTTTTCATGCATCTCACGTTTGCATTTGAAATACAACTTCCTCACCAAGAAAAAAAAAAAAGGAAAGAAACTAAAAACGAAGCATCCTAAATTGTACAATTCAGGCTTTGTTCCCTATCTTTAAGACCCAGGCATACTGAGCCTCAGATTCTCCCCTTTCCTTTCTCATATACTTATCCATTTTTGCATCCAAGAGTTAAGATTTTTAAAGGTTGATTTTTAAAAGAAATGAATCTCAAATCTCTGTATGAACTGTAAGGTTCTCATTTCAAAAGGATACAGGTTAGAATACATTTGACCATAAAAGCAGAAAGCCTGGAGGAAAGTGCCATGAAGAATCTACTGGAAGAAATGGGATCAGATAGATGTGGTGCACTTCTCTTAAGTGCATATCACTTAACTGCATAATCAGCTTGTGCTCCCAAGAATTATGCAGTCTCTGTCTGGCCCCCATTAGACTGAATGTGTTGCTACTCCAGTTAATTGAGTATCAGCAAATTGCATAATACAGCTATATGCACCCTGAACCGAGTTCCAAATGCCATCCAGTACAATATAATCAAACTAGGGAGTGAAGAGCTGGAATACTTATGAGATTCTGCCCATTTGTCACATTTGGTTTGGAGAGTCTGTGCTGTAAACAAGGCTGCCCACTGGTCATAGGGCTATGTACTTTGGATTCCTGTCCACCCCCTCTCCATCACAACAGAACCTCATGTCCCCATCCACAAATTAATTTTAAATGGGTCCAAAAGAAAACAGGATGTCAGCATGTGAAAATTTGATTAAAAAACAAAATATCTGACTCATAACTATGGTGCTCTCCTTCCCAAGACTGATGTTATTTACATGGCAGAGCAGAAAAAGCAGGGACTAGTCTTAATTCTGCCATTAACTAGCTGGGCAAGTCTTTTCGTCTCTCTTGGCCTCAGTTTCCTGTTCCGTACTACAGAAAGAGTATTACTAACCTTGCCAACCTCAGTAAGCTGTTATGAGTGTTAAATGCAACGCTGCTTGGTGACCTACAAAGTAATGTGGGATTCTATTACTAGATGCAGCAGAGGGAGGAGAATGGGCTTTGTACCAAGAAATACAGAGAGTCTATCAAGCTGACAGAAATCTTCAGTAAGGATCCAGGGCAGCAGAAAGTGGTAAAATAGAAATGAAAAGAAGGAAATGCTACCGACTCCGTGGCAAACCCTTCAAGGGTCAGACATTGTCCTTGGTTTCAGTTCTATTCTTACTCTGTAAAGATTCAGAGCTCTTTCTCATACATGGGCACACACACCATGCAATGAGATCCTCATTACATTGCCTGTTTAGCAGAAATGGCAGCATATCCACATTATCCAGGAATAACTATAGGGTCTAGTTGTAAAGAAACAAAGCACCCATCACACAACGCTCAAACCTATCCAACTATCACAAGGAGGAGTTTGACCTGCAGGTGGCTACACCTTGGAATCTAGAGGAAATGCTCACATGCCAACTTGCGATCAGAGGGTAGCCCAGGGACTTCAAAGGTCTCCTTTGCTCTTTGCAGATTTCCTTCCATAGATGTTTTATCTGCAACTTGTATCTGTTAAGACTATGAGAAATATTTCTTAGCCGTCTTTCCTGCCTGTAAAATGGTCCTCCTGAGTCACCTGGAGGAGTCTTTAAGTCAACGGCTGCCAAACTCTAGAGTAGTTGGTGGCTCCTTTGCTGACTGTGGAGTGGTTAAGAGGAGGGGATGCTTAGCTCAGCCCCTTACTAGTTATATTATCCTGGGAAGGGTACTTAATCTCATTAAGTCTTGCTTTCCTTTTCTGCAAAATTGAGCTAATAAAAGTACCCACCTTTCAGGGCTTCTGTGAGGGTGAAATGAGATCCTGTATGCCAAGCAAAAGGTACAGCGCTAAGCTGTGCTACACTTTACTAGCACACAGCCCGCAGATTACTCAAGATAAGCTAATGTGAATTATGCATCAACATCTTTACAGAACTCTGAAATAACATTTATTTTAACAAAAATGTAGTGGTTTTAGGCAATTTAATCTGCATGTTTTTGTCTTACTTAAGTGCCTAATAAA
The DNA here is from genome assembly GCF_949987535.1 of Balaenoptera acutorostrata. Taxonomy (NCBI): domain Eukaryota; kingdom Metazoa; phylum Chordata; class Mammalia; order Artiodactyla; family Balaenopteridae; genus Balaenoptera; species Balaenoptera acutorostrata. The sequence goes on from NC_080064.1 coordinate 53,175,766, forward strand.
GTATGTTTGCTGTGGAATGAGGACATCATAAAGTAAAATGTGAGCACAAATGATTCTAGAAAATTACCAGGGAAAGAAGTGACTCACACTTCTACTCTGATCAATATCATCAGGTGCAGGCACATTTCACAGTTTGAGACGACAATGATACTGTGCCTGCGAGGAGCTTGCCCAGAGAAGGCGCTTAAAGTGTTGGTTGAGTTGAATTAAGGGCAGAAATTCAACTGACCATTTGTTCCAATTGGAAGAGTCCACTATTTCTCAAGAGATGGGTCAAAAACTGAACAAGCATTTTAGTCTAACATTCAAAACCTTCCAAAATCTGACTCTGTCATTCATCACTGTAGTCTTAGCACCTAGTACAGTGCCTGGTAGATAATATGTGCTCAATAAATAATGGTTGAATAAATTAATGAGTTTGTTAATTAATGATTCCAATGTTTCTTTCTAGCCTCATCTTCCACTATCTTCCAGCATGAGCCCTTCACTATATCCAGGCTGATCTACTTGTGATTTCCTAAACAATAACTTACTCATTCCTACCTCCAAAACTTTGCTCACAAACCTTCCCCACAAGCAATGTTCACTCCTTCTCTTATGCAGATTTGTCCCACTTATTGAGGTGTGATATTTTGAACTGTGTAAACTTGGCTAAGCTAGAATAACATTTCCCAGGATCTCTTTTCCTGTATGTTTCCAGGTTAGAGTTGACCAAAAGAGGAATTTGCAAGAGTTCTGGAAGATTAAAGTCTTGATTAGATGCGGCAAGAGACAAAAACAGTGGTGCTAGCAGGTTCAAATTTGTCTTATTTCCCCTGCTCCATGACCAGCTCTTCTTCCCAACTGCTGGCCCTGATGACCACCAGCCCACCACCAGACGCAGAGTCAACCACCTCCATGGGCTTCTCCATCAGTTCCCCTTGGTGGTCCCATCTCAGCAGCTAGATGTATCCTGGCTTCCCAGATTTCCCTTGCAATTCCTACTTATCTACCAGTGCCAGTGTTTCAGGAAGGTTAGTTAGTGACTTTATCTCTGATCCTCCAGCTCCACTTTCTGGATTTTACTTCCCCAGATCCTCCCACAATTACATAATGTCTAATTGCTATAATAAATCCCTTATTCCATAACACTCATAGTGGTTCTGCTTCTCTGATGAAACCCTGACTGACACACAAGGCTCAGTTCATGTAACAGCTGTTCCTTGATGACTTCTTGACCATCCAGAGCATTTCCTCTACATTTCTCTGGTTCAATGTGTTTGTGGTCCTCCATTGGCATTACTCACACATTGCTTTGTATTGCATTTACATCCACATATGCCTTCACGGTGCTCAGAACATGGCTGGTATTCAGTGAGAGTTTAATGAGTAAATGAAAGTTTACATGGCACATGTGTCACCATTCTCCTGTCTCACACTCGCAGCAGACATTATTAATTGATCTTACTATGCTTTCTCATCATGCTTGAGCTTAGCCTCACAAACCTTCTCCATGCGGTGCTATAGATGGACAACTGGAGCTGGCCTAGAAGAAGAAACCTATCTGCCATACTGAAACCTTTCAGTATAATGACTTATACGTCTTATGCAAATTAAATAAGCATAGAAGGTTGCAGTGCATGCACATACTCGGCTCAGTAAATGTGAATTCCCTTCCCTACCTCCTGCCCCACTGCACCTGTCTTTCACACAGTAGGTACCCAATAAATATTTGTTGAATGAGAGAATGTCAGTGCAACCTTCACAAAATGAGCTGTATGATCTCTACAAACCAAAGCAACTCACACAGATCTCATCTTTTAAAATAATGAATAAATAAAAGGGCAGCTAGAGTGAACTTCCTGCATTTTAAGAAGGCCACTCCCACCATTTATGGTACTTTCAGAGCTAAAGAAGACAAAATACAAACAAGCCCAGGCCGCAACCAACGAAAACATGTAACATGCTGTTAAGTACCTGGAAAGAAGGAAAACCCTTCTAGCTTCTGTCCTCCTGGTATGATTAGCTCACTTCTTAGTAGCCATATAGGAGGAAGACTACGTAAGAGAAAAGAAGTCTGGAGAGAAAGCTTGGGTTCAAAGGAGTCAGGTAGAATTATTAGACAGGAAATATAGGGTCTAGAGAGGAATATTTCTTGTACATTTCTGATAAGGGAATCAAAATAAGGACATGATTGACTTGACCCCTGGAAATATTATTTTTGGTTTTTTCTCTTTTCCTGGCTTTGCCTTGGTTCCAGGCTGCAACCAAGGCCCATATCTCTAAGAATTCTGGCAGGTACTTCCCATCCTTGTGCTCATTCTTACCATTCCATTTTCTATTTCTGTGTATAGGATGTGATGATGTCCCTGGTCATCCTGGCAATCAGTAATCGAAAGCATAGATGTGAAAGAAACAAAAACAAAATAAGCAGTGTGTTTATTCCAATGGGTGAGAAGGTAAATGAAATAAGCTTACTCTATTGGATAGACAATGTCCAAAGCAAATTTTTATCCCTAATCTTTGCAATGTACACATAAAGCCTTGGTGCTAAGCAGAAAACAAAATGCAATATTGTCCTTCCACATTCTTTTTCTCACTTGAAAATTGTGTGTCTGATTCCCATTGGTTTCTCATTAGGAGAGCAATTTCAAGACTACCTCAACTTAATTGACATGGATTTACACACCCAAGCCTAGGGTATGCATAACCTAACAAGTAACATGCTATATCCATTTTCTGCTTCTCCATCAATCAAAATGGCACTAAGTTTTGGGTAACTGTTAAATGTGAGACATTCTCATTTCCCCTACACATTTTGGGAAGTACCATCATAAGATAGATCCACCGCCTTCAAGGTTTCCCTAGACTAAAAGCCATGTGAAGAATAGATATTGTTTTTATTTGTTTGCAACCCCAGGGACTGAAACAATGCCTGGCATAGAGTACGTGATGAGTACATATGTGTTGAATGAATAAATGAGTTTTACTGTATTGGTGTGGCAGGCAAAATAAATGCCCCCCAAAGATGTCTCCATCGTAATTCCCAGAACATTTTTATTATCTTACTGCAGAAGGGACTTTGCAGGTATGATTAAGTTAAGAATTTTGTGGGACTTCCCTGGTGGTCCAGTGGTTAAGACTTCGCACTCCCAGTGCAGGAGGCCTCAGGTTCGATCCCTGGTCAGGGAACTGGATCCCACATGCCTCAACTAAGAGCCTGCATGATGCAACTAAACATCCCACAGGCTGCCACAAAGCTCCCGCATGCCGCACGGAAGATCCCACCTGTCGCAACTAAGACCCAGCACAGCCAAATAAATAAATAAATAAATATTTTTTTAAAAAGTTATTTGGGATGGGGAGGTTATATGGTTGGGGCCCAGGGTACTCACTAGGGTTCTCATAAGGGAAAGAGGGAGAAGGGAAATTCAGCATCACAGAAGGTGCTGGGACGACAAAAGCAGAGGTCAGAGTGATGGAGGGCCATGAGCCAAGGAATGCCAACAAACTCTTGAAGCTGGAAAAGGCAAGGAGACAGATTCTCCCCTAGATCCTCCAGAAGGACACAGTCATGCAGGTACTTTCATTTTAGCCCAGTGAGATCCAGTTTGAACTTCTGACCTCCAGAACTATAAGATAGTAAATGTGCATTGTTTTAAGCCAGAAGTTCGTGATGCTTTGTTACAGTGGCAATAGGAAACTAATGTATTAGCATTAACATTAATAAACCACAGAAGTCTTTTTTTAAATTGAGATATAATTGACATATAACATTGTATTATTTAATGGACACTAATCATAATGACAGCCAGCATTTACTGAGCACTTAGGGAGAACCACAGTACAAGATACTTTCTAGACATATCTTATTAATTCTCAGAACTATATCATAAGGTAGGTATTATATTCCGTTCAATTTACAGCTAAGGAAATGGAGGCCTAAAAAAGTGAAGTTACTTGATCAAGATCACATAGTTAGCAAGTGGCAGAACAAGGAGTTGAACTCAGGCAATCTGAGTCCATGTCATACTGAGGTAGGAGATAGATGGGCCCCTGGGCTGGACAGCTGGTGTTTGTCAAGTGGAGTAAAATTGAAGCTTTGTTCTCACCCAGGCACTCCAAAGACAAAGCTAGTGGCAGAAGCTGAGCTCTGCTGAAGTAAAGAGATAAGGGGTTCACTCCTGAGGTCAAGGAGGACTTCCCTGTCTGCACATGCGCAGGAAGTCTCCTTGGGGGTCAAAAAAGGAGGGGGGCCCCCACCCCATTAATAAGTGTGGACATGCACCCACAGGATCCTCTGTGGTGGGATCCAACTTAACAAAAAGTTGCGCACGCATCTTGGGGAGGGTCCTAGGACCAGTAAGGTGTGAAAAAAGAAACAAGATAATTGGCCAAATGTAAACAAAGACCCGGAAGGACTGTCCTATGTAAGTGATTTAAATCACCTCCTTACTGGGCTCCTCATTCAGGATGTCCCCACTCATCTCCGGGTGTGTATTGCTGCCCTCCTTCTCACTTAAATAAATAAACTGTTTCTCTGTGTGCTGTGTCTCTAATAATAAACTTTGTACCTGTTTTTGCAGTTTTTGCCTCCTTGAAGCATTCTTGCTTTCAAACAGGGTTAGAATCAGGGAACTTTGCTTCTAGCCTCCAGCCCCTGGTGGACTGGTGGCTAGGTTCAATCCCTGGACAGGGAAATAAGATCCTCCTTCAAGACGACTGTCCCTCCCAGAACAATAACGTCTTGCATGCTCATGCTGAGAAGTGTGGGAAATGATAGAGAACCATAAGACATAGTCCCAACCTTCAAGTAACTTATAGATAGAATGGGAAGGACGATTCCAACACAGATGCCATATTAGAGAGAGTATATCACAGATGCTAAAGGATTTATGACCTACATTTAAGAAAGTAAAGGGCTTCCCTGGTGGCACAGTGGTTGAGAATCTGCCTGCCAATGCAGGTGACACGGGTTCGAGCCCTGGTCTGGGAGGATCCCACATGCCGCGGAGCAACTGGGCCCGTGAGCCACAACTACTGAGCCTGCGCATCTGGAGCCTGTGCTCCGCAGCAAGAGAGGCAGCGATAATTAGAGGCCCGCGCACCGCGATGAAGAGTGGCCCCCACTTGCCACAACTGGAGAAAGCCCTCGCACAGAAACGAAGACCCAACACAGCCATAAATAAATAAATAAATAAATAAATAAACCCAAAGTTTAAAAAAAAAAAAAAAAGAAAGTAAAGAGGACAAGAAAGCTGGAATATTCAGGATCGGATACAGCTGTACCTTGAAGGGCACCTGGACCATGTCAGGCAGTACATGGTGGAGTCTCCTTCCAGTCTGGGGAAATGGAATGATAGAAGGAACAGTGACGCATGTGAGCGAGGAAATGGGGAGAGAAAATGGAAAGCCCTCAAGGGGGCAAATCTGAGAAAGAAAAACAAGAAGATAAAATACTTAATTATTTTTATGGGAATCGTACCACTTACTGAACACCTATTCCACCCTAAAGGGAACATTCACATTTGTTATTTTATTTAATCCTCACAAAACCTCTGCTAAATGAGTATTATTAACCTCATTTTTACAAAAGAGGAAATTAAACATCCAGAGAGATTAAGTAATTGCTGAGAGGCAAGTACCCAGTGAGTTTCATTCCAAAATTCATGCTCTGTCCTTTGTTTCTTTCTGCCCCCAGTAATCTCAGCCCTTCTCTGAGAAGGAGCAAATTTCCACTGAAGTAAGAATGACAGGCAGAGCTGTCTTGAAAAATGGAAAGAGCTGCTTTGGAAGGTGGCAAGTTGAGGGCAATCAAGCTGAGGCTAGTTTTATCCAGGCAGCTGTTGAACGAGCATTAGAGCATTATTGACAAGCCTTGGGCTAAGCAAGGACAATAGAGAGATCACAGCAAAAAGACACACATCTTCCCTGCCTGGCCTTATATTTAGTGAGGGAAACAGAAGAGTAAAAACACTTTTCCATGCCAACTTCAGGTTAGTATTTACTCTTAGGAAGGGTTTGGGAGGGGTGGAGCTTTAGTTGTATCATAACTTCTTATTTCATGAAAGAAAAAAGAGAAATCTGAAACATGTTTGGCAAATTACTAACATATATTTAATCTCAGTGCTGAGTACACAGGTATCTGTTACATTACTTTCCTTCATTAGTTTGTAATGTGTCACAATAAGGCTAAATCAATGAACTTAAGAAGTATTGTTTTTAAAACAGATCATCACAATCATAAATCATCAGTGCCATGCTAGTGGGAAGCATAGGTTACTACAGAAGGACAACAGAGGGGCATCTAACCCAATTTAAAAATAAGCTGGAAAAGCCAAGAAAATGGATTCTCCCCTAGAGCCTCCAGTAGGACACATCCCTGTGAATACTTTCATTTTAGCTTAGTGAGACCTGATGGGACTTCTGACCTAAGCCATGTCTTCAAGAACCTCTAAGAGATACTTGGAAGTGTGCGATCAGAGTGTTTCCAAACAAGGAACAGCAGTAAGCAGACTTCTCAGAGTAAGGGAGAACAGGGCACATTCCTGTGACCTCCAGGGGTCAGCTCCCAAGTCCTGACTGTGCAGGGAGAGGGGAGGGGATCGATGATGGCTGGGACTCAATCAGGATAAACTTTTTAAGCCAGGAAAAGGAATTTGGGTTTTATGGTAAATGAAACAGGGAGCTTCTGGGGAGTTTTAAGCCAGATAGAGACGATCAGATTTGCTTTTCAAAAAGATCATTCTGATGGGAATAAGAAGGTAAACTGAGAGGAAGGTGGGACTCAACCAGGCAGGTCAGGCAGGAGTTTATCACAAGATCCTATATGTGCAGGGCTCTGAAATAACAAAGTTGCAGTGAAGATGAAGTAATGTTTACAGAGTATTTATGAGGTGGAATTTAAAAATTTGGTGATCCATCAGATGTAGGGAGGAGATAGCATCGAAGGTAACTTCCGAGTATCTTTCCTGGTGGATGTGCTGCATTTTCTGTCATAAAGGAACACAGGAGAAATAATTTTTTTAAATGAAGATGAATTTTCTACAAATGGTGCTGGAAAGACTAGACATCCACGTGCAAAAAAAATGAATCTTGACACAGAACCTACATCTTTCACAAAAATTAACATAAAATAGATCACAGAGCTAAATGTAAAATCCAAAATAAAACTCCTAGAAGATAACATAGGAGAACATCTAGATGACCTTGAGTTTGGTGATGACTTTTTAGATGAAACACCAAAGGCATGATCCATGAAGGAAATAATGATAAGCTGGTTCATTAAAATTAAAAATTTCTGCTCTGTAAAAGACACTTTCAAGGGACTTCCCTGGTGGCGCAGTGGTTAAGAATATGCCTGCCAGTGCAGGGGACACAGGTTCGAGCCCTGGTCCGAGAAGATCCCACATGCCATGGAGCAACTAAGCCCATGCGCCACAACTACTAAGCCTGCATTCTAGAGCCCGCGAGCCACTACTACTGAGACCACGTGCCACAACTACTGAAGCCTGCGTGCCTAGAGCCCATGCTCCACAACAAGAGAAGCCACTGCAATGAGAAGCCCGCACACCACAACAGAGAGTAGTCCCTGCTCGCTGAACTAGAGAAAGCCCTCACATAGCAATGAAGACCCAGTGCAGCCAAAAATAAATAAATTTTAAAAAAGACACTTTCAAGAGAATGAGAAGACAAGCCACACACTAGAAGAAAATATTTATGTAAGTCATATCTGATACAGGACTATCATCCAAAATATGAACTCTTAAAACTCAACAGTAAGAAAAATAAAACCTCATTTAAAAAATGGGCCAGAGGGCTTCCCTGGTAGCGCAGTGGTTGAGAGTCTGCCTGCTAATGCAGGGGACGCGGGTTCAAGCCCTGGTCTGGGAGGATCCCACATGCCGCGGAGCAACTGGGCCTGTGAGCCACAATTACTGAGCCTGCGCATCTGGAGCCTGTGCTCTGCAACAAGAGAGGCCGCAATAGTGAGAGGCCCACACACTGCGATGAAGAGTGGCCCCCACTTGTCACAACTAGAGAAAGCTCTTGCACAGAAATGAAGACCCAACACAGCCAAAAATAAATAAGTAAACAAAACAAAACAAAACAAAAAAAATGGGCCAAAGACCTTAACAGATACTTCACCAAATAAGATATACATATGGCAAATAACCATACTAAAAAGTGCTCCATATCATATCTCATCAAGGAAATGCAAATTAAAACAATAAGATACAACTATACACCTACTAGAATAGCCACAGTCTAAAACACCGACAACACCAAATGCTGGTGAGGATGTGGAGCAACAGGAACTCTTATTCATTGCTGGTGAAAATGTAAAATGATACATCCACTTTGGAAGACAGTTGAACAACTTCTTGCAAAACTAAACATACTCTTACCACCAAGTCCAGCAATCATGCACCTTGGTGTTTACCTAAAGGTGTTGAAAACATATGTCCACACGAAAACCTTCACACATATGTTTATAGCAGCTTTATTCATAACTGCCAAAACTTAGAAACAACCATGATATCCTTCAGTAGGTGAATGGTTAAATAAATTGTGGTATATCCAGGCAATGGAATATTATTCAGCCCTAAAAAAGAAATAAGCTATAAAGTAATGAAAAGACATGGAGGAACCTTAAATGCATATTACTAAGTGAAAGAAGCCAATCTGAAAAGGCTACATACTGTATGATTCCAATTGTATAACATTCTGGAAAAGGCAAAACTATGGAGGGAGTAAAAAGATCAGTGGTTTCCAGGGGTTAGAGGGGAGGGAGGGATGAATAAGTGGAGCACAGAGGATTTTTAAGTCCGTGAAAATACTCTATGTGATACTATAATGGTGGATACATGCCATTATACATTTGTCTAAACTCATAGAACGCACAACACCAAGACTGAACCCTAATGTAAACTATGGACTTTATGCGATAATGATGTGTCAGTGTAGGTTCATCAGTTGTAACAAATATACCACTGTGGTGAGGGATGTTGATAATGGGGGAGGCTATGCATGTGCGGTGGCAGGGAGTATATGGGAACTCTTTATACCTTCTGGTCAATTTTGCTGTGAACCTGCTCTAAAAAATAAAGTCTATTACATTTTTAAAAAAATGAAAATGGGAACAATTTTGAGAATGTTGCATATAAGTCCTGAGAATATATAAGCAGAAATGTTTTAATGGGTAGTTTAGTATTATTACTTCATCCTCAACTTATAGGAGGAAACTGAGGCTCAGAGGGATAAAGAATCTTGCTCAAGGTCAAGCAGCACATTAAGTGCAGAAGATAGAATTTGAACAGTTTAACTCCTAAGCCCACACGGGTAGCCATTGTGAAATGAGGTTTGAGGCCTATCTTAGTTTCTTATTGCTGTTGTACCATTTTTAAAGTGGGAAAAGTAAAGGGACCTAAATGGAAGTAAGCTTTCAATACTTTACTTAAAGGGGTAAAATGTTGACACCAATAGACCACGATAAGTTATGTATGTATGTGTGTATGTTATACATGTATGTTATATGTATATGTATTTATGTGTATAATGTGTGTATACATGTACACACATGTGCACATGTATTGTAACTATGTATATAAGCATACATATATGTGTATGTGTGTTATATGTATATGCCCATATATGTACACACACATGTGTGTAACACAAGTATATATGTGTATATTTATGTATTATATGTGTATACATGTTATATGATATGTATATGTATATATGTGTACACATATGTATGTATATACATGTGCATGTATGTGTGTGTGTGTGTATGTATATTATAACATCAATAGCAACCACTAAAGAAAATTATGCAGGGTGATGTATTCAAAAACATTGAAAATACAGGAAAATTGATTTTTAAAAAAGTTCAGGTAATACTCAGAGGCATAAAAGACAAAATGAGAAACAGAGGGAGAAAATAGAAAACAAATGATAAAATGGTAGAAGTAAGCCCTAACATATCAATAATTAATTTAAATGCAAATGGTCTAAATACTCCAATTAAAAGACAGATTAGGGACTTCCCAGGTGGTGCAGTGGTTAAGAATCCACCTGCCAATGCAGGGGACACGGGTTCAATCCCTGGTCCCAGAAGATCTCACATGCTGCGGAACAACTAAGCCTGTGCACCACAACTACTGAGCCTGTGCTCTAGAGCCTGCGAGCCACAACTACTGAGCCCATGTGCCACAACTACTGAAGCCTGTGTGCCTAGAGCCCACGCTCTGCAACAAGAGAAGCCACTACAATGAGAAGTCCACCTATCGCAACGAAGAGTAGCCCCTGCTCGCCGCAACTAGAGAGAGCCCATGTGCAGCAATGAAGACCCAATACAGCCAAAAACAAATTAAAAAAAAAGAAAAAGACAACGATTAGCAGAATGGAAAAAAGGTACGATCCAACAATATGCAGGCTGTAAGTAAGACATTTTGAACATAACAACTTATTAGTTTCCTATTGCTGCTGTAACAAATTACCATAAACTTAGTGGCCTTAAGCAACCCACACTTATAATCTTACAGTTCTGGACGTTATTAGTCTGCAGTCAGTCTTACCAGGCTAAAACCAAGGTATCAGCAGAGTCATGTTCCTCTGGAGGCCCCGGGGTAATCCCTTTCCTTCTTTTTCCAGCCTCTACAGTCCATCTGCATTCCTTGGCTCATGGCGCCTTCCTCCATCTTCAAAGCCAGTGGCATAGAATCTTCAAATATCTCTCCTCTCTGACCTCTGCTTCAGTCATCTCATCTTTGGCCTTCCTGCCTCCCTCTTTCCCTTATAAGGACCCTTGTGATTGTATTGAGCCCATTCAGATAATCCAAGATAATCTTCCCATCTAAAGATCCTTACTTTAGGGACTTCCTGGGTGGCGCAGTGGTTAAGACTCCATGCTCCCAATGCAGGGGGCCCGGGTTTGATCCTTGGTCAGGGAACTAGATCCCACATGCATGCCACAACTAAGAGTTTGCATGCCACAACTAAGGAGTCCATGTGCTGCAACTAAGGAGCCAGTGAGCTGTAACTAAGTAGCCCACGAGCCGCAACTAAGGAGACCACCTACCACAACTAAGACATGGCACAAAATAACAAATATTTAAAAAAATAAAGATCCTTACTTTAATCACATATGCAAAGTCTTTGTTGTCATGCAAGATTCTGGGGATCAGGACACGGACATCTTTGGGGGGGCTAGTATTCTGCCTTCCCCAAGTCTCTAGGCAGAAAAGACAGGCAGACGAATGATTCTTTCACAAATACAGGCTCAGTAAGAAGGCTGTAGCCTGATGCGTCATTAGACCTTCCTGGGGCTAAATCCTTCCTAAGGACCAGTGTTCCCTGGGGATATAAATAGTGGACATTTCCAGATTCCACTGTTTCTTAGGGAGAGGCCACTCTGCTTTTCAGGTCTGGTTTGTATTGACCCAGGGTTTGGGTGGGGTTGGACCTGCAAATGGCAGGTTTTACTACAGGCGGCAGAAGCAAGCAGGGGCTAATACTCCTAAATTTAAAGTGAATGGACAGAGATGGGGAAAATCTGAAAAGGATGCTTGTCAGATATTCCTAAAAGGCTCTATGGAAAATTCCAGTGTGGGAAAAAGTCCATAAGAATTTAAGTTGAGCAACAGCAAAACAACAAACAAATAAATCAAATGACACCACATATATACAACTCGGAACATGAAATAACTCACTTTGGAAACCACAAACTAATCTTCCCATAGGAGGCTAATCTAGGAGTCAGCTAGGCCAACAGGTCATTTTGACCTCTCAGAGGAAACTCTGTCTAAACTCTCCTTTAGGGAAAAGAATGCTTTTCATAATCAGTGAAGGGTATTACAGAAGTACAAGGCTAGGCATCAATAACTTGTATGAAACGAGGAAGAAGGCTGACTTACACATTTCTTCCAGCTCAAGGTTCTACTAGTCCAAGCTCAGAGTCAAAATAGTGTTACATTTGGATGGGCCCACAGAAGTCTTATAAACCAAACTTTCCTGATGCCAGGGAACCTCCCTAAATGGACCACAACAAATGGACCTCTGGCCTCTGCTTAAGAGAGAGAACCTATCTATCTATTTTATGGGCCACCTCATGGTAAGAGGGGTCTTCTATGCTGAACTGAAATTATTCTCCAGACCAGTTAGTCTTGTTTTCCTCTTTAAGCTACACTGATAGCTACATTCCATCTTCTTTAAAAGTAGAAGCCAGTTAATGTAAAAAAGAACAACAATTTCAAGTGTTGGAGAGGATGTGGAACAACTGGAGTTCTCATGTTTTGCTGATGGGAGTGTCAACTGGTACAACCACTTTGGAAATCTGTTAGACAGCATCTACTCAAGTTAAAGACGTGCCTACACCGAAAGCCAAAGATTCCACTTCTGCACATATACACAAGAGAAGTAAGGGCATATTGCTTTAAATATATCTCTAACAAAAGACGTGTAAGAATGTAAGAGTGTCCATCTCAGCTCTATTTATAATAGCCCCAAACTGGAAACAAACTGACAACAGTAGGATAAATAATTTTTGGCATATTCATACAATGTAACACTACACCATAATAACGATGAGTAGAAGAAACTGATCACAGAAAAGGGCATACTATATGACTCCATTCATATGAAGTTCAAAAACAGGCAAAACTTATCTATGGTGACAGAATCATAGAAGAGTGGTTACCTGTAAGGGGTAGATACTGACTGGGAAGGAGTAAAAGGGAACCTTCCGGAGGGCTAGGAATATTCTTTTTTTTTTTTTTTTTCATTTATTTTATTTATTTATTTATTTTTGGCTGTGTTGGGTCTTCGTTTCTGTGCGAGGGCTTTCTCTAGTTGCGGCAAGCAGGGGCCACTCTTCATCGCGGTGCGCGGGCCTCTCACTATAGCGGCCTCTCTTGTTGTGGAGCACAGGCTCCAGACACGCGCAGGCTCAGTAGTTGTGGCTCACGGGCCTAGTTGCTCCGCGGCATGTGGGATCTTCCCAGACCAGGGCTCGAACCCGTGTCCCCTGCATTGGCAGGCAGATTCTCAACGACTGCGCCACCAGGGAAGCCCACTAGGAATATTCTTTATCTTCAACTGGTGGTGGTTAAGTGGGTGTATACACGTGTAAAAATTCATCAAGTTTTATACTTAAGATTTGGGCATTCTATGTATACCTCAATAGAATATTCTTTTAAAAATGAAGTCATTAGACCCTTGTAATTTTGTTTCTTCTTTTTTGGTTAAAAAAAAAAAAAGCTCCAGTGGGGCAGTTATAAAAGAAATAGATCTATGGTCAGTTGTCCACTCACATGGGATTAATAAGGAGGTAGAAGGTGTAGTGATTAGAACGGGCAATGGGCTTAGGAATCACAGACTTGGTTTCAAGCTTACTAGCTGTGTAAGGATAGTCAAGCCATTTAATCTCTCTAACCCTCAGTCTCATTATGCATAAAATGAGTACTAACCTTACAGAAGTGTTATAAGTACTACAGGAGATAAGAAATATAAAAATCTTAAGAACAATCATCTGTCATTTATTAAATACATACTATGCACCACACACTATGAAATACCCTACAACAATCATATGAGGAAGATAAAATCTCCATTTTAAGAATAAGGAAACTAAGATGCTAAGAGCTTGTCCATAATACGTGGCAGATTTATCTGATCCTGAAGTCCATGAGCTTAAAGCATTACCCTATGTAGCCGTTGGTATAGTTGGATGGTGGGTGGATAGTGAAAAGTTGAATCTGAAACTAGCCCCAGTTCTGCAGAGGAGCACAATATTTAGCTAAAGCGTCCTGTTAACATCTTAGAGGCTGGCAACCTATACCTATAGCATAAAAGACCTTTATCACTGTAAGGGAAGCTAATTGACCTTCCTTACAGGGTGACTATGAGGATTAACTGAGATAATGAGGTCAGGAAAATATTGATACATAATGACACATCATAATATGACACATATTAGGTGATTGAGTAGCCCGCCCCTGCCCCCTCCTTCCTATTCTTTCTAATAATCTCCTGGCTGGTCTTTTTTTTGAGAACTACCTCCAGTAACTACCCATTCCAAGGTAAGAATTCAATGTTTATAAAATTCTTACGTGGTGTCAGGCATTGCTCTAAGCACTGGGACCATCGAGGACATGAATAAATCAGCATAGACTCATTTCCTCACCCACCTCCTGAGACAAGAGTTAGGGTTAGAACCATGTTTGCATGACAACTCCTAAAGTAAATGATCTTAAGCAGATGGTTATTTAATCTCAGGTTAATTTATACACCTGTTAACCCATCTAGTGTTCCCATTCACTCAAAAAACATTTTTAAAGCAACTTTCATGTTCCAGGGACTGTTCTAAGCACTGAGGATACAGTAATAGATGAAATAAAGTCCCTGCCCTCACCAAGCTTACATTCGAGTAGGGGAGGGAAAGGGAAAATACATAAACATACGTAATTTCCAGTAGCAATAAATGCTGTGAAGAGAATGAAGCAGGATCAGGATTCAGAGAGTGACCAGTGGAGGGCTGGGGTAGTATTTTAGAAAGGATGGTCAGGGACAATACTTGAGCAGAGACCTGAACGAGTGAGGAACCAAGTCATGCAAAGACCTGGGAAAGAGCACTCCAGGCAAAGGGAAGAGTCAGTATAAAAATCTTGAGGTGGGAACCAATTTGGCATACTTAAGGCAGGACAGGAAGCCACTGGAGATCTGGCAGAAAAGTGACATGTTCTGATTTACTTTTATCATTTGGCTGCTGTGTGAAGAATACATAGTAGGAAGGCAGGAAGGCAAGAGCAGAAGGGGTACACAGTAGGTCAATAAATAATTAAGAATTAATAAACAATAAATTCATTTTTGAACACCTTTTTAAAGACTTGCTGCACTTATTTAAAGCAATTTGTGTCATGTCTCATGCAGACCACTCAATCATAAATCATATAAAGAAGACATGCCATTCTTTCTTGTGCTATAATAATGAATTTCATAATTCATTCAAATAAGTCGTCAAATTTTGAGGTATATCTGAAAAATCAAAGATGGGACCGTGAGCCTTCATAATCATACCCTCTTAAATATAAAATTAGCTCACGATTAAAAGTTCAAACACTACACACTTTCTAAAGTGTTCTGCTAACACAACATTTTTCTTTGGCATATGCAGTCCAAATAGCTCTAGCCTTAATCATTTTTCAAGTTTTCATCTCCACATGCTTGGCATATTCTGATAACACTGACAGGTTAAAAGCAACATTCTGTTGTATGCATAGCGATTCCTTGCAATTAACCTTAATTTAGGCTGAAAGTAGATTGAACAGCTGCTTCATAGCAACATTTCTAAATTTATTAGATAAATATCTCCAGAAAACTGCAGATTAAAGAGCAACAAAAACAAAATCTGCAACATCGCAGCCTTCCCTTAGTAAGGAGAGTCTTCAAGCATTGTAGGTGCCAATAAGACTACTTTCTTGAGAAAAGTGACATTTGGGGCCCTTATTACACAGGGTAGCGAGAGATAACGATAACAGAGATAAGAAAAATGTAGGTAAACAATGTCTGAAGAACACATCCTACCTTCCTTCTGTAAAAGGAATTTTTGAGTCCACTGGAATTTTACTGAAGGTGTAACCACACTACAGCCCCAGTGTGAGGAACCCCTTGCAAATCCCAGATGGCACTCCTCAATGCCTAATGCCATCATTCCATTCCTTTAAAATGTTTAATAAATGGTGACTATTATCTATGTCATCTTAAGCTCTCAACATTAACTGATATTATTATACCCATTTATATGAAGACAGAGGGGCTCAGAACTGTTACAGTAACAAAAGAAGTGGCAAAGACAGGAGACAAACTCAGGTCTGATTCCGAAGTCTGTGCTTTTCCCATCAAACTGTGCTGCTTGGATGAAAAACCTTTGATAACATGTGTTAGATCTGCCTTTTTCTTTTAAATGCATCTATCCTTTAAAGTTAGAATCATGTCAGAAATCGGGATAAGTGTATCTTGAAGCGGGGGGCAGGGGAGAATAAAATTTTCTTGGGCTCTTTGTTCTAATTTACCCATACTATTATTTATGGTGTCAAATACATGCATGTTTATTGTGGAAAAATTAGAAAGTTCAGATAAACTGAAAGAAAAACTAACCAAATAAAAATCACCTGCAATCCCACCACCCACAGGTGTCTCTAGCTTCATTTGACCTCAGCAAGACGAAGCAGAGCATGACAGTATGGTCCTACCTAACATCTCTCCTCTTGTCACACAAACATAATCAGACGTTGGTCTAGAAAGTGCTGCAAATGTCAGATGAGGTAACAGCAGAAAAGTCTTTAGGTTTTGACAATAATCACTGCTCTATCATAGTCTCATTTTAATATTCATAAAACATTTTGGCATTTGCATGATGTAAAGTTGAGAAGTTTGAATAAATAAATTCTTTTTTTTTTTAAACCAGCAAACTATTTGTTAAGTAAAAAGACTCAGTATAGGCAGATAATTCCATCTTTACTGAAAACATTAAACAACATACTAAAAAAAAATCTCTAGTACACAATCATTAGCAGTATATTTCAAAGAATGAGATGATTCTAACTATCACAATGCAGGAGTATAGCAGTTAATAGACCTGGGTTTAAATCCTAGCTTCACCACTTATTTCATGACCTTTGGGCAAGTGACTCAATCTTTGTGGGACTCAATTTACTTATCTGTAAAGTGGGGATAATGATAGTGACTCTTTAGGAAGACTCTATAGAGCTTAACATCGTGTACATGAAGAGCAGTAAAAGGAAATTTTAACAAGTTCAAATCTAGAAAATTTAAGATTTTAAGCCTTAATTTTTTAATAAATATTTTTTCTTTAAAAATCTATTTTCTAAGATAGTAAATACCAATGTTTCTTCATCAGACAATGACTAGCTTTAAGAGCACTGCTACATTTACTAAGAATTAAGATATTAGGCTCTATTTTAAAAGATATGGGAATGAGTACCATGATGATTAACTCAACTACAAATGTACTATTCCAGGACTCCATTGGGTACTCAGTGCTGTATAGAATTTTTATTCATTTCTAATCAGCAACTTTTCTAATTTTCCAAATTTACCTCCCTCTTTCCCTCTCAGCAGCTCAGAATAAATACCATTATGAATGAGCTTCCTATGTACTCCTTAAAGCACTCCTCCTCTCATCTAGAAGACGGCAGTTAGATAATTCAACTATTTGACACTCTGTGCAAACTAACAGATACGCTATCATTCTCCAATACCCACAGCCAGCATCCTTTCTCTAGCAGCTATCCTTTTCTCAAAGTTTGGTTTTTCTTCTCCAGCCTGTGGGATGTGAGGAGCAGGAAACAGCATTGGTAAGCAGTGGTCTAACTGCAGAGCAAGGGGTAGTTGCAGGTCCCTGCAGCATTTTATCCGCAGTTAATCTGCACTGGAATAATTAAGAGTTGACTGTGGTTTTGTTTGGGTTTGGGCTATTATATTTCATTCTTTCTCTATTACCCTGGTTGACTAAGACTGTATGTATGTATCAAAAACTTTAATATATGACTACTTTTTGACTAAGAATGACAATTCTAGAGAAAAAAATCAGAAATGTACATTGTTCATTTATTAAAATAAGTTAAATACCACATAACATTATTTATCATTACATAAATGATGATACAGACATGGAATACTCAGCAGCCATTAAAAATAATTTTGTAAGATTACTGAAATAGAAAAATATTTACAATGTGAAGAAGCAGGCTACAAAACAGTATGGAGAATATATCATTTTTGTGAAGAAAAATGAAAATACATGCATGGAAAAACTACTAGGACATACATTAAAATATTAACATTGTTATCTTAGAGCTGTGGAATAAATTTTTTTTCTTTGTACTTTTTGGTGTTTCCCAAAAATTTATGCATTAAGCTTGTATTAATTTTGTAAACAGAAAAAAGCAAAATGGATGCTGATTTAATGAGAGAAAGGAAGAAGGAAGGTGCCAGAACCCTGGGGAATATCTACATTTAAGGTATTTGAATGAGAAAGCGGAACCAACATCTTAGACTTGCACTTTTTAAGAACTAACCTTTCTTTTTTGCTAGTTTCTATCTATTTTAGCTTCCTAGATACCCATCAGTATAATAATACTTAGCCTTAAGCATCTAGGCTAAAATAAGGGAAAAAGACACAGAAAGTTTTTGTAAAACAAAACAAAACCAAAACATACCCCCAAACTAATATTTCTTAGAGTCCTAGTGGTCCCATGAACAAATGCTGGCCGTAGACATAACAGAATCTCTGAAATTTTAAAGAGGTCCTTTAGTTTAATACAGTGGAGGTAAGAAATCTTCGTGGGTAAAGAGGTACTTCTGGAAATTGTATTAATCCTTTCAGGCTAAAGTAGTACCATTTATAAATGCTTCTGTAGAACCCTAACTGTTTCTAGAGAATTGAAAGAATCCTTTCCATTTTACTCTAGAGGGTTTAGGAGTAATCCCAGGAATGACTGAGCTAATCCATCTTACAATTTTGGCCACTGTTCTAAAATCAGGGTTATCATATAAAACATCTCATACAGAGGCCTTAACATACAATTCCTACACACACTACTGACAAATAGCCATAATAATATAGTGCTCCATGAAACTAAAAACAAAAAAAAACAAAACAAAACTGTATTCACATGCTTTAAGTGCATTCCCCTAACAAATAAATAATAAGACACAGAAAAACCATCTGTAAAAGAATTACATGTATTAGGCAACAGGGAATTACACAAATTGGAAAAACGAAAGCGTTTTTAGGAATTTAGGAAATTATAGTGAAAATTAAGTCTAAAGGTTTAAGAGTGTACTGTGAACGGACTTTATTTCTAGATTTTACCAACAACTCTTTCAGAGTACAGCTTATTTGAATAAATACTTTTGAGAAGCACCTGCTTGGAAACAGACTTCCCACCTGGTCAAGGTAACTGTAACAATTACATAGGAAGCAAGATTCGTTTCAAGATATGACTGCAGGTATTTCTCATGTAACTGAAGTTACATAGCTGTGGAACCTTAAAGACTTTTAAATCTGAGCTTAGGTGATCCTGAAGTAAACTTCAAAGCACTGTCGGCAACCAAAATGAACTAGGGTATACTAGAAAACGGGCATCTAGCTTAACTGAGGCCAAAAATATCACTGTGAAAAAGTGGATCCTAAGGAAATATAAGCTCCTTAAGGACAGAGGTGTTAGTGTTTTGTCCACTGCTGCATCCTAGAACCTAGAACAGTGCCTCCCAAATGATAGACACTCAGCATTTTCATTAATGAACAAATCAGAGACCCTTCCTGGTGTATATTAGGAATCAATCCAAATTCACTTCTTATATCAATACTTAATAATCTCCCATCAACTGGAGAAGCTGTTACTGAATGACTAACATACTATGAAGCTAACTGTACTATACTGTATATTTCTGAGTGAAATGAGTGATGAAAAATTATGGTTTTTACTTTTGAAAAGCCCAGATCCCAGTAATTTTGAAATTGGTATGCCTGTTACTAAAGTGAGAGTATGACAGTATTTTAGGGACATAACATTTCATGTATTTCCATCTTCTTAAAACCCTTCTAAACATGGCAAGAAAAACTAGTGCTAACGTACAGGTGCTGCTTCCTCCAGACACTGGTGCATCACTTAAGACACTTGTGCCGGCATCTGCCAGGCAGTGCTAACAGATGGAAGACATTAATCATCTGGTTGGTGTTCCCACCTTGTCCATCCAGCTTCAAATATAACTGCACTGAGCTAGATGAGTCAGCACCTGGTCCACCAAAAGCTAGTGCATCACTCCCAAAGCAAAAAGGAGAAAGTTCACACTTCAGAGCCCTGAATCAATGCCAAGAGTATCTGCGTTGCCTCAAGGTTTCAGGATCCCTGATGATCTTTAGCTCCCTGGATACCAAGGCAAAGACAGATCTGAAAGCTCCAAAAAACAGGTGGGTTGTCATATACAAGACTGCAGCCCCAGGCAATATAGATGGTATTTGTTCGCACCATGGATTAACTGCTTTGAAGGACCAAAAATGCAGAAGACAGCAACATTCAACATTTAAGATGGTTTTCTTAATAATAAAGCACTAAAAATGTGAATAAGTCATACTTTTATTTTTCAGAAGCGAAAAGGACAAGTGGCAACTTGCCTTTGGAAAACACATTAATATCACAGTAATAAGCTATCTATCTCACAGAGACAGTAGCCTAAGAAAGACTCTATTATCATATAAATCTCAAAGTTCTATTAAATAAATCTCAGAATAATATGTTTTTAACTAAGACAACAAAACAAAAACATCAGCAACAACAAAAAATTAAACAGAATCCGTAAAGTGGTATGTGAAGATGGAAAAAGGAAAATCTGGAAATCTACACACTGAGAGTCCTCTATTAAAATCAAGGAGGCCCAAATCCTAAAACAGAAAAAAGAAATATGTTAAAACACAATCTTTTAAAAGAATTCAATGAGGTTTTTATAGATGCACATATTAATGCTTCATTTATTCAAGACATTTTTTTCTTACACTGGGAGCACTTCTGTATGTATTGTAGGAGATTATATGAATGACAATGCAGAGATATGCCTTCTCAGTGGGCCCTTCTAGTTTTAAATTTTAAATTTGAGTCTGGAATCCTAATTAAATGTTTATATAATAGGCTACAGATATTGTTTTTAAAATTACATTTTCTTATTATTTATACATTATAGTTTTAAAACAACCTATATACTTTAAAAAGAGAAACAACAATTTACAGTGTGAAAATAAGGTTATGTAAAACTACACAACCCTTCTCATAAAGTAGCAGTAACAATTTCCAAAATGAAGATACTTAATAAAAAACAAAGCAGTTAGTGGGGCGGGGCGGGGGTGGGTAGAAGAGAACAACCAGTGGAATGCACGGAAGACCTAGGTTCTAGATTCAGTTTTGCACTGATTAACTGTGTACCTTAGTCTCAACTTCCTTAGGTCTTAATTTCTTCCCTAGTAAGAAGAAGGCAGGTGGATCTCTATGCTTCATTTCAATTTTAAACACAGAGACTCTTATAGTTTGTAAGAAAAGATCTGAAAAACTTTTTGGACAATGAGTTGAATAAATTCCTCAGATCTTAACAGGAAGGACCTGTCACCATTCAACTCTCATGGCAATAACTATAAAGCATATCCCATAATTTTACTGTGAGAAAAGAAAAAAAATCTACCCTAAGGGCAAAATTATACTTCATATCCTATTTATACATTAAACATAGAAAATGAATGTCTAGTCACTTCCTGGACTCTAGAAGCACTCTCTGAGATAGAGTCAACTAAAAATCCTAGGATTATGACTGTGGCCAAAACATTCAGCCTATGTTTCTCTCTGCCTTCCCTGAAAGCTGCTAGACAGTTCTAAAGCCAATTAATAATTCTCGTGGGCAGTGCCAAACTTCAGGTTAAAATAAGTACTTATAGTAGTTCAGGGTTGAAACTCTATCAACTTTCAGGTTTAGGAAAAGAGAAGAGAAGAAGGAGGTTTAAGGATCATACTGACCCTAAGAAGGATGGACAGTAGAAAAGATATGCTTTATCATCTATAACACATACTTTCATCATAATCATTATATAAAACTATGGGATATCTTTTTGCTTTGATGTTATTTTTTTCTTGTGAACCTTGTCCTTTAACTATATCCACTGCAAAGAAACAGTCTGAATTGAGAACTGCAGGAGCAATGAGCATATACAAAAATGCTTTATAAAAGATTAGATGGGCTTCCCTGGTGGCGCAGTGGTTGAGAGTCTGCCTGCCAATGCAGGGGACACGGGTTCGAGCCCTGGTCTGGGAGGATCCCACATGCCGCGGAGCAACTGGGCCCGTGAGCCACAATTACTGAGCCTGCGCATCTGGAGCCTGTGCTCCGCAACAAGAGAGGCCGCGATAGTGAGAGGCCCGCGCACCGCGATGAGGAGTGGCCCCCGCTCGCCGCAACTAGAGAAAGCCCTCGCACAGAGACGAAGACCCAGCACAGCCATAAATAAATAAATAAATAAATAAAATAAAATGTTTGTTTAAAAAAAAAAAAGATTAGAGACCTGCAAGACATGGATGGACCTACAGACTGTCATACAGAGTGAAGCAAGTCAGACAGAGAAAAACAAATATCGTATATTAACGCATATATGTGGAATCTAGAAAAATGGTATAGATGATCTTATTTGCTAAGCAGAAATAGAGACAGAGACATAGAGAACAAACGTATGGATACCAAGGGGGAAGGGGGGTGCGATGAATTGGGAGATTGGGATCGACATATATACACTATTGATACTATGTATAAAATAGATAACTAATGAGAACCTACTGTATAGCACAGGGAACTCTACTCAATGCTCTGTGGTGACCTAAATGGGAAGGAAATCCAAAAAAGAGGGTATATATGTATATGTATAGCTGATTCACTTTGTTGTACAGTAGAACCTAACACAACATTGTAAAGCAACTATACTCCAATAAAAATTTTAAAAAACAATAAAAAAAGATTAGAGACCTGCCTTTCCTGATAAGCAAAAAGACAGGTTTACAATACTAGATGATCTCTTAAATTTCCCCTGGTTCTCAAATTCTCATAATTTTATACAAATAATATACTATAATTAAGATTACATATACATATCACTTACTGTTTCTTTTAAACAATATTCATGGATATAACTGCGTTTTTCTAAACGTCTCATTGGTAATACTCAGTCTTGTAAGTCTGGTTCCATAATAATCTATAATGTAACTACTTCCATCTGAAGGTCCAACGATCTAGAAGAGAAAATTTTCCAAATTACCCATTTTACAAAAGATACTTTAAAAATACTTTGAGTTTACTTTTCTTAGGTGTTAATACAATTATTTCAGTAGCACCAGAAATACAACTCTAACTCAAGCAAAAAAAAGTAATTGTGGCTCATGTAGCTGAAAAGCACACTGGGGAAGCTCACAGAATCAAGAGAGCTGCAGGAACTAAGGGCCTCAACGACTGAAGCCCCATGCCCCACAAGGCCCTTGGTTTGGCATCCCTGCCTCTTCATGTAGCTCTGCCTGCCTTCTTTCTGCAGACAGGCACTCTCAATTGGTTGCCAACAGTTCCAGATACACATCTTTGCAGCTCAGCAGCTCCCAATAGAAAGAAAGTTAAATTTTCTTCCTCAGTGTTTATATACCAATTTCAGGGAAGAATTTCATTGATCTGCTTGGTTGTTACACCTGTTGCAGAACAAATTACTGAATCCAAGGTAATAGGATTAATATTGGCCAGGCCAGGATCCCTCTGGGAGATGAGACAGGATGACTGACAGTCCTACCAGAACCACATGGAATGGAAAAGGAAGAGATTAAAAAAAAAAAAAAAAAAAAAAAGCTCATCCATGCTAATCACAATAATCTTCTCCATTTAATCACATTTGTGACAATTCACTTAACATGATCTCTCTATTATCCTTTAAGATAATAATCTTCACACTGTAGCCTTAGGGGTACACAAGGATTTACTAAGGTATATGTAGACCCAGATAGTTTCAAGGGAATTCATTTTGAGATCCTTAATTCAAGTAAATACTCTTTGTAAAACTGATCCACCTGATACCACATTAGGCTTAAAAGCAGCATGCTAGGTCCCTTGCCCATTTCTTTGCTTTCACTGTGGTCCTTTCTCCAACTTGACAACAGTAAAGCATACCTACAGTAAGGCACACCCTGAATCTTATGATGGCACATTGCCGTGAGGTATAAAAGTCTCTGACGTGTCAAAGAAGGGGATAATTCAAAATATTGGATTTCAGGAAATCTCTTTTAATCAAGAGTCAAAAAATATGCTCTGTCACATCTTGTTCAAAAGATGCAGTCCTAAGCCCTGCAGAAAGTAGGCATACAGGGAACTTTCCTCAACATAATAAAGGCCATATATGACAAACCCACAGCCAACATTGTCCTCAATGGTGAAAAACTGAAACCATTTCCACTAAGATCAGGAACAAGACAAGGTTGCCCACTCTCACCACTATTATTCAACATAGTTTTGGAAGTGTTAGCCACAGCAATCAGAGAAGAAAAAGAAATAAAAGGAATCCAAATCGGAAAAGAAGAAGTAAAGCTGTCACTGTTTGCAGATGACATGATACTATACATAGAGAATCCTAAAGATGCTACCAGAAAACTACTAGAGCTAATCAATGAATTTGGTAAAGTAGCAGGATACAAAATTAATGCACAGAAATCTCTTGCATTCCTATATACTAATGATGAAAAATCTGAAAGTGAAATTAAGAAAACACTCCCGTTTACCACTGCAACAAAAAGAATAAAATATCTAGGAATAAACCTACCTAAGGAGACAAAAGACCTGTATGCAGAAAATTACAGGACACTGATGAAAGAAATTAAAGATGATACAAATAGATGGAGAGATATACCATGTTCTTGGATTGGAAGAATCAACATTGTGAAAATGACTCTACTACCCAAAGCAATCTACAGATTCAATGCAATCCCTATCAAACTACCACTGGCATTTTTCACAGAACTAGAACAAAAAATTTCACAATTTGTATGGAGACACAAAAGACCCCGAATAGCCAAAGCAATCTTGAGAACGAAAAATGGAGCTGAAGGAATCAGGCTCCCTGACTTCAGACTATATTACAAAGCTACAGTAATCAAGACAGTTTGGTACTGGCACAAAAACAGAAATATAGATCAATGGATCAGGATAGAAAGCCCAGAGATAAACCCATGCACATATGGTCACCTTATCTTTGATAAAGGAGGCAAGAATATACAGTGGAGAAAAGACAGCCTCTTCAATAAGTGGTGCTGGGAAAACTGGAAAGCTACAAGTAAAAGAATGAAATTAGAACACTCCCTAACACCGTATACAAAAATAAACTCAAAATGGATTAAAGACCTAAATGTAAGGCCAGACACTAAAAAACACTTAGAGGAAAACATAGGCAGGATACTCTGACATAAATCACAGCAAGCTCCTTTTTGACTCACCTCCTAAAGAAATGAAATAAAAACAAAAATAAACAAGTGGGACCTAATGAAACTTAAAAGCTTTTGCACAGCAAAGGAAACCATAAACAAGACCAAAAGACAACCCTCAGAATGGGAGAAAATATTTGCAAATGAAGCAACTGACAAAGGATTAATCTCCAAGATTTACAAGCAGCTCATGCAGCTCAATAACAAAAAAACAAACAACGCAATCCAGAAGTGGGCAGAAGACCTAAATAGACATTTCTCCAAAGAAGATATACAGATTGCCAACAGACACATGAAAGAATGCTCAACATCATTAATCATTAGAGAAATGCAAATCAAAACTACAATGAGGTATCATCTCACACCGGTCAGAATGGCCATCATCAAAAAATCTAGAAACAATAAATGCTGGAGAGGGTGTGGAGAAAAGGGAACACTCTTGCACTGTTGGTGGGAATGTAAATTGATACAGCCACTATGGAGAACAGTATGGAGGTTCCTTAAAAAACTAAAACTAGAACTACCATATGACCCAGCAATCCCACTACTGGGCATATACCCTGAGAAAACCATAATTCAAAAAGAGTCATGTACCAAAATGTTCATTGCAGCTCTATTTACAATAGCCAGGACATGGAAGCAACCAAAGTGTCCATCATCAGATGAATGGATAAAGAAGATGTGGCACATATATACAATGGAATATTACTCAGCCATAAAAAGAAATGAAATGGAGGTATTTGTTATGAGGTGGATGGAGTTAGAGTCTGTCATACAGAGTGAAGTAAGTCAGAAAGAGAAAAACAAATACAGTATGCTAACACATATATATGGAATCTAAGGGAAAAAAAAAAAGGCCATGAAGAACCTAGTGGCAAGACAGGAATAAAGACACAGACC
The DNA here is from genome assembly GCF_949987535.1 of Balaenoptera acutorostrata. NCBI lineage: Eukaryota > Metazoa > Chordata > Mammalia > Artiodactyla > Balaenopteridae > Balaenoptera > Balaenoptera acutorostrata. The sequence goes on from NC_080064.1 coordinate 53,201,715, forward strand.
TACTAGAGAATGGACTTGAGGATATGGGGAGGGGGAGGGGTGAGATGTGACAGGGTGACAGAGTGTCATGGACATATATACACTACCAAATGTAAAATAGATAGCTAGTGGGAAGCAGCCGCATAGCACAGGGAGATCAGCTCGGTGCTTTGTGACCACCTCGAGGGGTGGGATAGGGAGGGTGGGAGGGAGGGAGATGCAAGAGGGAAGAGATATGGAAACATATGTATAGGTATAACTGATTCACTTTGTTATAAAGCAGAAACTAACACACCATTGTAAAGCAATTATACTTCAATAAAGATGTTTAAAAAAAAAAAAAAAGATGCAGTCCTAGTAAAATTTTACTCTTTTTAGCTTAAAAATAATTTGCTAATATTTGTAACATGTTTATGCTATTTTGATCAACTGTATATCAGTAATTATAATGACAACTCAATCCAGAAATCACAGAAAAATTTTTAATATTTTAATGAATGATATGATCAGTAGAAGATTTTCAAGCATAAAAACATATTGGGGGTAGGGAGGGTGGGAGGGAGGGAGATGCAAGGGGGAAGAGATACGGGGACATATGTATATGTATAACTGATTCACTTTGTTATAAAGCAGAAACTAACACACCATTGTAAAGCAATTATACTCCAGTAAAGATGTTAAAAAAAAAAAAGAAATATATTTATAAATATATTTCTAATTTGTATGTAATGAATGCACATTGTTTAAAATCTGAGTTGCTCCTATTTAAAGTTTCTTCTTTCTTCAACTTGAATAGAATAATGTGTAGCAAAACTATGCCCTGAAATTATATTTAAAATAAGCTAATATTCATCTTTTTTTTTTTCTAAAGAAGACCTGACATAGAAAACCAGTTGACCGGCCATGTTGCATTCTAATAGAAGAGAGGTTATTTGATTCTTTGCTCTTGGTTTAGCAACTCTCATGGTATTGAACATCTCAAGACATTGTAGAGAGGTTATTTTAATGATAAAAATAGATGATTTTAAGGAAATTTATATTTTATATGAGTTTGTGAAAATTTCAGTAGAGGCAATACTAAGAAAACTAAAATTTAAAGTGTATAATATACTGAGTAGAACAATGAAGAACCAAAAAAAAAAAAAAACCATATTGGGGGGTACTTCCCTGGTGGTGCAGTGGTTAGGAATCCATCTGCCAATGCAGGGGACATGGGTTCGAGCCCTGGTCCGGGAGGATCCCACATGGCATGGAGCAACTAAGCCCGCAAGCCACAACTACTGAGCCCTCGTGCCACAACTGCTGAAGCCCGCGCACCTAGAGCCTGTGCTCTGCAACAAGAGAAGCCACCGCAATGAAGAGTAGTCCCTGCTCACCGCAACTAGAGAAAGCCCGCGTGCAGCAACAAAGACCCAACACAGCCAAATATAAATTAAATTCAATTTTTAAAAAAAGATTAAAAAAACCATATTGGGGTAAAATTCTGTTGGAGAATGGGAGTAGAAATAAAAATTAAAGGAGAAAAAGAAACAATGTAAAAATTATAATAGTGAAGGGTTCATTCATGTCTTTTTAAAGTCAATGATATTTTAAATTCTATGGTATTTATAGTCTGTTGGATGCATTTTAAAATTGAGGTAACAGTTTTATTTAAATATGTCAATATTTGCAAACTAGAAATTATATCCTTTGCAACTATTTAAACTTACGACAAAACTTAAATGTCAACTTAAAACATGCAAAGGGTAGGGATTAAAAAAAATTTCTTTTAGGGGTTATGCAACCAGAGTTTGAAGAACACTGCTGTAGCGCATTCTTCATTTTAAAAATAAATTTGGTTTTAAAAACTATTCAACAAATACTTAATTCCTACAGTCCAGGCACTGTGCTAGGCATTATACGCAGAAGAGTGAATAAGATACAATCTAACAACAGGGAGTTTATTCTAGTGAACTATAAATGTTAATATTCAAATAACACTTACAAAGCATTTATGTTCTATATACCATGCTAGGTGCTGTCACGTACTTGGGGATTTCCTCCAAAGATCAAATTGCTTTGTCTTGACATTTATGAATGTTATTTATGAATTTAAGTATAAATTAAAACCTTTTTAATGGTAATGTCACAGAGGAAACTACGAGTATTAAGCAAAGAAAGAAAAGAATGGGTGACTAGAATTTCATGTTTTGAGATGATATAAAGGAAACAAAGAAAAAGGAAAGCCCAGCCAGTAGAAGTAGGTTAAGTCATATGGTAAAAACTTGCCGAATTTGGAATATGTACATAGATTGGAACTGGGCCTTTTGTCCTATTGTTTTTTTCTTCCTATGCCATCTCCTCTGACAATGTCACTTATCCCTGTTGAAAAAAAAAGTATTCAGAAGTTGGAAATAAGGAAAATATAAGATTGGATGGCCTTTTAATATCATGCATTTCTAATAAGCCCACCTGCAGCTCATTTGACTCTCTCAGGAAATAGAACTATTTAACTAAAAATTGATTAGGGCCCAGATGATTTACAATCTTGTCACATTACCAGTTAACATATAGAAAAATGATAACGGTGTTGTTTTGGTCTTTTGTTTCCCCTGTCCTGTAGAGAAGATAGCTCCAAAGATTATAGTTTAATTACTTATTAATACATGATCCAATTTTGTATCTAATTTAGCAATCTTATTACAGCATTTCTTTCCCCTCAAACTATGTAATTCTGGCTCCTCAACAACTAGTTCTATGGTGATAATTCCATCCTCTTTCCACGGGTTTGGTTCAGCCTGGGCATGTAATCAGTCACCAATGAGATAATAATCTATGAGACAAGTTCAATGGGAGGCTTATCTGCTTTTAAGAAGATATGTGTGAAAGAAAAAGAGATGTTTTTCCGCCTCTGAAAGTAACTACATAGCAAGTGGTGTTAACCAAAGGAACTGAAGATGGCAAAGAGAAGGAAGGAAGAAGGGAAGAAAGGAGGGAGAGAAGGAAGGGAAGGAGGGAGAGAAGGAAGGGAAGGAGGGAATAATGGATTTGGGTCTTTCACTTTGTCTTTAAGCTCTAAATTAACAAATCTTAGAACTACCATATCTCCAGATCCTTGGTATATAATATAATAAACTACCATGTTATTAAAGCCAATTTAAATTGAGGTTTCTGTTACTCATAGCCAAAACTCCAGATAATGCACTTGTCTTCAATGCCTCCTACACACCACTGCCAGATCACCAAAGCATAGCACTAGTTGCTATTCTCTGCTAAAACAATTTGAAGACCTGCTCCAAAGACAACCAAATTAAGTCAGTGTGGTAAATAAAGCATTAGACAGAAAGGAAATCTTGAAGAGAAAACTGTCAATAACTAGTTGTAGGATCAATCCTCTCTGGATCTCCGTTTTTCTTAGCCGTAAAATGAGGAATAGAATAAACGAATCTGTATGGTACTTTTAAAGTTCTATATCTTGTTTGACTGACATTTAAATGCAAACAACTCTACAAGGTATTGTCAACATCCTTTTCTATCAATTATCCCAGCAAAGAAGAAACTGTTCTCCCTGCTTAATTTTTAAGAAAACTATCAGCTGTAAAGGTTTCAATTATTTAAGTCCATATTCCCTCACTAAAATTAAAAATTAAATCTGTTTTTAAGCATCTATATTATACACTTATGTAAAATACAGTGCCAATTATAAATTACTTTATTTTTGAATTTTTTTTTTTATACAGCAGGTTCTTATTAGTCATCAATTTTATACACATTAGTGTATGCATGTCAATCCCAGTCTCCCAATTCATCACACCACCACCCCCACTCCCCTCACTTTCCCCCCTTGGTGTCCATACGTTTGTTCTCTACATCTGTGTCTCTATTTCTGTCCTGCAAACCGGTTCATCTGTACCATTTTTCTAGGTTCCACATATATGTGTTAATATACGATATATAAATTATTATAAGTATATTATTGTACTGTTAAATATAAAACTACAAATTTTAAAAAATATCTCATACTGAGAAATATTTTACTCAGTTAAACATGCCTATGTCCACTTGTTCATTGACAATAGAGTATGAAACCTAAAATTATGTGTTTATTTCTCTCCTATGAAATAGCCTGAAGCCAAATTCTATAGCATGAAGTATTTGTTTGATAAGCTAGGGCAGATTTTTTGAAATCTATTGGGAAAAGAGAGACCACTTAACAATTAATAGACCAAAAGGTTACTACAGGTCTTCCAAGAGGGAAAACAGGAGGGCCACTACACTGTGGGAAGCTATTTTGTACAAAGGGTGTCAATGTCTCTTGTGTGAGAAGCCCTAAAACCACAAGAAAACAACTTCATATTCGTCTACATTAGTTTCCTGCAGCTACTGTAACAAATTACCACAAATTTAGTGGATTAAAACTAGAAATTTACTCTCACAGTTTTGGACGCCAGAAGTCTAGAATCAAGGTTATCAGTGCAGCCGTATGACCTACAGAGACTCTAGGGGAGAATCCATTCTAAGGTGCCCCCTGGCATTGCTTGGCTTGTGGCCACATCACCCCAATCTCTGCCTTTGTCTTCACACCACCTTCTTTTCTGTGCAGGTGTTTGTGTCTAATCTTTTGTCTCCTATAAGGATACTTGTCATTGGATTTAGGGCCCATCCAGATAATCTAGAATAATCTCTTCATATCAAGATACTTAATTTAATCACATCTGCAAAGACCCTTTTTCCAAATAAGATAATATTCACAGGTTCCAGGGATATGACGTATCTTTTGTCCTACCACACCCTTGTTCTGTGAAGATGGTTGGCGGTGGTTTGGAGGAATTGGGTGAAATTTAATTTCTCCTTTCCTGTCATTTTTGATTGTTTTCACCATTAAATTTTATTTGCAGCCTAAATGCAAAAAATCTTGAATTGTTTACTTAAAGGAGTAGGCTTTTCTATAGGTGCAAAGTCTACAGCAAGAAGAGTAAATCAGAAAACTTTAGAAGTACACATTAAAGTCAGGAATGTTAAGCAGTGATCATCAAATTTCCTGTTTTCCTGTTCTTAATCTTTGATCTCCACTATAATTCTCCATAACCCCACTCACCCACCCACAGGCACCCACACAAATAATGGGCATTTACTTAACTTGGTATATGACTTGGAAACATATTTATTCTTGAAAAACATGTGATGTTCTTTGAATAAATATGCATTTTTAATTTATCCAAACGATATTGTTGTGGATCTTGTTCAATTTCAAACGATTTTCACAGTACACTAAGATTTTAAGACATTTCCATGTAGCTGTATGTACATCTAGGTAAGTGCCTGTAATTGCTGCCTAGTGTTACAGAAGATGCATCCATTCTCCAATTAGTGTACACAACTAGGTTAATTCCAACTTCCTGCTACCACAAACAGTGCTACAAGAGACATATTTGTACAATGTCCCCTTGTGGACAGAAGTATGAGTATTTTGGGTTAAGTGCCCAGAAGTATCTCTTTATTTACACATTAGTTATTTGGGTGATTTTGTGAATCATCTTTAGTTTATGGCTCTCATTTAACTATTAAGTTCCCTATCATTTTCTTGTTGATTTGTATATTCCACATATCAATTCCTGTTGCTAGTATTCTTTAACTCAGTCTATTAACTGTTAACTTGGTCTATGATCTTCTTTTTAGAAAAGAATTTCTTAATTTTAATGTATCAAATTCAATGATTTTTTTTTCTTTATGGTTTATGTTTTTGAGATCTTGGTTAAGAAGACTTAACCCATCTAAAGTCATGAAAATATTTTCTTCAATTAGCTTTCTGCAAAAGTTTTCTTCTCCTAGATACATACCCCAAAGAATTGAACAGGGGCTTAAACAGATACTTATACACAAATATTCATAGTAGCATTATTAACAATAGCCAAAATGTGGAAACAACCCAAGTGTCCATCAACAGATGAATGGATAAAAGAAATGTGGTACATACATACAATGGAACATTATTATTCAGCCATAAAAAGGAATGAAATTCTGAAACATGCCACAATATCAATGAACCTTGAAAACATTATGCAAAGCAAAATAAACCAGACATAAAAAGACAAATATTGTACGATTCCAACTATATGAAATATCTATAAAGTAGGCAAATTCTTCAGGACAGAGTAGATTAGAGGTTACCAGGGACTGGGGGAGAGCGAAATGGGGAGTTACTGCCTAATGGGTACAGAGTTTCTGTTTTGGGTGATGAAAAAGTTTTGGAAGTAGTGGTGACAGTTGCACAACATTCTGAATGTAATTAATGCCAATGAACTGTATACTTAAAAAAAGGTTAAAATGGCAAATTTTATATTGTATATTTATTTTACCACACAAAAAAGAGCTTACCTTATTTGAACTTTAACAGTGTTGTAGTTCTATTTGTAATTTATAAACTTCTGATTTTGTTAGTGGAAAATGTAGTTTTGTTTGTATATATTTAAGTATCACTCTAATAAAAATAAATTAAAGGAAAAAAGATGGTTACCAGTAACTACTTTAACACCTAAACTTTATCAACAGATGTGATCCCTCATTTACTGGCTTTGCCTTGTTGTTGAAGTCAGACGGCTTAAGTAACTCAAATATCTTATACATTTAAAATGTTATGAATTAATTAAGGAGTGAAGGGCAAAAACTAACATTTTATGCAACTCTATCAATAAACCATTTTTCTATCTAATCCACTTATGAGTTTCTCCATATAAAGAATGCAAATATTAAACTAAAAAGAATGCAAGATCATATCATCTCCTGAAGACCTGGTAAAAAAAAGTAAAATGACACAGCTGTCTCCAGTTAGAGGATAATGATGCAACCTGTGTCCACCCCAGTTCCCCAAAGAAGTAAATTCATATTCTCTTAAAAGTCAAATTACATGTTTGCGTCCAGTGCTGACTTCTGTATGTCGTTAATTTTAACAAAAAACCATTAAAAACATCTAATTTGTCACATTTTAATTAAGCACCAAAATTCCCACACAATGCCAGAAGTTACACATTCATATCCCCTGACTTCATTTGATGTAAAGACTGGTTAGTATTAATCCTTAATGACCGATATAAACAGCATTCCTCAAGAAATGAATAGGATTCAGCATCATATCTCCTGAGGAAAACACAGCGTTGGGCTCAGTCTCAGGACTACTTTGTTTTTTGAACATTCCTTTAATTCACTAAATAAAAATCTGCCCACAGGTAAGTGAACTAAGTGAAATCTATTGATACTTAATTGAGATGATGTGACAAAGCAGAGACTACCCAAATTATCATTCTCCTCCATTTTCCAGTTCATTTCCCCAGTAAATCACACCAGGGTTAAATAAATAATACAGAGAACTATTTGAAAGACTTGATATCTAGTTTTTATATATTGCTGTCCTACATCTAGTGAACTATCAAGGACTTTGACCAACTTTTCCAGTGCTGGAAATAGATTTAGGGTGATTACACGTTTAGTACTTTTGATCAATGGCATGTATTTCACGGAGCAAGGGCCTAGGATATGTCTTTGACAAAACAAACTGGCTTACACAGAAGTGAACCTATTAACCTGAGCCTTATTTATGCTCTAAACTGAAAAGCCTAGGCTTTTAAAATTTTTAGTAAAATTCAAGAATTTAAACAAGATAAAATCAAGATAACTCTTCTTTTATTTTCAGCTTGCAGTTCCAAAGGACATATTTCTGATTATAAGTGGGATGTTATTCTCACACCACTTTGGGGAGGGTCAGATTCTAAGTTCCTTTAGGGCAAGGACCCCAACTTATACCTATTTCTATTTTATCATACCAACTTTTATTTTTGTTCATTACCTCTCAAGTGACCCATGAAATTTAGAACTTTAAAGCCCTAAAGAAGAGCAATCACTTTTTTAAAACTATCATTTTTAGCCTCTCATCTTCCCTGTAATTGGCACAAAGCCACACTTTTCACAAGGTATACTGCATTCAGCTCAAATCAGCAAAAATTTTGAGAGCATACTCTATGTTGAGCACACTATTAGTGCTACAGGAGATTAATAAAAATCTTTTTTTCTCAAGAAATTTATGTGTGAAAAATCAAACCTGGTGTATAAAAATTAAAAAAAAATACAAAAGCAGTATATAACCCAGGGCTAAAATGAGTTACATATATTAAATGCCAAACTAATGAGATATTTAATAAATTTATTTATAAAATTCAAAAAATGTCTTGGAGATTATATTGCTTTGTGTATTTTGCTGGTTATATAGTTATTAGTTCTTTAAGGAATCTACTCTGTAATTTTTTTTTTAATTGGGGTATAGTTGTTTTACAATGTTGTATCTGCAATGTTAATAGGAATGAAAATAAAAGTAATTTCTTCCACGATGCATAGAATTTTTTTAAATTGTCACGAAGAACCCTGACATACTTCCTTCAACAACTTTCTACATTCCAACGCATATTTCCATTTTCCCTGTACCCATCTTCATCTTTCTGATTTGTGGCTGTCTTGTCTCCACTTAACACAATCAATTTTCTTTCCTTTCTGTTGGTGGAGTACACATCAGTGGTTTTGGTATAATTAAAAATATTCATTGTGTGAGTGAGAAAAGAGATTTAAATGAAATCAAATATTCTCATATTTTTTCTGATAAAAGACCAAATTATCTAATCTATCCATCATGATATATATAAATATAAGCACAAAACAATGAGTGTTTTAAAATCTTCAGACCTGCCTTATGAATAACTATATATACAGCAACTATATATACAGTTATATACAATGGTTGCCTATAATTGAAAAACCGTATGCTATCCATGTGTCACTGATTTAGATTTTGTTGAATACAACAAAAGAATTAATTCTACATATTATTTTATACCATTCATTCACACAGTGCCATCTGCATATTTTTTAAGAACAAAAAACAAACAGAAGAAACTTCAAAAGTTTACTAACAGATAAATTCATGAAAGTATTTTTAGTAAATATAGCTACATTTAAAGCTTACTTACTTTAGTAATATATGTGTTACACTTTATATTGTTTCAGTTCAAAGATGAAATAACTACGGCTTCCCTGGTGGAGCAGTGGTTAAGAATCCACCTGCCAATGCAGGGGACACGGGTTCCAGCCCTGGTCCAGGAAGATCCCACATGCCGCGGAGCAACTAAGCCCGTGCACCACAACTGCTGAGCCCACGCTCTAGAGCCCGTGCCCAGCAACAAGAGAAGCCAAGACGATGAGAAGCCCGCGCACCACAATGAAGGGTAGTCCCTGCTCACCGCAACTAGAGAAAGCTCGTGCGAAGCAACAAAGACCCAATGCAGCCAAAACAAAACAAAACAAAAAAAAAACAAATAAATAAATTTAGAAAAATATTATTTAAAAAAACCAATGAAATAACTATACCTATTTTTTTAAAGAGGATTTTTCTGGATTTTTGTTATAAACACTGTGAAGCAAAGTATGTTTTTATAGGTCTTGAGTTCATGCACAATATGTTTCTGGGATCACAGCCCAAAAGAAAAACACTGCAACTCACTGGGGAATAATATTTAACGGCAAAAAGAAAAAAAACTGGGGATGGAGAGAATGAGTAAGGAAAGAAGAATAAACAAAAAGATGATAGACAGAATGTAAAAGGTTTATGAGAAATTGAAAAAATATATTTAGGACAAAAATATTAACATAGTTTATGATATTTATAGTAAAAACTTATTTGGCTGAAAAAAATTCTCTAAAATTAATGTAGTCAACATCACATGTTAAGTATATTAAACAACATGTAGAATAAGGATGCATGTCTTATTTGGCTACTTTTGAAAAATGATTTATTTTTCCCCTAATCTGAAAGCAGTCTAAAGTAGCCATCCCTATTAAAATGTCTTATTTAGGGAAATTTACTGTAGAAATTCAAACATTCTAATTCTACCTCAATAATTTATTGATGTAATAGTCTCAATTCAAGATCTTTAAGAACTATTAGTTCTGAAAAGTTTAGGTATACATGTACTAGAAAATAGTGGCTGAATCAAATAAGCTCTATAATTTGATATAAATAAAGCTACAAAGCACTGATATCACCAAAGAAAGAACCTAGTGTGAAATATTAACTAAATGGTTGGGTTTTAAAGATGCGGAATTCTGTATATCTCAAAGAATCCTAATAATACATTAAATTCCTTGGATCCTCAGAGAAACCCATTTCCAAGCATATGTGCACAAGTACCTTAGCCTCTTCATGCCTGCTTGCCTGTACCACAGTCAGAGAAGGCAGGATATTTGGTTAGGCATATGTTTATGAATAAAGACAGGAAAATTCCAACTTTAAAACCAAATATTTTCCTTGTTTAATTCTGATATCTTATTGGTCCATATGTTGCCTCCTCCTCACAGTATGGTCCCCTCCTCACAGTATGTTACCAAAAATCTAGATTTTGACTTTCTTTTAAAGCATAAGGATAACATCAAGCAGACAGAATTGAGGAGTGGAAATACTGTATGAGAAAGAAGAGCAAAACTGATGATAATCTAAATACATACTGACACATTTACTGAAGACATTAGGTGCTCTATAAATGCTTACTGAAATGCTGTTTTGTGACATTTGTTGTGATAAATTCATCTCTTTAAGAATCCTCATGAGTTAACCACAACCAGTTCAGTATAATTTAATAGAAAACATCTGGTGGCACTTTTAAACGCATAAGAGCATTTCACAAACCACTGCAGCAGGAGAAAACGAGGCTAACACAGAGAAGCAGAGAGGAAGAGCAGGAGAGTCCAGAACACATCATTTGATTATATGAATTGGGTCTTGCCTGAGACCAGCCCCTCTCCTAGATTTTCCACAGAGCGCCCAGACATTCCTTTTCTCTTTTTGGCTTAAGCTAGCTGCATTTCAGTTTCTACAATTTGCAACCAAGAGAACGCTAGTATAGAGTACCTGTCCAGTGCAAAAAAAATCTTGTTTCTGCCTCCACATATTCATATGTAAATATCAGATTCCCATCAGTATCCTATTATAGTAATTGACAATGTGGCTGTAACAGGAAAAGAAACAATAAGCTTGAAATATAACCTCAATCCCACTTAGAGATTCATAATACAAACTATAAAGATTCTGAGAAGTTCTCCAGTAAAGAAATCTCTATAACTCAGCTGAACTCACATTTACAAATCATATTAGAGCACAGAATCCTTGTTAATGAAGTTCTTATGTCTTTTAGAACTGCTAATTGGCACAGGTTGGGAAATGCAACTTGAAAACATGGCTGTGATCCTTTAGATCTAGCATCTGAAGAAAAATTGAAAAAGCATTCCTAACTGCTTTCTAACATATATATCACAGAACTCAAATTTGAATGTAAAAGTAGTTCATCTTCTAGATTGAAACTAACTTACCTGCATTGAAATAAGAATGAAATCAATTAGGCTCCCAATTCCACAAAATCCTACAGTGCAAAACTTTAACAAACCTAGAAAAGAAGGTAAAGTCATTTACAACCTGGAAAGTCCTATAAATATTAATAAACTTTTCCATTTCCCAATAAGCCATTATATATACCACAAATGCTTTATATCGACAATATAAAATTAACACTTTAAAAAAATCAAATCTTCACCTAAAAATATGAGAAAAGTTTAAAGGGCCCTCTACTTAGAAAAGCCAAAACAAAATTAATTCACTTAAATAAATAATAAGAACTGAAATAAAAACTCAATGTAATCTTACAAAACTTCTTAAGAGAAAAGTTTTGTAATCTTACAAAACTTCTTCTAAGAAAATAAATCTTTAAATCTCATTATACCAGAGTTACAGAACATCTTTTAGTCTTAAAATCCTTATTTATTTATTTAGACTTAATACATTATGGATCCAAATTTTAATATGCATTTACAGTAGAAAGTTCAAATAAATAGACTGTCAAGGCACAGAAAAAATAATCAGAAAAAAACATTGATCTTGTAGTTAAATAGCAAAATTCTATTAGTAACCCAATTATCTTGAAGTTATCCTATACTGTACTTTTTTCCTAAGCATCTTATGTTTTTTATTTTTAATAGTCAAAATCAACAATTCTGTCAACTATATATACCTCTGTCCTTGGTTCCAACCTTAAAGCTAAGGTACTAAAATAGATGATAATAGAGCATAGAATCTAGGACATATACAATGATATAACACAAAAATATAATGATGAAATTAGAAGAGGCAGATTGGGGGTGGGGGTGGGATGAGTAATCTCTCTTCTATATTTAAACTTGAGTTGCTTTCCAGATATCCCATTTGAGATATAAAAATGGTATGAAGCAAGACTCTTCGTGAAAGGGTAGTTCTAAGCATCAACTACAAATATATACCAGCTAAAATAGTAAAACTGGATGAGATCACCTCTTGCACACATTTGGAAATACATTAAAAAGACTGAAATATGTAGGTAAATTAGATGATTTCCACCCACCCCACCCCCTCATTATTAGTATTAGATATACAGTAGAACAATGTTGTAAGTACTGGGATAAAACATATTGGAAATGACTTTAAAACTTAAAATATAGATACTATATAAAATTATGCACTTAGTTTTCTTCAGAATACTTATTACCTACCTAATATTTTATATTGTTTACTATCTGTCTCATGGAAGCCCTGTTAGGGGAGGGTCTTTTATATGTCTTGTTTAATTCTGTGTCCTTATTACCTACAACATTGCCTGGCACATGGTAGATGCTCAGTATTTGTTGAATGAATAGATAAATTTTCTCAGCTTTTCTGTCTCCTAAAGACCCCTAACTTTTTATCCACTATCTTACATAACAACTCCTTTAATTATTTTTTTCATTCATTGCATTTTACTATAGTTGCCCAAGGAACTTTATCCACTCACTCAGTATATGTATTACATCCATTCACTCACTTATTTTATTTCTGAAATGTATCCCTCTTCACAGAGCATTGGAAATACCACAGACTTTCCCTTCCTTCAACTTGTTTACAAAAAGAATATTAAGAATGGTCAAAAAAAGTTTGTCTTTAATGAACTGCTACTCTATGAAAAAAATGTAACCATGTCAGAGCCTTTGCCCTTGTCATCCCGTCTTCCAATGATGTTCTTCCTGTAGCTCTTCTCATCTCAGGCTCCTTCTTCAGAGAAGTCTTTGTAACCCAGCATGCTGCTCCCCGCAGCAGCCCCAGCACTGTGTCACATCTCCCCTATTTATTTCCGTCATGGTGCTGATCAGAAATCATTCATTGGTTTGTTCATTCATTCTCTTTCTTCCTATGCCATGTAAACTCCTAAAGGCAGGGTTCTCATCTGTCTTATTCAAGTCAATTCCTGGAACAGTACGTGACAGAAACTAAGAGTTTAATAAATATCTGCTGTATGACTATCAAAAAATTAGAAACAATCTAAGTATCTAACAGGGAGAAATTGTCTCAAGAAATTAAGATACACCTAACAATAGGAAAAATACTATGCAGTCATTTTAAAACAATGATATAGAAGTATATTTATTGGCAAAGTAATGTGATAACACGCAAAACAGAGAAAGGTAGTGAGTCAATTAAAGTCTAGATATTCTGTTGCTGAACCCCTTCTGTAAGGATGTTTCAGAAGATTGAACACGACAGGTTCCTGTTCAGATAAAATATTAGATAAATTAGATAAATATTAGATAAAATGTTAGATACATGTATTTGGAACTTTGGTAAATTTTACCTACTCCTGGAGTAACACATTTAAGAAACTATAGAACAGATCCAAGATGATATTTAAGCATTTAAGGAATCTGCAAACTAATCAATGACGGAAAGCAGGTGAGTGTTTGCTTGGGAAAAAGCAGGACAAGGAGGGCCAAGAGGCAAGGATTACAAATAGGCATGAGGACACTTTGGGGAGTGACAGATATAGTCATTATCTTGATCATGGTGGTTGTTTCACAGGGGTATACATGTCTAACTTATAAAACTGTACATTTTAAATATGTGCACTTTAAGAGATAATGAGTCAAAGTAAAAGCTTAGAATAGTACATGGTACATGGCAAACATATGATAAACGTTAGCCCAGCTGCTACTTGTGCTACCACTATTTCTACTATATTACAATTATTATTATAAGTGAGAAATTTAGACAGCATAAATCCACATCATTTACAGTAGCACCATCTAACCTAGCCTCACCTCTTGCAAACTCCTTCTGTCTGCGTTACAGTCAAACTACCCGAAGTTCTCTCCCAATGTGCTGTGCTCTCATACCTGCATTTATATGTGCTATGCTGTCCTCTGCCTTGCCTCCTCCGCTGCCCCCCACTATTCCCAATCATCTAGCTAACTCTTAATAGTCTTTTTTAAAACTTCTGGAAAGTTTCCTCTAATGCTTCCAGGATGAATTTAATGCCATCACTAGATGCTCCCTAGCACCCTGCCCTTAACTTTCAGCAGAGCACATATCCCATGGTATGATTTATTATATATTTATTTGTCTAACTTCCCCTATCCTTCCATAAGCAACTTGAAGTCAGGGCTGTGTCATTTCTGTGCCTAGTCAATATGGCTACTGAAAGAATAAAATATATCAATAGTAAGTTATCTTATTTGTAAACAAACACTGATCCACTGGAAAAACACAAAGTAGCATACATTCTAAACAGCATTTATTAAAACTGAAAACGAGCAGAACCCTGTGGGGCCCCTGGGCACAGAAGTCTTTCTGTTCCCCGTTTTCTTGTTTGTAGGGAAGAGGATCCAGCCTCCATGACCTTCTCTGAGTTCCACAGGGCAGACTCAAACAGTTGCTAATCAAGGGAGGAGCAGCCAAGAAACTACCAGAGGCCAGGAACCAGAGAAGCGCATCAAGATTCCCTGAGACCAGATCAGAGAAGTGCAGGCCCTGCACACACCCTAGTCTTGTCAGCAACCCCAGCCTTGAACTATCGCTATAAAACACCTCATCACATCCTCCTGGTTGGGACACATAGTTTTCGAGGGCAGGAGCCCGCTGTGTCCCCCTTTGGCTGGCAAAGCAATAAAGCTATCCTTTTCTACTTCACCCAAAACTCTGTCTCCGAGATTCAATTCGGCACCGGTGCACAGAGGCCAAGCATTCGGCAAAAACCAATGCAAACCGTTACTCTTACAGATTTCATTATTTTGAGCACCAATACCAGCTTCTAAAAGATGGGGAGGTTATTAGTGAACTACCAAAAGTAGATTGACTTTTTTGTCCAAGTAAAAATTTGTTAGGTCTCTTTGTACAGACCCTATTTACTTATCTTATTGTGCAAAGAAATATTATATTTAGATTTTAGAGATTGTTTTGAAATTCCAATAAACAATGTTTCCAAACAAGAAGGACCCATTTTTATCTTGAACCATTACTATTGTAGATATACTCTTCCAAAAAGATTATGCTGCCAGATGACATTAATAAAGCTCATGTTTTTAGTGTACTTTATTTATACTTCAGTAACTTAAACTTTACATTTAAAAGTACACAAATTCAATAAAAGAATTTATTTGGGTATAAAATAAAAAGAACAGAGATTCATTTTTGGTATTTTAAAAAATTTTGGTATTTTTTGTTTTATTGCAGGTTGAATCTTGCAAATACTCTTGTTTCTGCATAACTATTTTAGAGAATGCAGATTATTTCATACTGAAGTTGCTGTTTGCCAAATCCCAAGCATTCTATAACGATTTGGTAATTAGTTATCACTATTCTTTTGTGTCTATACCTATAAAGGAGAGCTCTCAAATCTTAGAAGAGTTTAACCTACAAATCCCTTTACCTGGGCTTCCCTGGTGGCGCAGTGGTTGAGAATCTGCCTGCCAATGCAGGGGACACAGGTTCGAGCCCTGGTCTGGGAAGATCCCACATGCCGCGGAGCAACGAGGCCCGTGAGCCACAATTACTGAGCCTGCGCGTCTGGAGCTTGTGCTCTGCAACAGGAGAGGCCGCGATAATGAGAGGCCCGTGCACCGCGATGAAGAGTGGCCCCCACTTGCCGCAACTAGAGAAAGCCCTCGCACAGAAATGAAGACCCAACACAGCCATTAAAAAAAAAAAAAAAAAAAAATTCCTTTACCTTTATTTGTCCTACAATCTGTGGATATACCAGTGCAAACTAGTAACTCCAAACTCAAGAAGAAAACAAGAATAATATAACCAAAGATTTTTAAGTTTTGGGCTTAAAAACATACAACATTTCGTTATTCTTGTAATAAGAAAATATTTACACTTAAAAGTAATACCACTATGAAAAGAGTATCTCTCCCCCATTAACTGCTCCAAAAGAGCTATTATCTTTGAGAATCCATAATCTTTTAATGCTACAATGGGCAAAACAAAATGTACCAGTTATTGCATATTAAAAAAATCACAGATGTTAACATGGTTAAAAACACAAAGATGGAATATTAGAAAAATAAGGCTTCATGGTGAAAAAAGGCTTCCAGCTAAAGCAGCACTGGTATAATGAGAATAAGTCAATTAAAGGAAATAAAGCTATACATAAAGTAATAGTTCTGGAATAAAAAGAAATTTAAAATAACTAGAAAGAAAATTTTTCTTAAAGGAATGTTTGGATCTTATCAAATTTAATTTAATCTCACCCTCAACACATTCCCTTATTTAATCCTAAAGTAAAATTTATATAATGAAGTATCACATTCAACACTAAATTACTTAAAAAGAAACCTACTGCATAGCATAGGGAACTATATTCAATATCTTGTAATAACCTATAATGGAAAAGAATCTTTAAAAGAAAAAAATACATATATATATATATATATACACATATATATATGACTGAATCACTTTGCTGTACATCCAAAACATTGTAAATCAACTTTACTTCAGTTAAAAAAAAGAAATTACTTAAGAGCAAGCTTCATCATATCTGCATTATTTATTTGGTTCTTATAAAATTCCAGTGATCATAAATGGTATCGAGAAAGTATTTTAAAAAGCTATCTATAAAGGGGCGGTGTCAAGATGGCGGACTAGGAGGACGTGGAATTCCTGCCTCCTCACAACTAGGGCACCTACCAGGCACCGGTGGGGGACCACGGAAACCTAAGGGGACTGGAGGAACCCCAGTGACCAGACTGGGGTTCTGTTTTACCTTGTTGATTCACTGTTGTTGATTCTTCTATATTTTTATTTTTCCTAATAAATCTTTTATTTTTCTAATTTTATTTTATTCTTTATACTCTGTTATTGTTCTCTCTTTTTGGCTTATTTCCCCACCCCACCCTTTTTTTTTCTTTCTTTTTTCTGTTGTGCTTTTATTTTACTTTGTTGCAGTTATTTCAATTATAGTTTTATTTTTACTAATATATATTTTATCTTTCTACTTTTATTTTGTTTTTTATTTTTTGATATTATACTGCTCCTTTTTTTCTTTCTTTTTCACTTATTTATTTTTTTAACCATGCCACGAAGCTTGCGGGATCTTGGTTCCCAGGCTGGAGGTCAGGCCTGAGCTCCTGGGGTGGGAGCTCCGAGTCCAAATTGCTGGAATAACAGAGAATCTCAGACCCCAGAGAATATCAATTGGAGTGAGGCCTACCAGAGGTCCTCATCTCAGCAACAAGATCTGTCTCTATCCAACTGCCTGCAAGCTCCGGTGCTGTACATCTCAGGCCACACAACCAGTAAGACAGGAATACAGCACCACCCATCAAAAAAAAATGAAATGACAAAAAATATGTCACAGACGAAGGAGCAAGGCAAAAACCTACAAGACCAAATAAATGAAGACAAAATAGGCAACCTACCTGAAAAATAATTCAGAGTAATGACAGTAAAGATGGGCCAAAATCTCGGAAACAGAATGGAGAAAATAAAAGAAACATTTAACAAGGATCTAGAAGAACTAAAGAGCAAACAAACAATGATGAACAACATAATTACTGAAATTAAAAATACTCTAGAAGGAATCAATAACAGAATAACTGAGGCAGAAGAATGGATAACTGAGCTGGGAGATAAAATAATGGAAATAACTGCCAGGGGGCAGAATAAAGAAAAAAGAATGAAAAGAATTGAGGACAGTCTCAGAGACCTCTGCGACAACATTAAACGCACCAACATTCGACTTATAGGGGTCTCAGAAGAAGAAGAGAAAAAGAAAGGGTCTGAGAAAATATTTGAAGAGATTATAGCTGAAAACTTCCCTAACATGGGGAAGGAAATAGTCAATCAAGTCCAGGAAGCACAGAGAGTACCATAAAGGATAAACCCAAAGAGAAACACACCAAGACACATATTAATCAAACTATCAAAAATTAAATACAAAGAAAAAATATTAAAAGCAGCAAGAGGAAAGCAACAAATAACATACAACAGAAGCCCCATAAGGTTAACAGCTGATCTTTCAGCAGAAACTCTGCAAGCCAGAAGGGAGTGGCAGGACATATTTAAAGTGATGAAAGGGAAGAACCGACAACCAAGATTACTCTACCCAGCAAGGATCTCATTCAGATTTGACGGAGAAATTAAAACCTTTACAAACAAGCAAAAGCTAAGAGAATTCAGCACCATCAAACCAGCTTTACAACAAATGCTAAAGGAACTTCTCTAGGAAACACAAGAGAAGGAAAAGACATACAATAACAAACCCAAAACAATTAAGAAAATGGTAATAGGAACATACATATCGATAACTGCCTTAAATGTAAATGGATTAAATGCTCCAACCAAAAGACACAGACTGGCTGAATGGATACAAAAACAAGACCCATATATATGCTGTCTACAAGAGACCCACTTCAGACCTAGGGATACATACAGACTGAAAGTGAGGGGATGGAAAAAGATATTCCATGCAAATGGAAATCAAAGAAAGCTGGAGTATCAAGTCTCATATCAGACAAAATAGACTTTAAAATAAAGACTATTACAAGAGACAAAGAAGGACACTACATAATGATCAAGGGATTAATCCAAGAAGAAGATACAACAATTGTAAATATTTATGCACCCAACATAGGAGCACCTCCATACATAAGGCAAATGCTAACAGCCATAAAAGGGGAAATTGACACTAACAATCATATTAGGGGACTTTAACACCCCATTTTCACCAATGGACAGATCATCCAAAATGAAAATAAATAAGGAAACACAAGCTTTAAATGACACATTAAACAATGGACCTAATTGATATTTATAGGACATTCCATCCAAAAACAATAGAATACACTTTCTTCTCAAGTGCTCATGGAACATTCTCTAGGATAGACCATATCTTGGGCCACAAATCAAGCCTTGGTAAATTTAAGAAAATTGAAATCATATCAAGTGTCTTTTCTGACCACACTGCTATGAGACTAGATATCAATTACAGGAAAAAAACTATAAGAAATACAAACAAATGGAGGCTAAACAACACGCTACTAGATAACCAAGAGATCACTGAAGAAATCAAAGAGGAAATCAAAAAAATACCTAGAAACAAATGACAATGAAAACACATGACCCAAAACCTATGGGATTCAGCAAAAGCAGTTCTAAGAGGGAAGTTTATAGCAATACAATCCTACCTCAAGAAAGAAGAAACATCTCAAATAAACAACATAACCTTACACCTAAAGCAATTAGAGAAAGAAGAACAAAAAAACCCCAAAGTTAGCAGAAGGAAAGAAATCATAAAGATCAGATCAGAAATACATGAAAAAGAAATGAAGGAAAAAATAGCAAAGATCAATAAAACTAAAGGCTGGTTCTTTGAGAAGATAAAATTAATAAACCATTAGCCAGACTCATAAAGAAAAAAGGGAGAAGACAAATCAACAGAAGTAGAAATGAAAAAGGAAAAGTAACAACTGACACTGCAGAAATACAAAGGACCATGAGAGATTACTACAAGCAACTATATGCCAATAAAATGGACAATCTGGAAGAAACGGACAAATTCTTAGAAAAGCACAACCTTCCGAGACTGAACCAGGAAGAAATAGAAAATATAAACAGACCAGTCACAAGCAAGAAATAAAAAATATAAACAGACCAGTCACAAGCATGGAAATTGAAACTGTGATTAAAAAGCTTCCAACAAACAAAAGCCCAGGACCAGATGGCTTCACAGGTGAATTCTATCAAACATTTAGAGAAGAGCTAACACCTATCCTTCTCAAACTCTTCCAAAATATAGCAGAGGGAGGAACACTCCGAAACACATTCTACGAGGCCACCATTACCCTGATACCAAAACCAGACAATGATGTCACAAAAAAAGAAAACTACAGGCCACTATCTCTGATGAACATAGATGCAAAAATCCTCAACAAAATACTAGCAAACAGGATCCAACAGCACATTAAAAGGATCCTATACCACGATCAAGTGGGGTTTATCCCAGGAATGCAAGGATTCTTCAATATACGCAAGTCAATCAATGTGATACACCATATTAACAAATTGGAGGATAAAAACCATATGATAATCTCAATAGATATAGAAAAAGCTTTTGACAAAATTCAAAACCCATTTATGATAAAAACTCTCCAGAAAGTAGGCATAGAGGGAACCTACCTCAACACTAATAAAGGCCATATATGACAAACCCACAGCCAACATCATTCTCAATGGTGAAAAACTGAAACCATTTACTCTAAGATCAGGAACAAGACAAGGTTGTCCACTCTCACCGCTATTATTCAACACAGTTTTGGAAGTTTTAGCCACAGCAATCAGAGAAGAAAAAAAAATAAAAGGAATCCAACTCGGAAAAGAAGAAGTAAAACTGTCACTTTGCTGATGACATGACACTATACATAGAGAATCCTAAAGATGCTACCAGAAAACTACTAGAGCTAATCAATGAATTTGGTAAAGTAGCAGGATACAAAATTAATGCACAGAAATCTCTTGCATTCCTATACACTAATGAAGAAAAATCTGAAAGAGAAACTAAGGAAACACTCCCATTTACCTGTGCAACAAAAAGAATAAACTACCTAGGAATAAATCTACCTAGGGAGACAAAAGACCTATATGCAGAAAACTATAAGACACTGAGGAAAGAAATTAAAGATGATACCAACAGATGGAGAGATATACCATGCTCTTGGATTGGAAGAATCAACATTGTGAAAATGACTATACTACCCAAAGCAATTTACAGATTCAATGCAATCCCTATCAAACTACCAATGGCATTTTTCACAGAACTAGAACAAAAAATTGCACAATTTGTATGGAAACACAAAAGACCCCGAATAGCCAAAGCAATCTTGAGAAAGAAAAACGGAGCTGGAGGAATCAGGCTTCCTGACTTCAGATTATACTACAAAGCTACAGTAATCAAGACAGCATTGTACTGGCACAAAAACAGAAATATAAATCAATGGAACAGGATAGAAAGCCCAGAGATAAACCCACACACATATGGTCACCTTATCTTTGATAAAGGAGGCAAGAATATACAATGGAGAAAAGACAGCTTCTTCAATAAGTAGTGCTGGGAAAACTGGAAAGCTACATGTAAAAGAATGAAACTAGAACACTTCCTTACACCATACACAAAAATAAACTCAAAATGGATTAAAGAGCTAAATGTAAGGCTAGACACTATCAAACTCTTAGAGGAAAACATAGGAAGAACACTCTATGACATAAATCACAGCAAGATCTTTTTTGACCCACCTCCTAGAGAAATGGAAATAAAAACAAAAATAAACAAATGGGACTAATGAAACTTGAAAGCTTTTGCATAGCAAAGGAAGCCATAAACAAGACGAAACGGCAACCCTCAGAATTGGAGAAAATATTTGCAAACAATGTAACTGACAAAGGATTAATCTCCAAAATATATAAGCAGCTCATGCAGCTCAGTATGAAAAAAACAAACAACCCAATCCAAAAATGGGCAGAAGACCTAAATAGACGTTTCTCCAAAGAGATACAGATTGCCAACAAACACATGAAAAGATGCTTGACATCACTAATCATTAGAGAAATGCAAATCAAAACTACAATGAGGTATCACCTTACACTGGTCAGAATGGCCATCACCAAAAAATCTACAAACAATAAATGCTGGAAAGAGTGTGGAGAAAAGGGAACACTCTTGCACTGTTAATGGGAATGTAAATTGATACAGCCACTATGGAGAACAGTATGGAGGTTCCTTAAAAAACTAAAACTAGAACTACCATATGACCCAGCAATCCCACTAATGGGCAGATGCCCTGAGAAAACCATAGTTCAAAAAGAGTCATGTAACACAGTGTTCATTGCAGCACTATTTACAATAGTCAGGACATGGAAGCAACCTAAGTGTCCATCGACAGATGAATGGATAAAGAAGATGTGGCACATATATACAATGGAAAATTACTCAAGCATAAAAAGAAAAGAAATTGAGTTATTCGTAGTGAGGTGGATGGGCCTAGAATCTGTCATATGAGTGAGTTAAGTCAGAAAGAGAAAGACAAATACTGTATGTTAACACATATATATGGAATCTAAAAAAAAATGGTTCTGAAGAACCTAGGGGCAGGACAGGAATAAAGATGCAGACATAGAGAATGGACTTGAGGACTCAGGGAAGGGGAAGGGGAAGCTGGGACAAAGTGAGAGAGTAGCACTGACATATATACACTACCAAATGTAAAACAGATAGCTAGTGGGAAGCAGCTGCATAGCACATGGAGATCATCTCGGTGCTTTGTGACCACCTAGAGGGGTGGGATAGGGAGGGTGGAAGAGAGACACAAGAGGGAGGGGATGTGGGGATATACATATGCACATAGCTGATTCACTTTGCTATACAGCAGAAAGTAACACACCATTGTAAAGCAATTATACTCCAATAAAGATGTTAAAAAAAAAAAGCTATCTATAAATATACTACCACTGCTTTTCATGACCATGAAGAATGATTAAGTAAGATTATAAGAAAAATAGTTTTAGGCTCTACCTGTAACTATTTTCATACCAGTCAACACTGCATTCTCCATTTAAGAATTTTTTAAATGGCAGTAATCATTTTAATTGAATACCAAAATTCCTTAACCTTGGATTCTTAGTAAAAATTAAAACTTAATTAAAAACATTTAAATGTTTTAAGTTCACAAACATGGTAATTTTACATATTAGATTAGATTAAGTTGATAAAACATCAAAATCCTTCACATTTAGATAGCTTAAATGCAAGTAAGATAGGGATAAAAATATTTGAATGCTTGAAGAGATATAAGAACTTTCAGTTAAAGATAATGTATTTGACATGTCCTCTTAACTCCTCTCACTCCAAGATCCCATTAAAAGATAGTAAAGGGATTTTTAAAGCCATAAACCCAACAGAATAAAGAGAATGGAAGAAAATTCAGAAGCAGATGAATGAGAAGTGACAGACTTAACAGTCTTGAGAAAGTTGTATCTTAAGCCAACAGTCAAAAAACTTGTTGAATTAATGAACATCCAAAGGTTGTAATAATAAAGTTACTTAAAGATTTTTACACTAAGAAGTAAAGTCAAATGTAAAAATTACATTTGCAAATTTATAGAATCTCAGCCTCAAACTGAAAGGTTCTCTTTGACTGAAATTAATTAATAGATTGGAGTAGCAGTGGTTGGAGAAAGGGAGCTCCTGGCAGGGAACTAACATTCACTAACCAGAGTCACTCACTATACAGAGCTTTATATGGAGCTTTATAACCTAGAGCTTTATTTTGTAGGAAAAAAAAATCATAATATACAAACCAACATGTTACTATGTGCTGCAATAAGTCAAAAAAATTAACTTAGACCATATGACGTGACAGCTCACCTGACACATACCACAGGAAGCTAAAAAGTCACTCATTAAGCCAAATATTTAAAATATATTTACTATTCAAAATCATCATAGAATAAACTGTTCAAAGAAATGGTATTTCTCCTTCCCTCAGGCCAGGACTACTGCATCCATCTCTTTATAGCTTCCTCTGCCACCAGTCTTTCTCCATTCTAAGCCATTTCCCACAATTTCTCCAGTATCATCTTCCTGAAATACAAACCTGACCATGACACTCCTCTGATTAAAAACTTTTATGGCTTCTGATGTTTAAAGGGTGAAGTCCAAACTCCAGAACAAGACACTCAAAGCCTTTTTTTTTTGGCCACACTGCACGGCTTGTGGGATCTTAGTTCCCCAACCAGGGATCGAACCCGGGCCCCACAACATTGAAATCGCCGAGTCCTAACCACTAGACTGCCAGGGAATTCTTTCTCAAAGCCTTTTATAATCTGACCACAGCCTACCTCTGCAATCACTTTTTATGTTCTGCCACCTTTCTTCCTACACCATAGGCTAAATTATCCACCATTTCCTCAACACTGCACATATGCTCTTTCACACCCTATGCTTTTGCACATGCTGTTCCCTGTAATGCCCTAAATCTCTAATCTGTTCATGCTTAAAAACCTAGTGCAGGGGGCTTCCCTGGTGGCGCAGTGGTTGAGAATCTGCCCGCCAACGCAGGGGACATGGGTTCGAGCCCTGGTCTGGGAGGATCCCACATGCCGCGGAGCGACTAGGCCCGTGAGCCACAAATACTGAGCCTGCGTGTCTGGAGCCTGTGCTCCGCAACAAGAGAGGCCGCGATAGTGAGAGGCCCGCGCACTGCGATGAAGAGTGGCCTCCGCTCGCCGCAACTAGAAAAAGCCCTCGCACAGAAACAAAGACCCAACGCAGCCAAAAATAAATAAATAAATAAGTAAATTTATTTAAAAAAAAAAATTAAAAAAAAAAAAAACAAAAAAAAAACCTAGTGCAAATGTCCCCTCATCCAACAAGTTTTCCCTCACATCCAAAGGCTGACTAAATCAGTCCCTTTTCTCTGCTCTCATAGCACTTTACTACAGTTCTGTAACAGTGTTGTAGCACAAATTGGCCTACCATTTATTACTTATTTTCTTCTAACCAACATGAACTGTGATCTCCATCGTTATTTCCAGAGAACTTCATTACTTACTTAACAGCAAGTAAATTTTGAATAAATGTTTGTTAACTGCAAAAATTTCATGTATATAGTATTTTAAACTGTTACTTATATTTATGACCTTATAACACTGAGTTCCAGTTAAGGTTAACAGAAACATAATTCCCACCAACCCCACAGTGAAAATTCCTCTTTGATCTCTGGTGGGTAGCAACATGGAAAGAATAAGATTAGCTTTGCTAGCTAGAAAGCAGAGCATTCAGAAACTTTAAATTTGCTCAGTGAAGGGCTAATACAGAAGCAAAGTACTACAGTAAATAAAGCATGATCTCTTGAGCCAGAATATTTGGGTTGAAAGTCAGGTCACTAGCTGAGTGTCCTTGGGTAAATGTCTTAATCTCGTGACAATTTCCCTATCCATAAAACAATGATGATAACAACAAATATGTTACAGTATAAAGCAAGGCCTCCAGAGTCAGTAGATCCCTTAACCTCTCTGGTGACAATTTCCCTACCTGTTAAAGAAGATTTAAACTGGATGATAAACTCAGAGAGTTTTAAGGCTTAAATAAGGGCAGGCATGTGAAGGTATTATTTAAACAAAAGCTATCATCAAATGTAAATAGTTTTCACAAGCATTAGCAACTATGGTAAATGGAAAGATTACAGCTAGGAGGAAGGTATGGGGAGGGGTGCTAAGGGTAATAATCAGGCTCTGCACCAGCTCATGCTGGCGGCTGTGGTTCCAACACCACCTTCTCCTGAAAGAAGTAGTTCCTATTCCAAAATCAACACTTATAGAGGTTCAGGTAGAAGGCAAACATTTTTTGGAGGGCTAGGAAAAGATATGCATTTATTCATAAAACATTTATTGAACATCCACTGTGTGCCCAGCACTAATAATGACAGCTCAAGTCTACTGTGCTAAGTAGTGACTACACTATCTTGAGTGTGTGTTTTCATAAAGATGAAAACACAAGAAAAGTCAATTTCTTATCCAAGTTAACTACGGAGCTAATTGCTAGCTCTATACTCACAGAAGAACATTGACTATTCAATTCCAGCTACATGGAACTTGTAACTATTAATAGTTTGCAGAGATTTAATCCATAAGAGTAGGTACATTAACCTACAAGTTTCACAAGAATTTTTTTAAAATGAAACATACTCACCCAAGGCAGGGTATCCAAGGTAAAATCGATCTGCTCCCAACCATCCAAGAAAAAGAGACAGTGCAACCGCCACCTTGTATGAATAGCCATTTCTGCACAGAATTGGAACATGAATGTCACATTCATATATTTCCAACATGTAAACATTTTAGAAAATAAAACTGTTAATTATTATTATTTGTTAACTGGTTCATTCATCCACTCAGTTAATGCTTTTTGGGTGGCTACTGAGTGCCAGGCACTATCTTAGGCTATTGGAATATATTAATGAACACAAGAGACAAAGATCCCTGACCCTTAAAGAGCTTATAATCTAGAGTAAGTGACTTAACCATGCCATACCTCTGAGGGAAGAGTGTCCCAGCCAAAAAAATTGCTGTTGCAAAGGCAGCATACCTGACAGTGCAGCAGGAGTGGAGTAAGAGAGGGGAAGAATAGTAGGAGACGAGGTCAGAGAGATAATAGGGGGCAAAGAAGGCAAATCACGTAAGGCCTTGAATATCATCGTTAAGTAAAAACTCTGTCTTTTACTCTGAGAGATATGTGAAGCTACTGCAGAGGTAAGTAGAGGTGTGGAGTGTGATCTGATTTAGATTTTAAAATAATCACTCTAGCTGCTGTGCTGAAGATAGACTGTAGGGGAGCATTTGTGAGCTACTGTCACAATAATGTACAATAAACCTTTCCAGATCAAGCAGAGAAGCAACTATGAAGGAGCTAACAGTGAGGAAGAAGTAAAACCAAAAGGGTGTGGTATCTTGGAAAGTCAAGTGAAGACAGTGTATTAAGAACAGAGTGATCAACTGTGCCAAATGTGACTGAAGAATGACATAAGAATGCCTGAGAATTTACTACTAAATTTAACCAAGAGGAGATCTTTAGTGACCTCAGCAAGAGCAATTCTGATAACGATGAGGGCAAAAGGCAGAACAGAACAGGCTTAAGAAAGACTGGAAGGGCCATAGTGGTACCTGTGACTCTGCTCTCCCCCACAGCACACCCAAACCTGGCTCCTTCCCCCCATTCCTCCCCCTGCCCTCACCGCTACAGCAGTGCCCACAACCCAGGCAACCCCACATATGGCAGAGGGACCCGCCATCTCAAGGCACCAGTAACCCCAGAGGAACAAGCAGCGATGATGAGGGCACTGACGACATCTCTGGCAAAGGTGATGGAGGGTGGAAAGTGCCAATTCTCAAATATAGCCAGAAGGACTCAGGTAAGATAAACTAAGCTATAACTTATGCTATAGCGCCACCTACTGAAAAACAAAAGAAAGGACTCTAATTACCAACCTGTTGAACTGTTAGAATCAAAGTAAATAAAGGTTTACCTAAATAAGAAAGGTATTCACTACTTCAAATGCGCCAGCAAAGGAACAACTCACCACGCACTATGAAAAAACACAGTAACACAGTATCAGAAAAAGAAAATGACAGTTCTCCAGAAACTAAACTTAAAGTCACAGAAGACTGTGGTCTAACTGACAGAGAATTCAAAACAGGTATCAAGAAGAAACTCAACAAGCTATATATAAGAAAACAGAAAGACGGTTCAGTGAACTAAGGAATAAAATTAATGAACAGAAGGAATACTTTATCAAAGAGATTGAAACTCTAAAAAAGAACCAAACAGAAGTTATGGAGCTGAAGAACTCAATAAACGACATGAAGAATGGCATTAGAAAGCACTGGAAATAGAGTAGAACATATGGAAGACAGAATTAGCGAACTCAAAGACAGAAATTGAGAAACGATTCAGGTAAAAGAGGAGAGAGCTAAGATTTCTGTTTTAACTGAAAAAACCTCTACAAGAACTATCCAACTCCATTAGAAAGGCAACATAAGGACAATGCATATCCCAGAAAGAAAAGAGAGGCAGAAGGGAAGAGAGAGCCTATTTAAGGAAATAATAGCTGAGAACTTCCCAAATCTGGGAATGGAACTAGATATACGAGCCCATGAAGCTAATAGAACACCTACTTATCTCAAAACAAGAAGACCTTCTCCAAGACACATTATATTAAAACTGTCAAAAGCCAATGACAAAGAAAGAATTTTAAAGGCAGCCAGGAAAAAAAGAAAAAGAAGACAATAACCTACAAAGGTACCCACATGAGGCTATCAGCAGATTTCTCAGCAGAAACTCTACAGGCCAGAAGAGAGTGGAATGACAAACTCAGAATATTGAAAGATAAAAACTGTCAGCCAAGAATACTCTATACAGCAAAGGTATCATTCAGACAGAAAGGAGAAATAAAGGCATTCCCAGACAAAAAAAAGTTGAGGCGTTTATCACCACTAGACCTGCCTAACAAGAAATGTTGACAGCAGCTCTTCTACCTGTAATGAAAAGGCAAAAGTACACAAAACTTTGAGTAAGGTAATAAATAGACAGAATCAGAAAATTGCAACTGTATATCAGAATAGGTTGTTAAACACTTAATTACAGCAAAGGTTAAAGGGTGAAAAAAAGCACTAAAAATAACTACAGCTATGTCAATTTGGTAACAAACTCACAGCATTTTGTGTTGAGACATATTTGTGACAACAAAAACATAAAAGGAGAAGAGGAAAAGGAAGGAACCTGTACAGGCATATTAGGATAAGATACTACCAGCAGAAAAAGGACTATTTTATCTTTAAAACATTTATACAAACCTCATGATAACCACAAAACAAAACTCTAGTGCAGAGACACAAAACATAAAAAAAGAGAAAACTGAGAAAAACATAGAAAACCACCAAACTAAAACAGCAGACAGAAATGCAAGGAAAAAGAAACAATGGAACTATAGAACAACCAGAAAAGAAAAGATAAAATGTCAATACCAAGTCCTCATATATCAATAATCACACTAAATGGGGACTTTCCTGGTGGTCCAGTGGTTAAGACTCCACGTTTCCACTTCAGGGGGCATGGGTTTGATCCCAGGTTGGGGAACTAAGATCACACATGCTGCAGGGCGTGGCCAAAAAAAAAAAAAAAATCACAATAAATGTAAATGGATTGAATTCACCAATCAAAAGACACAGAGTGGCTGGATGGATTAAAAAATAAGACCCAACTATATGCTGCCTCCAGGAGACACATCTCAGTTCTAAAGATAAATATAAGTGCAAAGAAAAGGGCTGCAAAATGATACTCTAAGCAAATGGCAGCCAAAAGAAAGCAGGTGTAGCCATACTCACATCAGACAAAACAGACTTCAAACCAAAAAAGTTAATAAGAGGCAAGGATGGACATTATATACTAATGATAAAGGGTACAACCCATCAAGAAGACATAACATTTATTAATATATATATGTACCTAACAAAATAGCACCAAAATATATATAAAGCATTATTAACAGACCTAAAGGGAGAAACTGACAGCAACATAATAAGAGTAGGGAACTTTAACACCCCCTGCACATCAATAGATAGATCATCTAGAGAAGAAGGGAAAGTCGGCCTTAAATGAAACACTAGACCAAAGAGACTTAATAACAGATGTATGTATACAGAACATTCCATTCAAAATCTGCAGAATACACATACTTCTTAAGTGCACACAGAATGTTCTCAAGGATAAACCATATGCTGGGACACAAAACAAGTCTCAATACATTTAAGAAAACTGAAATCATATCAAGCATCTTTTCTGACCACAATGGTATGAAACTAGAAATCAATTATAAGAAGAAAGCTGGAGAAATCACAAATATGTGGAAACTAAACAACATGCTACTGAACAACTAATGCATCAATGAAAAAAATTAAAGAAATTTTTAAAGTACCTGAAGAGAAATGAAAATGAAAATATGACATACTGAAAAACTAAGGGACACACTGCAAAATCAGTACTAAGAGGACAGTTTATAGAAATACAGGTCTACCTCAAGAAACAAGAAAAACCACAAATAATGTAACCATACACCTAAAGTAACTAGAATAAGGAGAAAAATAAAGCCCAAAGTCAGTAGAAGGAAGGAAAAAATAAAAATCAGAGTGGAAATAGATGAAATAGAGAATAAAAAGAAAATAGAAAAGATCAATGAAACTAAGAGCTGGTTCTCTGAAAAGATAAACAAAGTTGACAAGCCTTCAGCTAGACTCACAACAACAAAAAAAGACAACTCAGATAAATAAAATCAGAAATGAAAGAGGAGAAGTTACAATGGATACCAAAGAAACATGAAGGATTATAAGTGACTACTATGAATGGCTGTATGCCAGTAAATTGGACAACTTAGAAGAAATGGATAAATTCTTAGAATCATACCACTTTCCAAGACTGAATCAGTAAGAAATAGAAAATCTGAATAGACCTATCACTAGTAAAGAGATGAAACATTAACCAAAAACCTCCCCCAAAACAAAAGTCCAGGACCAGATGGCTTCACTGGTGAATTCTACCAAACATTCAAAGATTTAATACCTATCTTTCTCAACCTCTTCCAAAAAACTGAAGAGGAGGGGACGCTTCCTAACTCATTTTACAAAACCAGCATTACCAAAACCAGACAAGGACACCACAAGAGGAGAAAATTACAGCCCAATATCTCTGATGAACATAGATGCAAACATCCCTAACAAAATATTAGTAAACCGAATACAACAATACATTAAAAGGATTATACGCCATCATCAAATGGGATTTATTGCAGGGATGCAAGGATGATTCATCCACAAATCAATCAATGTGATACACCATATTAACAAAATGAATAAAAATCATATGATCACCTCAAAAGATGCAGAAAAACATTTGGCAAGATTCAAAATCCATTTATGATAAAAGCTTTCAATAAAATGAGTACAGAAGGAATGTACCTCTACATAGTAAAGGCCATATGTAACAAACCCACAGCTATCATCATATTCAACAGTGACAAATTGAAAGCTATCCCTCTAAGATCAGGAACAAGACAAGGATATCCACTCTCATCACTCTTATTCAACATATTGGAAGTCCTAGCCAGAGCAATTAGGCAAGAAAAAAATAAAAGACAAGGAAGAAGTAAAACTGTCACTATTTGTGGATGACATAAATTTATATATAGAAAACCCTAAAGACTCCACCAAAAACTATTAGAAATAATAAACAAATATAGTAAAACAGCAGGGTAAAAAAATCAATATACAAAAATCTGTTGTGTTTCTATACACTAACAAACTAGCAGAAAAAGAAATTAAGAAAACAATCCCATTTATAATTGCGACAAAAATAATAAAATACCTAGGAATAAATTTAACCAAGGAGATGAAAGACCTGTATACTAAAAACTATAAGACATTATTGAAATAAATTGAAGAAAACACAAAGAAATGTAAAAATATCCCATACTCATGGATTGGAAGAATTAACATTGTTAAAATACACATTACCTAAAGCAATTTACAGATTCAGTGCAATTCCTATCTTACAACTCAATAACAACAAAACAAATCACCTGATTAAAAAATGGACAGAGGATCTGAACAGACATTTTTCCATTTAAGACATGGCCATCAGGCACTTGAAAAGATGTTCAATCATCAGAGAGGTGCAAATTAAAACCACAATGAGATATCACCTCACACGTTAGAATGGCTATTATCATAAAAGCAAGAAAAAACAAGATGTTGGAGAGGATGTGGAGAAAAGGGAACCCTCATATATTGTTGGTGGAAATGTAAATTAGAGCAGCCACTATGAAAAACAGTATGGACGGACTTCCCTGGTGGTGCAGTGGTTAAGAATCTGCCTGCCAATGAAGGGGACACAGGTTTGAGCCCTGGTCCGGGAAGATCCCACATGCTGCGGAGCAACTAAGCCCGTGTGCCACAACTACTGAGCCTGCACTCTAGAGCCTGCGAGCCACAACTACTGAGCCCGTGAGCCACAACTACTGAGCCCGCGTGCCACGACTACTGAAGCCCATGCACTTAGAGACCGTGCTTCACAACAAGAGAAGCCACCGCAATGAGAAGCCCATGCACCGCAAGGAAGAGTAGCCCCTGCTCGCCACAACTAGAAAAAGCCCGAGCAGCAATGAAGACCCAACACAGCCAAAAATAAATAAATAAATAAATAAATTTATTTAAAAAAAAAGAAAAGAAAAACAGTATGGAGAAAACTACCATATGATCCAGCTATTCCACTTCTGGGTATTTATCCAAAGAATAAGAAAACACTAATTCAAAAAGATATATGCATCCCAATGTTCACTGCAGCATTATTAACAATAGCCAAGATATGGAAACAACCTAAGTGCCCACCAATGAATGAGTGGATAAAGAAGATATGGTGTATATATATACAAGAATACTAGTCAGCCATTAAAAAAAGACAAAATCTTGCTACTTGTGACAACATGCATAGACCTTGAGGTCTATGTGCTAAGTGCCATGTGCTAAGTTAAATAAGTCAGATGGAGAAAGACAAATATGACAAATACCATAAGATTTCACTCATATGTGGAATATAAAAAAAAAAAGTAAATGAACAACAAAAAATAACATAAAAACAAACACATAGAAACTGAGAACAGACTGGTAGACACAGAGGTGAAGGGGGGTGGGAGGTAGGCAAAATGGGTAAAAGGGATCAATTGTATGATGATGGATGGAAACTAGATGTGGTGAGAAGCACCCTGCAGTGTATACAGAAGTTGAATTATAATGTACACATGAAACTTATATAATGTTACAAACCTATGTTAACTCAATTAAAAAAAAAGGTTGGAAAAAACTAAAGAAAAGAAGTATTAGATAACTCTTTCAAGGAGTTGCTGCAAAGAGGAGTAAAGAAATAAAAAGGTAGCTGGAGTTATCATTTTAAAGTCAAATCTGATCACGTCGGTCTCCTGCTTACGATCCTGTTTTTTGCACTGACTCACAATCAGGACATTTTCAGGGAGTTAGGGGAGATGGTAAACAACCCAGAGATTCTGTCTATGCATCTAATATTATAAGAACGTCAGAT
This sequence comes from Balaenoptera acutorostrata, assembly GCF_949987535.1. Lineage (NCBI taxonomy): Eukaryota > Metazoa > Chordata > Mammalia > Artiodactyla > Balaenopteridae > Balaenoptera > Balaenoptera acutorostrata. The sequence continues at coordinate 53,234,738 of NC_080064.1, forward strand.
TTTACACTGAGGGCAGTAGTGCCCCCTCTACATTGTAATGGGTCACCAGACTAGAAGTAGAGAAATAAATTGGGAGACTCTGTAGAAACTCAATATAACCTACTGGATAGTAGCAGTGGGAGAGAAAAGGAAACAAAATTGGGAAATACTAAGAAGGCAGAAGCAGCCAGAAGAAATGTGGGGAATGAGAGAATAGGAGAATGACTCCAAAAGTTTCTGCTTAAGAAACTGGGTAGAACAGCTGCATTCACTAATACAAAGGAGGAAATGATTTGAAGGAAAGGACCTTTATATAAAGATGGTGAGAGAAACCAAAGGGGTGGATGAATGAAGCAGAGAAAAGGACCAAGGACATCATCTTGGGAATATCAAGATTTAAGGAAGAAGGAAAGGAATAGGAATCAAAAGAAATAGAAGTGTGTTTTATACTGGAAGTCAAGGAAAGAAAGTGTTTTAAGAAAATGGAATGCCAAATGCTGTAGAAGGATTAAGATATGGACTATAAATATCCATTTGATATAGCAACAAAGATGGCTGGTGAATTTCAGTATGGCCAAAAGCCATACTGCATTAGACTGAAAAATTCATAAAAGATAAATATTATAGAAACAAGCCTCTCAAAAAGCTTGGCTGGTAAGGGGAATGAAATTAGAAAAGCAGTTACCTACATAAATAAATCATCCTAAAGGATAATCTAAATACTGGTGGTGTAGCAGAGATTTGTCTAACTGTTTACCAAATCATTTCTCTTTTTCTCATGGACATACAACTAAACTACAGGCAGACCTTGTTTGGTGTGCTTTGCATTATTGTGCTTTACAGATAAACTGCATTTTTTACAAGTCGAAGGTTTGTGGCAACCCTGCATCAAGCAAGTCTATCGGCACCATTTTTCCAACAGCATTATTTTAAAATTAAGGTATAGTTTCCTTAGACACAATGCTATCGCACACTTAATAGACTACATATAGTATAAACATAACTTTTATGTACACAGGGAAACCAAATGATTCATGTGACTTGCTTTATTGCACTGGTCTGCAACCAAACTCACGATATCTCTGAGATATGCCTTTGTATACTGTAGCTTACTTTGCAGTTAAGTGCAGCCATCACTTAGTTTTGGCCAATGGAATGAGGACAGAAGTGATGTATGCCATCATTTTATGTCTGGCCAATAAAACATTCCTGCAGGGGTTCTTTCTCCACTTTCCATCTGCTGGCTGAATGGAAAGGACTCTAAGGACTAGAGGAAGCAAAGCTACAAGATGAAAGCACAAGACCCCGCATGACTGCATGGAGCAACTACCACTCCCTTCACCCCATCCAGACCTCCAAGGCAACACAAATTGGACTATGATGTGAGTGAGAAATAACATTTACTGTGTTAAGTCACTGAAATTCTTAAGACATTTGTTACAACACGCTGCTCCAACTAATGCAGATGGCCAGTATAAATAGGTGTGTGACTCGGTAACCAATCAGACGTAGTTACTAGACTTCAGTTGCTGAAGAATACATTATAGAATGGCTATATCTGCAACACTGAGATGGAGTTCTAGTCAAGTATCAATATTATAAAAGGATATGCCAACAGGAGAAGGAAGATATGTAAACTGGAAAAGGGACACTCAATGAATTAAGAATTTGTCAGTGAGTCTTTCCTCAGTAGCTAACTAGCAGCTGGCTGTTTGGTAGGCATATGCTGAATATCCTGATAAAGGAAAGTGATATATCAGGTTATGTTACTTTTGTGACTTATCATTAAAATTATCTATCAAGAGCTCTACCCACCACCAGAGCCTCCCATCAAGCCTCTTAGATAGCCTCAACCACCAGAGGGCAGACAACAGAAGCAAGAAAAACTACAATCCTGCAGCCTGTGGACCAAAAACCACAGATACAGAAAGACAGAGAAGATGAAAAGGCAGAGGGCTATGTACCAGATGAAGGAACAAGAAAAAACCCCAGAAAAACAACTAAATGAAGTGGAGATAGGCAACCTTCCAGAAAAAGAATTCAGAATAATGATAGTGAAGATGATCCAGGACCTCGGAATAAGAATGGAGGCAAAGATTGAGAAGATGCAAGAAATGATTAACAAAGACCTAGAAGAATTAAAGAACAAACAAACAGAGATGACCAATACAATAACTGAAATGAAAACTACACTAGAAGGAATCAATAGCAGAATAACTGAGGCAGAAGAACGGATAAGTGACCTGGAAGACAGAATGGTGGAATTCACTGCTGCGGAACAGACTAAAGAAAAAAGAATAAAAAGAAATGAAGACAGCCTAAGAGACCTCTGGGACAACATTAAACGCAACAACATTCGCATTATAGGGGTCCCAGAAGGAGAAGAGAGAGAGAAAGGACCAGAGAAAATATTTGAAGAGATTATAGTCGAAAACTTCCCTAACATGGGAAAGGAAATAGCCACCCAAGTCCAGGAAGCGCAGAGAGTCCCATACAGAATAAACCCAAGGAGAAACACGCCGAGACACATAGTAATCAAAGTGGCAAAAATTAAAGACAAAGAAAAATTACTGAAAGCAGCAAGGGAAAAACGACAAATAACATACAAGGGAACTCCCATAAGGTTAACAGCTGATTTCTCAGCAGAAACTCTGCAAGCCAGAAGGGAGTGGCATGAAATACTTAAAGTGATGAAAGGGAAGAACCTACAACCAAGATTACTCTACCCAGCAAGGATCTCATTTAGATTTGATGGAGAAATCAAAAGCTTTACAGACAAGCAAAAGCTAAGAGAATTCAGCACCACCAAACCAGCTCTACAACAAATGCTAAAGGAACTTCTCTAAGTGGGAAACACAAGAGAAGAAAAGGACCTACAAAAACAAACCCAAAACAATTAAGAAAATGGTCATAGGAACATACATATCAATAATTACCTTAAACGTGAATGGATTAAATGCCCCAACCAAAAGACATAGACTGGCTGAATGGATACAAAAACAAGACCCATATATATGCTGTCTACAAGAGACCCACTTCAGACCTAGGGACACATACAGACTGAAAGTGAGGGGATGGAAAAAGATATTCCATGCAAATGGACATCAAAAGAAAGCTGGAGTAGCAATACTAATATCATACAAAATAGACTTTAAAATAAAGATGTTACAAGAGACAAGGAAGGACACTACATAATGATCCAGGGATCAATCCAAGAAGAAGATATAACAATTATAAATATATATGCACCCAACATAGGAGCACCTCAATACGTAAGGCAACTGCTAACAGCTATAAAAGAGGAAATCGACAGTAACACAATAATAGTGGGGGACTTTAACACCTCACTTACACCAATGGACAGATCATCCAAAATGAAAATAAATAAGGAAACAGAAGCTTTAAATGACACAATAGACCAGATAGATTTAATTGATATATATAGGACATTCCATCCAAAAACGGCAGATTACACGTTCTTCTCAAGTGCACACGGAACATTCTCCAGGATAGATCACATCTTGGGTCACAAATCAAGCCTCAGGAAATTTAAGAAAATTGAAATCATATCAAGCATCTTTTCTGACCACAACGCTATGAGATTAGAAATGAATTACAGGGAAAAAAACGTAAAAAAGACAAACACATGGAGGCTAAACAATACGTTACTAAATAACCAAGAGATCACTGAAGAAATCAAACAGGAAATAAAAAAATACCTAGAGACAAATGACAATGAAAACACGACGACCCAAAACCTATGGGATGCAGCAAAAGCGGTTCTAAGAGGGAAGTTTATAGCTATACAAGCCTACCTAAAGAAACAAGAAAAATCTCAAGTAAACAATCTAACATTACACCTAAAGAAACTAGAGAAAGAAGAACAAACAAAACCCAAAGTTAGCAGAAGGAAAGAAATCATAAAGATCAGAGCAGAAATAAATGAAATAGAAACAAAGAAAACAATAGCAAAGATCAATAAAACTAAAAGTTGGTTCTTTGAGAAGATAAACAAAATTGATAAGCCATTAGCCAGACTCATCAAGAAAAAGAGGGAGAGGACTCAAATCAATAAAATCAGAAATGAAAAAGGAGAAGTTACAACAGACACCGCAGAAATACAAAACATCCTACGAGACTACTACAAGCAACTTTATGCCAATAAAATGGACAACCTGGAAGAAATGGACAAAGTCTTAGAAAGGTATAACCTTCCAAGACTGAATCAGGAAGAAACAGAAAATATGAACAGACCAATCACAAGTAATGAAATTGAAACTGTGATTAAAAATCTTCCAACAAACAAAAGTCCAGGACCAGATGGCTTCACAGGTGAATTCTATCAAACATTTAGAGAAGAGCTAACACCCATCCTTCTCAAACTCTTCCAAAAAATTGCAGAGGAAGGAACTCTCCCAAACTCATTCTATGAGGCCACCATCACCCTGATACCAAAACCAGACAAAGACACTACAAAAAAAGAAAATTACAGACCAATATCACTGATGAATATAGATGCAAAAATCCTCAACAAAATACTAGCAAACAGAATCCAACAACACATTAAAAGGATCATACACCACGATCAAGTGGGATTTATCCAAGGGATGCAAGGATTCTTCAATATACGCAAATCAATCAATGTGATACACCATATTAACAAATTGAAGAAGAAAAACCATATGATCATCTCAATAGATGCAGAAAAAGCTTTTGACAAAATTCAACACCCATTTCTGATAAAAACTCTCCAGAAAGTGGGCATAGAGGGAACCTACCTCAACATAATAAAGGCCATATATGACAAACCCACAGCAAACATCATTCTCAATGGTGAAAAACTGAAAGCATTTCCTCTAAGATCAGGAACGAGACAAGGATGTCCACTCTCACCACTATTATTCAACATAGTTCTGGAAGTCCTAGCCACGGCAATCAGAGAAGAAAAAGAAATAAAAGGAATACAAATTGGAAAAGAAGAAGTAAAACTGTCACTGTTTGCGGATGACATGATACTATACATAGAGAATCCTAAAACTGCCACCAGAAAACTGCTAGAGCTAATTAATGAATATGGTAAAGTTGCAGGTTACAAAATTAATGCACAGAAATCTCTTGCATTCCTATACACTAATGATGAAAAATCTGAAAGAGAAATTATGGAAACACTCCCATTTACCATTGCAACAAAAAGAATAAAATACCTAGGAATAAACCTACCTAGGGAGACAAAAGACCTGTATGCAGAAAACTATAAGACACTGATGAAAGAAATTAAAGATGATACCAACAGATGGAGAGATATACCATGTTCTTGGATTGGAAGAATCAACATTGTGAAAATGAGTATACTACCCAAAGCAATCTACAGATTCAATGCAATCCCTATCAAATTACCAATGGCATTTTTTACGGAGCTAGAATAAATCATCTTAAAATTTGTATGGAGACACAAAAGACCCCGAATAGCCAAAGCAGTCTTGAGGCAAAAAAATGGAGCTGGAGGAATCAGACTTCCTGACTTCAGACTATACTACAAAGCTACAGTAATCAAGACAATATGGTACTGGCACAAAAACAGAAACATAGATCAATGGAACAAGATAGAAAGCCCAGAGATTAACCCACGCACCTATGGTCAACTAATCTATGACAAAGGAGGCAAAGATATACAATGGAGAAAAGACAGTCTCTTCAATAAGTGGTGCTGGGAAAACTGGACAGCCACATGTAAAAGAATGAAATTAGAATACTCCCTAACACCATACACAAAAATAAACTCAAAATGGATTAGAGACCTAAATATAAGACTGGCCACTATAAAACTCTTAGAGGAAAACATAGGAAGAACACTCTTTGACATAAATCACAGCAAGATCTTTTTCGATCCACCTCCTAGAGTAATGGAAATAAAAACAAAAATAAACAAGTGGGACCTAATGAAACTTTAAAGCTTTTGCACAGCAAAGGAAACCATAAACAAGACGAAAAGACAACCCTCAGAATGGGAGAAAATATTTGCAAATGAATCAACGGACAAAGGATTAATCTCCAAAATATATAAACAGCTCATTCAGCTCAATATCAAAGAAACAAACACCCCAATCCAAAAATGGGCAGAAGACCTAAATAGACATTTCTCCAAAGAAGACATACAGACGGCCACGAAGCACATGAAAAGATGCTCAACATCACTAATTATTAGAGAAATGCAAATCAAAACTACAATGAGGTATCACCTCACTCCTGTTAGAATGGGCATCATCAGAAAATCTACAAACAACAAATGCTGGAGAGGGTGTGGAGAAAAGGGAACCCTCTTGCACTGTTGGTGGGAATGTAAATTGATACAGCCACTATGGAGAACAATATGGAGGTTCCTTAAAAAACTAAAAATAGAATTACCATATGACCCAGCAATCCCACTACTGGGCATATACCCAGAGAAAACTGTAATTCAAAAAGACACGTGCACCCGAATGTTCATTGCAGCACTATTTACAATAGCCAGGTCATGGAAGCAACCTAAATGCCCATCAACAGACGAATGGATAAAGAAGTTGTGGTACATATATACAATGGAATATTACTCAGCCATAAAAAGGAACGAAATTGAGTCATTTGTTGAGAAGTGGATGGATCTAGAGACTGTCATACAGAGTGAAGTAAGTCAGAAAGAGAAAAACAAATATCGTATATTAATGCATGTATGTGGAACCTAGAAAAATGGTACAGATGAGCCAGTTTGCAGGGCAGAAGTTGAGACACAGATGTAGAGAATGGACATATGGACACCAAGGGGGGAAAACTGCGATGAGGTGGGGATGGTGGTGTGCTGAATTGGGCGATTGGGATTGACATGTATACACTGATGTGTATAAAACTGATGCCTAATAAGAACCTGCAGTATAAAAAAACAAACAAAACAACTAATACTAAACTTTCATTGGGTTATTTGTATGGAAATATGTTAATATAAATGTTTCAGACATTACATGAAGTTTCTAAAAATCTTATATTTGTATTTGTATGGAAATATGTATGGAAATATGTTAATATAAATGTTTCAGACATTACATGAAATTTCTAAAAATCTTATATTTGTATTTGTATGGAAATATGTATGGAAATATGTTAATATAAATGTTTCAGACATTACATGAAATTTCTAAAAATCTTATATTTGTATTTGTATGGAAATATGTATGGAAATATGTTAATATAAATGTTTCAGACATTACATGAAATTTCTAAAAATCTTAAAAAAAAAAAAAAAAAATTATCTATCAATCTAACTCCCCTTGTTCTGATTCAATGCTCATCAAGCAAATTCTATTTTGGAATTGTAGACTTTACGACAGGAGGGGAATAAGTTGGCCAGTAGACTTGGAGTATCTAGTTTCCTTGATAGTTATATTTCCTATCACAATTGACATCAATGTCTTGTGAGCATGATTAGTACAGCTCAGTTGCATTGAGCCTAATCTACTCAGAGACAGTAAGAGAAAAATCAGAGTTAACTTGGAAATTAAGTGGCAGATCATTGTGGTGTAACCATTATAGGTAATATGAACCTGCAACGTCCAACCTGAATGGTAGCTGTTCTTAATGGATGATTTTCTTAGTTGTTGTATTATAACCTTGGACCAACACTTAACAAATTATTTGTCATTTGGAAACATCAATCTATAAATCTAAAAACTGACTAAACCATATCTAAGTACTTTGGAAATAATTCCCTTTAACAATTTTTACTTTACTTATGAGCAATCTTGGAACCCAAGAAGCTTAAAGTGATTGGATTACACAGCAAGATAGAATTTAAAGCCCCTCATTAACTCAGTGAAGTAGGGTCAAAAAAAAAAGACTCTAATAGTAATTTCTAAGAATTCTAATAGAACTTGCAGAAACAGTCAAATAGTGGTTGTTTTTTGATATAACTGCACAATAGGTGCCATCATGTAAAATGCAACAACGTACAGTAAAAGGTAAACATAGAATGCCAACAATGAATAAAAACGGGTAAAATTAAATCATGCTTTCAGGACAAAGCATAAATATAAGAATAAACTGTTAGCTTTACTGGAGCAAAAATAAATAGCAAACTTAAAAGTCCTTTAAACAAAGAATACTCCCAACAAAATAAAACCATTTGTCTTAATATACCAAACTAACTTTTGAATTCTGTTTAACATTACCATTTATCATCCAAACCTATTACAAATAATGAAACCAAGTTTCAAAATGCAAATGATTACTAATTAGCATTCTTTTAATACTATAGGTACACAATTCGTTATTTGCACTCGAGAAAGCCCCCAAATTTTGAAAACAGAATTTTTTCATAAGCCATTTGGTAGCAGAAACTGGCTGAACTGACATGGCATGAAGCCATTCATTCTATTTATCCCACATAGTGAACTACTGAGCTTTACTTGGTTGGTAAACTGCATTTATATAACAATATGCATACTTAAAATAGAGATTTTCTGACAAAAGCAAAAAGATAAAAATTATATTAGTGCAGGATTCTCCTTACAAATTAACTCTTTTCCTCTTCACTCCATTCAGTCAAGATACAACATAGGCAAGTAATCTGAAAATTTAGCTTCAGTAAGGTAGGTACTTACACATTTCGGCAAGATATGGGCTTGAGAAAACCAATTTCGTTTCCAGTAAAATGTGTTTCATTGCCACCAGAATCCTTACAAGTTATGTTAGGTGCTGGAAAACATGGAACTAAAGGCAGAAAAAAGAAAAAATCCATTATTTTTTTTCTTGTGGAAAAGTATGTAATTATGTTTTTTCCTAAAGCTAGCAATACACACAAGAAAATATGTTAAAACAAACCACCTCCCAATATAACATGATATACTTTAATTTAGATAGGAAAAGCTACATTTTATATACATATATATATATATATATACACACACACACACACACACACACACACACACGTACAAGATAAGATGCAGATAATATGATAGACTGGTCTCAACACAAAAGCATAACAATTGCCACACTGAGTTAGATGCATGACCCATCAAGTTCAACCTCCTGCCTCTGACAAAGGTAACAAGGGAAGAATTGCACATTACTATCCTTTACTTCATCTCTAGAATAAAGAATACTTCTCGAATTTTTATTGGTATCTCATTAGGTAATTCATTAAATTTAACATAATCTGATTTTATATTTTCAGTTTATAAAGTTCTTATAGATGATGGCTACAATAAACTAAGATTCCTCTTTATCTATTCTAAATAAATTACTTTCATTTATTCTAAATGTATAGAATTTGGTTTTTGTTTCTCTATTTCCCTCTAGGATTTGATGTAGGGTATTATCTCAGCATTTAGTAATTTTGATCATTATTCATACCCCAAATGACATGATAATAAGAGGCAGTAACACTTACAGAGCTTACTATGTGCTAGGCCGGCACTGTCCTGAAGTCTTTATGGCTCATCATGTAAAGAGCTAGAATTCTGGGGACTTCCCTGGTGGCGCAGTGGTTAAGAATCCACCTGCCAATGCAGGGGACATGGGTTCAATCCCTGGTCCGGGAAAATCCCACATGCCGCAGAGCAACTAAGCCCGTGCGCCACAACTACTGAGCCTGCGCTCTAGAGCCCGCGAGCCACAACTACTGAGCCCACGTGCCACAACTACTGAAGCCCATGTGCTGAGAGTCCATGCCCCGCAACAAGAGAAGCCACCGCAATGATAAGCCCGCATATTGCAACGAAAAGTAGCCCCCGCTCACCGCAACTGAGAAAGCCCACGCGCAGCAACAAAGACCCGACGCAGACAAAAATAAATAAATAAATTTACGAAAAAAAAAAAGCTAGAACTTCGGAATGAGAATGACCTATCTGTGCATTGCCTGTTTCAGAACCTTGGATTCCTTATAGATAAAAATAGCACTAAGATCATAATAAGACTATTGTGGGGATTAAATGTGATACAAAATACCTACTGTAAGGCACAGCATTTAGTAGGCATTCAATACATGTTAGTGCCTTTTCCTCCTTCACTGTTTCTGACTATAAGGTACTAATGTTTTTAGGCTAGTTTCAGTAAATGCTTATCTCTATGTTTAGCAACAATACAGCGGGTTTTTTTTTTTTTTGAGAAAATGAAAACAGAACTTGGTCTAATAGTGTAAAACAAACAAACAAACAAAAAAACAGACTCCAGAGTTTTATTATGAGAGAAAAATGGTATTTATTTTCTGTCTATAATTATCTTAAGATTTCCAACAAATCACTGTCCTTTTTTATGCCAGAGTAGTACACTGAGAGAATGAGGCCAGGAAAAAAACTCTATAATGACTTTGCACCCTTCTGTGTGTTACTGATAGTTCAAACTATACCGTCCCATAAATTTTATTTATTTAATGTATTTACATTTCCAACACAAGGAGGTGCTTATGCTAAAAGGCATAGATAGATTCAATACAACTGAGAACCACTTAAACAAGAAAAAAAGTAATAAAATTAAGGGAAGAGGAAGAGTGAAGAAATAATTATACTGGGAAACAACTAAGGGAAGACAGTATAACTGACCACAAATTTAGCTCAGAGGTTCCTGGTAGTTAAGGCAAAAAGCTTTACAGAGCTACTGTGATATAACTGAAAGAAAGCATACCAATTCACCTCTAAACCACTGTGGGAATTTGGTTTGGTTCATGACACAAGGGTAAGAGAATGTAATAGAGAAGGTCCTCAATTAGAACTTTTAAAACAACAGAGGTTTTCCACATAGCCATTTCTCACACTGACTCCAGACATAAGCAAGAGCTTATAAAGTTAAGATCTACAGAGATAGGGCAAAAGTTAACACATGATTTATATGTAGCTGTTTTGCCATCTGCCTTGATATACGGATAAAACGTACTGACTTTTGTGAATGAATTATTATCATGTCCCTTAAGTTATATCTCTCAATCTGCCATCTTAGGTCATGCTTTTGACTGGAGCTATATAGTAAGTAGACAACTCAAAACCGAGATTAACATACGTTTGGGGGCTTCCCTGGTAGCGCGGTGGTTGAGAATCTGCCTGCCAGTGCAGGGGACACGGGTTCGAGCCCTGGTCTGGGAAGATCCCACATGCCGCGGAGCGACTAGGCCCGTGAGCCACAATTGCTGAGCTTGCGCGTCTGGAGCCTGTGCTCCGCAACAAGAGAGGCCGCGATAGTGAGAGGCCCGCGCACCGCGATGAAGAGTGGCCCCCACTTGCCGCAACTACAGAAAGCCCTCGCACAGAAACGAAGACCCAACACAGCCATAAATAAATAATTAAATTAAATAAAATTTTTTTAAAAAACGTTTGAAATGCTAATATAAATTCTATGTTACCAACTGAAAGGAGATCAGTATGCTCTATTTCTATGATGAAGGAGTGATGGAAAGCAATTTTGCTTTCCAGGGGACATTTGGCAATGTCTGGAAACATTTTTGGTTGCCACTACTGGGAAGCTGCTACTGGCATCTAGTGGGTAGAGGCAGGGATGCTCCTAAACATCCTACAATGCACAAGACAGCCTCCTCACAATAAAGAATTATCTAGTCCCAAACATTAACAGTACTAAGGTTGAAAAACTGCTGTAGATCAGTGGTCTTCAAAAACTGTGGCTCACACACTCCCTAAAATAATTTTTTAAAACCATATACTCCCTCACACATTTTTAACTTGACATCTAAAATTTTTCACCATGGATTTAAATTGTTGGGAAAAATATTATTTCCAACATACTGTAAATACTGCCCTTAGTATTGAAATATTATAGCATTCTTTAAAATGGAATCTAAATACCACAACAATTTGATAGCCATTATGATCCAACCAAGAATATGAAAGCTCTTCTTTAAAATTCAGAAATTTTACATCAATTGTAGGAAAAAATACACATATAAAAACTGAGGATCTGGAAACTGATTATTTTAGACACACTGTGGGTTGAATTGTACCCTCCCAAAAAGATATGTTGAAGTCCTAACCCTCAGTACCTCAGAATGTGACCTTGCTTAGAAATAGAGTCTTTGCAAATTTAACCAAGTTAAGATGAGGTTATTAGGGTGGGCCCTAATGCAATAAGACTGGTATCCTTAAAAAAGGGAAAATTGAACATACACAGGGAGAAGATGATGTGAAGACATACAGGCAGAAGCAATGTGAAGACAGAAGCAGAGATTAGACTAATGTGGGGCATTCCCTGGTGGTCCAGTGGTTAGGACTCGAGGCTTTCACTGCCGAGGGCCCAGGTTCACTCCCTGGTCGGGAACTAAGATCTCACACGCTATGCAGCATGGCCAAAAAAATTTTAAAAAGAGAGAGAAACTAGGATTGATTAGGTTGCAATCCGAGGAATGCCAAGGATTGCCGGCCACCCCTAGCAGCTCGAAAGAGGAAACAAAAAATTCTACCCAGAGTTTGAGAGGGAACATGGCCTTGCCAACACCTTGATTTCAGACTTTCAGCCTCCAGGGACAGTAAACATCTACTGTTTTAGGCCATCCGGTTTGTAACACTGTTACTAACAGCCCTAGAAAACTAATTCATCTATATCTGTTTACCTCTTGGAAAGTTTTGTCCACCCCCAGGACTACATGTACTCCAGTTAAGGCATCAGACATGTAAATAAGTCAAAGCAATGTCTGGTTTAAAAAAATTAAAGTTTTTTGCCTTGGTGAGGACCATTCCACCTCCACAAAGAAGTGACCTGCAGGAAGATCTATAGATAGACACAAGTTTTTCTTCAAATAACACCCTTAATTTTTTTTCAAATCCTCAAAGTAGTAAGCTCTGGATTGGAAAATTGTGCAATAAAACAGAATTCTATTACTAAATTTTGGATAATTTTCCTCTAAATGTATTACTACCTTGTACCTGCTGTTTGAAGCTGTCACTTTCTTGCCTTATAGCCTTGTTAGATCTTCCTGCAGACTATCTAAAATCAGATCTTAAAGAGATAGTTGCAATACAAAACACTGTAATTATGATTCCCATTGGGGTTACTGTCCAATACACCTTGCCTAACAGAAATGTACTGTTTTTTGAGATTACAGGTTCCTATACAAAATTTTAAAAGATCAAACATTTATAGGTGAGTTATAAAAATGCTTTATAAAAATATTAAAAACTAAATCGTACCTTTCTATTTTTTGGTTGGATACTATTAATTGTTCAAACTCCTATATTTTGACAATTTTAGTTTTCAATGCTATGGTATCATTTCTAATATAAGAAATGATTTGTATTCAATATGAGCTGCTTTGTATTTAATGAGACAGATAAAGGAGAGAAAAATGCCCAATGTTCTAGGCGTAGAACCTCAGGAAAGATACAAATAGTGGAAGTACCAGAGTGAAGGGGAAACCACATTGCTACAGTAATTCTAGAGAAGTCTGACAGAAGTATGAGCTAATTATTTCAAGGGATGAAAATTATGTACTTTAATGAGGATGGATGAGCTGCTGCTCCCAGTATAGTGAGATAACATGAGAAAATATTAAAGAGAAACACTGAGACTGATCCGATTTGTTTCAACTGATAGAAAGCTCCAAAAAGCAATACTTTAGAATGGGACGAATCTGTGTTTAAGTCCAAACTCTGTCACTTAACTAGTATGTTCTTTTGGGCCAGTTACAAAACCTCACTGAACCTTGTTTTGTAGTCTGTGAAATGGGAATAAGACCCTTGTAATGCTATTATACACGTATTAAAAGCATATGGTATGTAAAGCATGATGCTTGGCTAGAGGAAGTGTTCAACTTCCTTACTCTAGGAAATTAGAGAACTTCAACACTGAGAAGACTAAGAGAATGAACCTGACATGAGGAATGAATATAACATGTGAGTGGCTGTAAATTTAATAATTTTGTGAAATGAAATTAATCTATTCAATAGATGCCTACAACCCTAGAGTTTATTCATTTTTACATATTTTATAATTTCATTTGACCCTTATTTATTTTTTTTAAAGGAGTCCTTCCTTCCTTCCTTCCTTTTTGGCTGCACTGTGTCTTCGTTGCTGTGCACGGGCTTTCTCTAGTTGCGGCAAGCGAGGGCTGCTCTTCGTTGTGGTGCGTGGGCTTCAGTAATTGTGGCCCGTGGGCTTAGTAGCTGTGGCTTGCAGGCTCTAAAGCGCAGGCTCAGTAGTTGTGGCACACGGACTAAACTGCTCCGCGGCATGTGGGATCTTCCCGAACCAGAACTCGAACCCCTGTCCCCTGCATTGGCAGGTAGACTCTTAACCACTGCGCCACCAGGGAAGCCCAACCCTTATTTTAAAAAAGAACTATTAAGTAGACAGAACTAGTAATATGCTCCTTTTTTCTTTTTTTCCTTTTACAAACAGAAAAACTGAGGTTCCAAGAAATTAAATGAACTCACCAAAGTGTCATAAATTGGTAATATTCTACAAGTCCTAGACTAACTCATCACTTTTAATCAGTACTCTTCTCATTACACCATGATAATGCCATGCTTACACTGATATCAGGAACAAGCAAAAATAAATCAATACGATGAGATTAAGGAAGCCAGTTTCCAATAAATGTTAACTAGCTGACAAAATTAAGCAACATGTTACAAGCTTGAAAACTATTCCATTTGCAGTTTTCTTGCAAAATGTTTGGCTCTGGCCAATGTCTAGGATTTAGATGGCATCAATTTAAGCATGGTACACTGTTATTTCTCAATTATAAAAAGCAGCAGTTTTTTTAATACAAAAAAGCTAAACTAGAAATAAAATAATCAATGAAGTTTCATCACAGTAAAATGGACTGACCTAGAGAGGAGGTGGTTTGGGATCCTACTCCAGTTAACATCATGCCTCTGCACTCTGATCTGATCTGTCAAATAAAAGGGTCAGACTCTTTTATTTATGATTTCTGTAACAGGTTATACTGCATAATGACCGGATAATTAAATGTGTCAATCTAGAATTCGGGTGAAAGCAAAAGATAAAGTTGGTAAGAGCCAACCCTATCTTCATATTTCTAGTGTTAAAAGACACCTCTCCTCTGTTAGTGCTGGAGCTGGAAAATCATCATTTTGCAACTATCACAGTAAAGAATGATTCGGAGGACTTCCCTGGTCATCCAGTGGTTAAAACTCCGTGCTTCCACTGCAGGGGGCACGGGTTCGACTCTTGGTCAGGGAATTAAGATCCCGCATACCTTGTGGCACAGACAAAAAAAAAAAAAAAAAAAAAAAAGAATGATTCATCAGGGATAGAATTATCATGGATGTTAAGTCTAGGGGAAATTTTTGATGAGGGATAGGATATTTGCATGGTCTAAATGAGTCTCCCCAAAGACTGTTTATTAGTTGCAAAGGAAAAAATATTTAACTGAAAAGTCTGAGTGATCTACACTTAACATCATCAATGAGAGGCAGATGGATATCATGTCCCTCAGCTGTAAGATGCAGAGGACACGCCATCACTTATGTAGTTTTCCATCCTGGGATGCAGAACCTAAATCTAGTTGTAAGGAAATATCAGACAATCCCAAATGAGGAACATTCTATTAAAAATAAGGGGACTGTAGTCTTCAAACTTGTCAGTATCATTAAAGACAAAGCTGTGGAAATATTCCAAGTTAAGGAAAACTAAAGGCAAAACCTGATCTTGGGATCCTGTACTGGGGGAAAGTGCTATCAAGGCTTTATTTGGGTCATTTGACAAAATCAGAATGTGGATGGTAAAGTACATGCATTAATACTGAACTTACTCAAGTTTACAACTGAACTGTGGTTATGTCAGGAGAATATCTCTATTCTTAGAAAACACACACAAACATATTTAGGGACAAAACATATATACACAAATTCAGAGGGAGACAGAGAGCATGCATGAGTGCACAATGATAAAGCCAGAAGGATAATGTTTAACAATGGGTGAATCTGGGGAGAGGGTGTATGGGTGTTCTTTGTACTATTCTTGTGATTTTTCTGTAAGCTTGAAATTATCTCCAAATAAAAAGTTTAAAAATAACACACTCTTTGCATAACTAATTTATGCTATTAGAAGTTAGGATAATAATTATCATTAAGGCAGGGTAGTGGCTATAAGAGAGCATGGGGCAGAGTCGTAGCATGTTGATAAGGTTGTTTCTTAATCTGGAAGCATTCATAGGTGTGTTCAGTTTGTGAAAATTTATTTGAGTTATATTTAAGTGTACTTTTCTGTAAATATATTTCAATAACATCTTAATAAAAAAGACCTTCTGCCAAAGGACCAGAGCAAAATTTCTGGAAATGGAGTTTAAATACTTTTGTATTTCACTGGTCAGAAAATTAAAAACACTTGCTTATATATGTTTTTATGTATATATACGTTCTAGACAGAACACTCCTTGAGGGCAGAGATTGTCTTCTTTTATGTATCATCTATACCATTTAGCAGAAGCCTGCCATATAATAACTTCTCAATAAATAAATTTCTCAATAATAGTTTATAATATAAATGTTCACTGTTAGTTGTTTTGATCCATTTAATTATTTTAATTTAATTATTAAACTATTACAAATAATTTCTCAATAAAGATGCGTGTTAACTGGTATTGGGCTAACTGGTAACCACTTTAAGACCACAACAGTTTATTGTCATAGTTGAATCTCCTTTGCCTTTGGTCCCGATTCTTACTCTCTACCTCCAAACTCCCCTCTCTGTAAAACATTCCACCTACTCATTCCTTACTAAAAAGTATAGTTTAAGAAAATTAAACTTAGTTTGAGGATTCTGCAATAGTCCTTCATATACTCAAAAAAACAGAAGAAAAATTTTGGCTAGAGAAATGAGAGAGATCACACTTTTCACAACTCTAATATATTCCTATGTCAGGACCAAAAAGCATGTTTCAAGGGTCCTTTTGATGTCCTCTCTGATCAGCACTCAGAAGTGACTCACCACAGCCACTCCACTAGTCTTGCGTGTTTTAAAAAGGACAATTAAAAAAAGCATCCTGTGGACAGACATAGCCTCATGAGGGCTGGGCTGGTAGAACCTATCCCAGATCTTGGCTGAACACTTCTGGGTCATGCATAAACTATAATCCACATGCAGAAGCCCTGTAACTCATATTTGTCTCAGAAACTTTATTTTCTTTTTAAAGTCATCATAATAATCTAAAGTCATTTATTTATTAATTTTTAACATTTTATATGTGTTTCCAGATTGTTAGGCACTTATGGTTTATTCTCTCCAAATGAATAACCATGCCATTCCTGTATATAGAAAGCCTTCCTTTTATTTTTCTGCAGCTCTCCACTTACATCATCTATGATAACTTACCTGACAGGTCATGACGTGACCATAACACCTCCAAGTCCTTTTATACTTCCCAGCAGTCTGATCATTTGATTTTGTAGTTGTTTATAAACTTATTTAGCAATAATTACTTAAGTGGATTCAAACTTATTTTACAAAAGAGACGCCTAACTGGAGGGCAGAGCTCTTTTTGGTCAGAAACTATTCTTTTCAGTTGTATAATTTCCTTCAAAATCCTCATACCTACAAAGAATTCTGCAGACTAGAAAAGGCTTTTTTGAGATGGCTGGCTGCCTGATTCCTAGTTTAAAGTGACCTCAGTCACAACAGTACTCACAGATTTCCAACATATTTCATATACGTGGTTGAGTATCTGAAAGCTCATTCTTCTTTATGTGTGTTAACACTATTCTCTGTATTCTGAGAGCACAATACAAAAGACTGAACTGTAACACAGGCAAATCAGAATATACTTATAAAGCAATTTAAAAAGGAGAGGATTCCATGCAAAGCTCCTTTAAGTCTAACACATCTAAATTAAATGTACACATATTGAGCAATATTTACTATAAAACTCATATATATATAACCTACTACTGTTTATATGATAAAATTTCATTACTCCAGAACACTAGCAAAACGTCTGTTATAAAAGTTTAACACGATTTACTTTCAAATATCTCTGCTGCCTAGAATGGGGCTAACAGTGTGTCAAAATATAAAGAGATAAAAAAGAGAAGGGAGATCTTTTAAAAATATATACAAATTCATAATCAAGAGGTCAGTTATTTGACTATAAGATACTTTTGAAAAACTGAAAGTTTTTTGCAGTTAAAAAAATCCTTTTAATCTGATTTCCATAATGAATCTGTTTAGTAGCTTTCATTTATAAAGAAAACATCAATTATTGTCTTATTTCCTGTCTAAACACTAAAACAATCAGTATATATTCAATAGGTGTTCTTTTCTCAAAATAATACTAGGTATTGACCATCATTATGTACCATGTCATATAAGAATGCCAAATCCAAATAGCTCCAACATACAACTATCTGCCTCCTTTCCAACATATAACCCTTTAGAAGGCTAAACAACTTATTTTTATCTAGCGTTACGTATTTTTTGGAATAACAGAAGCTCCCCCAAATCATTAGGTTGAGGGTGTTATCCATTATCAAAACGTCTAAGAAAATACTGATGCACACTTAAAATCCTTACCATATTGTTTTCATACTTAGGATGTACCTAAGTATATTTTAGAAGTGCATGATATGGGTGATATAGCTCCTCACTGTACCTTATTGGACTAAAAGTCTCATTTCAAGTTCTTTGAGTAATTAAAAGTCTAAAGAAACATCTTTGTAAAACATAACTTGATAAATAAAGGGCAACAAGAAAGCTATATAAACTGATTCCAAAGGTTTTTTAAAAAAATGAATGAAAATAAAATCTTCTCAGTTTATATAATTAATAGAATAGGATTATTTTTTAAATTAAATATTAACAACCCCTAGCCAGTTCTCCAATATTAAGTTGTTCTGGAAACTGAATAATAATAATGTTGTAAATCAAGAAAAAACACATTTATTAATTACTGTTAGCGATCACACATTCACCTATGAAATAATGTTTTAAAAATTATTTTAAAAAACATGTTTCTGGAAGTCTTACCATGAGCTGTGTAGTTTGTACAGTTAACTGGTTCTTGTGTAGCATCATTTATTTTTGGATCTTTACAAATATATGTAGAAAAGTTAAGGAAACATGAACTACATTCCAATACAAAACATTATCATCTTGTCTTTAACATGTCATCTTATATATTTATGCTTATATTCACATGTGAAAAGAGGATGTTAGTTTGTCCAAGTCAACAAGCACAGGTATACTTTTAGTGTCACTAAATAATACCTGAATATTAATTTATTACAGGAAAATTGTATTAAAAACTCTAGCAGAGGGTGCTATGCTTATAGAACATCAGTCAAGGTTTAAGCACAAAGCACACAAAAAAAATGAAAATAAAAATCTTTACCAAATTATTATAAGTGAACTTCAGGTTAAAAAAATCAGTTTCCAGATATCTGACTGAAATTATTCACAGGCCCCAAGTATTACCATATACATAATTTCATGTAACACAAATAACCCTGTGATGTAGATACTATTATCCCCACATTACTGAAGCAAACTGATGCTCAAGGTTTGAGTGATTTATCCAAAGTGGTATGAGTGATATGTAGTAAAATCAGATTTCCTGATTCCAAGCCGGGGGTGCTTCCCATCAGACTGTGAGGAAGACGGTTGTTTTAGGTGGGTCTACATGGTCTCCCCAACAGGATCTTAAGCTTTTGTAAACGGATATAATAATTATCTTCTCATAGATGTTCACAACACTTGGGGTCGGGGTTCTGTTTCCTAAATATTTTATTGACACTAATATGAGATAAGTAAGGTACTCACAGGATGTCTCTGGAGACAGAGTCTGACACCTCTTTAGGGTTTTTGAATCACTATTGGAAATCTCATCTTTATGCCAGGAAAAACATTTTCCAGTTAACGTCATCTTGTATGCTCAGCCACTTCTAAGTTTCAAAAAGCACAACTCTTCATACTGCTCAATTATTAGAAAGAATCACCCTGACATTTTTGCCAAGAAAGGGACTCAACTTACTAGGTCAGTGATTCTCAAACTCCTAGCATAATGGTAATCAGCAAATTAGAGCTATTCTGTAAAAATTTAATAATGGCGGCCTCTCCTCAACTCCTAAAAATACCATCGAATTTTCTTAATTTTAAGATTTCCTCTCATAGAATCTTTCTTATATCTCCGGCTTCTATTAATTTTTCTGCTCTACAATTTGTATGAAACTGTCTAATTTTGTACAAAAGTACCTATTTTAATTTGAATGTAACTCCCATTTCATATCCTCCTCCCTTTATCAGAGCTGCTGCAATGAACAGATCTACTTAACTCCTCCAGCCTCAGTTTTCTCATCAGTAAACAAGCAGCTAACACATATAGCCCCTACTCATTGTTCTAAGTGACTTACCTGTACTAATTTATCACAACAGACCTTTAAGTTGGTAGCACTGTTATCTATATTTTTACTCATGATAAAACAGAATTCAAATAATTTGTCCACGGTTACAAAGTGGAGCAGGAATTTGCCCCCTTGCAGTCTGGGATCTCATGTAGGTCGAGAGAGTATAAGGTAATAAATGTAAAGTTAACGATAAATGGGCAACATACATTGGTTATATCGTTATTAACTACAGTACTTGTCTTCCCCGAAGTCCGCAAATTTCCAGGGTAGGGTCTATCAACCTTTTAACTTAATTCCAGTGCTTACAAACATGGCCCAACATACTTCAGTATCTACGTGTTTGAACAAATAAACCCACCGGTTAAAAAAATGAATTTTTAAAAAAGAAAGGGGGATCACAAGAGGAAGCGTCAACGATCAGTAAAATCCCAAGGAAATCACACAGGATAGCCTCTGTCCGTCCCAGCCCCACATCTCTCTTCACCGCCTGGGGTCCCTCGGTCATTAAAGAACACAGGTCACCTTTCCTTTCAGTATAACCTTAGCCCGTGTTGAGAGCCGCGACCCACTCTCGACCCCGAATCTACCTCGCCCCATGGTTGGGGGGGGGGGGCTCCTCACAGAGGATATTGTCCCACTTTGAGGTCCTCGCACTTAAGTGATTCTTCGCCACCGCCGGCGGCAGCTCCCCAAGGTCCCGTGGTTACTGACACGACCCACAGGGCGGCCAGGAGCCGAGCAGCAGCACTCTCGGAAGCAACCGGCCCGGAGACGCGAGAGGCCGCCATGCTGGGGACCGGCATGTCCCCCATAACTTCCGGTTCCGCCTTCGCCTAGGCGAAGCCGGGAGTCTGGCGGCAGCGGGAGTGAGGCTCTTAAAGGGACCGTGCATCCGTCGGAGGCAGGTCATCCCTCTAGGCCTGCGGAATCACCTGGGAGAGCTTCGATTGGTCTTTGAGAATCAGGAGGCAGCTCGCTTGGAGAATCAGCTGACGTCCGTCCACGGCTTCCTCCCGAGCTAAGCCTGCTGCGGCTTTTCCATCAGCAAAAGTGCCAGCGGCGCCCGGCAATTTGATAAACCTTTTACAAACATTATCTCTGTTAGTCTGGTAGGATTTGGGTTTACAGATAACGAACCAGACTCAAAGACGCTAAAGAACATGTTGGCCTTAGTTACTGAGTTGGAATAGAATTAATGTTTGCCCGATTTCAGAAACTGTGCTCTTACTATGATATGATGGCCTCCTTGTTGTCTTAGAGAAGAACTTTTTGGAAGGCTGGTACAAATTGATCTTGAGGACTGTATCACAAAAATAAGCACTACACCTTTTTTCTTCTAATTTTTTTCTTTAAAAAAGTTATATATATATTTTTTAATTTATTCATTTATACACCTTTATTTTTAACAGTGAAAATTTAGGTGAAGGAAAGGGCCTAAAACAAGAGGAGACCAAAGAGTTTACGACTAAACTAAGTGAAAGGTTGGAGGGTTTTTTCGTCCATCTCTTCTTTCTAAATTTCTATGTATTCTAAAGTAATGGGGGTATCTTTTATACGGAACAAAATGTGTACTATGTTTTAGTGAAATTTTAGCTGTTTTTCTCTAACGTAAAAATATTTGAGTTTGAGTGGCGCCTCTCCATCCACAGTAGGACTAATTTTGAACAATTGTGCTGTGCAGTGGTTCTCAAACTTTAGGGAGCATCAGTACCACCTGGAGTATTTGTTGAAACTCATATCGTTGAGCCTCAGGTTCTGATTCTGAAGATCTAGGCTAGGGCAGGATAATTTTCATTTCTAATGAATTGCCAGGTGATGCTCATATTGCTGGTCCAGAGACCACACTTTGACAACCCTGAGATAATGTATTACAAGATGTATCATTTTTGAATGAGAAGACATGAAACTATTTGCAATAATATCTTAGTATTGTAACTACATTTAAAAATTTTCTTAAACCAATTTTGCAGCGTTACTATGCTATTTTTAAAATTAAAACATTTATGCTTAAAGACTTAAGTGATAAGAAATTTGAAATTTACTAGTTCAATTTTTAAACTTCCCGTTTTAATTGGACTTACACCTTCTCTCTTTTTTTCCCCTTTCTCCTCCCTCCCTTCCTCCCTCTCTCCCGCCCTCCTTTCCTTCCTTCTTTCCTTCCTTCCTCCCTCCTTTCCTTCCTTTTCTTTTATCTCTCTTTCCCTCCTTCCCCTCCATAAAGATATTTATCAAGCATTTACTTTGTACACAGCATAAGATGAGACCCTACAGCCTCAAAAAATAAAGAGGCAAGAACCCAGTAGTTAAACACTTTGTGTTTGCTGGGGGAAAAGACACTGTTAAAATACTGCTTGGTAATTGTCACAATAGAAGCATGTATTAGTTGGTGTAGTAGGACAAGGGTTTTGATAAGATAATCCCCCAAACAGTATTTGGAACACAATATTTTGTCACTGACATCAAAATTATTCAAAATCCAGGCCAAACTGGAGGAACAGAGTTGGTTCTTCATAGGATGCATGACCACCTAAAAATGCACAACCTAGAAAATTAACCATTAACTTTGAGTTTTAAAAATTACCAATAATGTGTATAACATACAGCTCAACACCATCCCTCATCCTCATCCTGAGATGAAA
The DNA here is from genome assembly GCF_949987535.1 of Balaenoptera acutorostrata. Taxonomy (NCBI): domain Eukaryota; kingdom Metazoa; phylum Chordata; class Mammalia; order Artiodactyla; family Balaenopteridae; genus Balaenoptera; species Balaenoptera acutorostrata. The sequence goes on from NC_080064.1 coordinate 53,257,686, forward strand.
TTTAGGAAAGGGGTTGGGGCCAAGGATTAGGTAAAACCCAGGGATAAGGATTGGAATATCTGTTACACATAGTATTTGGTGATAAAAGATAGTGACTTTGCATTTTGACTACCATTTTGACACTTTCAAAAAGTTCTGGTTTGATTTTCAAAATACAATCTAGGGCTTCCCTGGTGGCGCAGTGGTTGAGAGTCTGCCTGCCAGTGCAGGGGACATGGGTTCGAGCCCTGGTCTGGGAAGATCCCGCATGCCGCGGGGCAACTGAGCCCTGAGCCACGGCTGCTGAGCTTGCGCGTCTGGAGCCTGTGCTCCGCAACAAGAGAGGCCACGATAGTGAGAGGCCTGCGCACCGCGATGAAGAGTGGCCCCCGCTTGCTGCAACTGGAGAAAGCCCTCGCACAGAAACGAAGACCCAACACAGCCAAAAATAAATAAATAAATTTATTAAAAAAAAAATACAATCTAAAGGAAATCAGAAGGTGAAAGGAAGCAACTTTCTAGTTTGAGTTTATTGAAATTATGACAAAATTAGGTATTTTCCTGCTGACTGCAGGAATATTGCTGATATTTGTGTCATTTTTCATATAGATTTTGAACAATTAACTATTTGAAAATGCTTGTGCTTTGCCGGTTAATCCCACTACAAAATCTGTTTTTATGGTTCTATTGATTATCTTTGTTCTCTCCTACAATGTATAAACTGAAAAGAACAAGAGTCTTCCCGTGAAAGTAAAGAAATACAAATTTTTTGACTCTTGAAGTGATTCTGGTTCACTTTCTCTTTTTACTGCCCCTTAATCTATTTTCTCATGGCTCAGTAAAATATATTACTTTATATCTTTGCAAGTATAGTCTCTGATAACAAGATACTACATTGTCTAATTTTAGTAAGAACGTTAAATTTCAATCTTAGGCATGTTTTCAATGCAAAATTTCTTTGTCTCATAAAAATTCTATAGGATTCTATGGAAATCCTATAGAAAGTAAAGGATATGAATAACACAGCCCAATACGGAAATTGCTATGTAGAAACATTAGAAAGAGGTTTGCCAGTGAAGCTTGAAGCAAAGCTTCCTCTGGGATTCAAAGGCTCTGAACATTGGATCTTTTCATTCCTAAAATTCTAGTATACACCTAATTACATTAATAGATAGTTTTGCCCTGAGCAACCCGATCCCTGTTTCCATAATTAGAACAGAATCATTAAGAGATAAAAGATGGTTAGTCTCCTCAAATTTCTTTTTTATTTGAGATGGGCATTTTTTTTCCTCTGGTGGTAAATTCATAATATCAGGTCCTGGTAAATCTTTATTATAGTCTTCTGCACATTGGGAATTTTTCTACATCCATGCTGTCTCTCAGGTATTTCTGTGTCCTCTCTTTGGTGCACCAGTCTAACTGCCATCCAATTCAATTAACTTTGACTCATCACTTAATAAGGCCTACTCTATGCCAAGTATATTTCATCGTGAATGTCAAATGTAGGATTTAAACTGACTTTAGCAGAGTCCTACTTCTCAAAAAAACAAAAGAGAATAAATTGGCTTTTCTAAGTTTCAACACCAACATCCACTTTATCAGTTTCAGAGCTTAGAATCATCTTTGCACTTCAGTTTTCTCCTTGTTCTTCTTTATCCCTTTTTCTAATCAGTAAGCAACTGATATTTTTAAGTGCTCATTTTTTTAATCCTATATTTTCACCCTATTTCAGGTATATGTCATTTCCTATGTACCTTGCTATAGCAACTTCTTCCTTCCTCTTTTTGATTCTAGGCCTTCTCCCCAACTTCATCAATCTATTTTTCACAGCTTCCAGATTAATCTTTCATTTAGGAAAACGTAAAACCTATATCATATTCAAAATCTTATTCAAAATCCTATAAGCTCCTTGTATTTTACCCAAAGGAGTTGAAAATGTTTGTCCAGATAAAACCTGCACACATGGTCATAACAGCTTTATTCATTATTGACCAGACTTGGAAGCATAAGATGTCTTTCAGTAGGTGAACAGATAAGTACTCTGTGGTACATCCAGAAAATGGAATATTATTCAGTGCTAAAAGAATTGAGCTCTTAAACCATGAGAAGACATGGCGGAAACTTAAATGCATCTTACTAAAAAGCCAATCTGAAAAAGCTACATATTGTATGATTCCAACTATCTGACCTTCTGGAAAAGATGAAAATATGGAGTTAACAAAAAATCAGTGGTTGCCAGGAGTTGGGGAGGGAGGGCAGTAGCAGGGGTATGCATAGGCAGAGCACAGAGGATTTTTAGGGCAGTGAAAGTATTCTGCATGATACTATAATGGTGAATACATGTCATTATACATTTATCCAAACCCATAGAATGTACAACACCAAGAGTGAACCATAATGTAAACCATGGACTTTGGGTGATTATGTGTCAATATAGGTTCATCAGTTGTAAGAGAGGTACCACTCTGGTGGTGGATGTTGGTAAAGAGGGGGGCTATGAATGTGTGGGAGAAGGGGGTATGTAGGAAATCTGTAACTTCTGTTCAATACAGACCCTAAAACTGCTCTAAAGAAATCAAGCATTTTAAAAAATAAACACCAATCATTAAATGTTTTTTAAAAAAGCAAAAAATAAAAATCTTATTCAGAAATTTTCAGTGGCTCTTTAATTTCTTAGAGATGAAGGATAAAGTCTTATAACCTAAAGTTCTCCGTAGTATTTTCAGCTCCTCCACCATCTGCTCTGGCCTCACTTTATTTACTACTACTCTTGGCTTTCTCCTTGCTGTCACAAGTATCTATCATGTTCATGCCCATCTATGTGCTGCTTCATTTATTCAGTACTTTCTATGTGCCAGGTGTATGGAATACATGTAATTTCTTCATTTAACCTTCAAAACTACCACATGAAGCATTGTAAGTACTGGTACTGAAATTTCACTAATGGGAGTTAGAAGGTTTAAATAACTTGTCAAAGTCGCATATTTTAGGAAATGGTGGAATCAGGATTCAAGTTCAGATCTTTTTTTTTTTTTTTAATTGTATAGCTACTTTATTTATTTATTTATTTATTTTTGGCTGTGTTGGGTCTTCGGTTCGTGCGAGGGCTTTCTCTAGTTGCGGCAAGTGGGGGCCACTCTTCATCGCGGTGCGGGGACCGCTCTTCATCGCGGTGCGCGGGCCTTTCACTATCGCGGCCCCTCCCGTTGCGGGGCACAGGCTCCAGACGCGCAGGCTCAGTAGTTGTGGCTCACGGGCCCAGCTGCTCCGTGGCATGTGGGATCTTCCCAGACCAGGGCTCGAACCCGTGTCCCCTGCATTAGCAGGCAGATTCTCAACCACTGCGCCACCAGGGAAGCCCCAAGTTCAGATCTTCTGACTTCAGAGATGTGTTCTTAAAAACTGTGTTCATCTTCATCATTCTGTGAATAAAATACTCTTGAGGGTTCGCAGAGGTTGAAAAAACAAAAAACCAAAAAAACTCTGTGCCAGAAAATGTTTACCACAGAGTATGTGCCTTAAAAAATGTATTGAATAAGTCAAACATTTTTTTAAATTCCAGGTAAGAGCCAGAGGAAAGCAGAAATTAAAATAACCACACTAAAATATCGAGAAAATGGGATTAAATGTGGTGGAGATGGATGTTTTTTGGGAATGATCATTGAGGCCCTGGGGGAAGGGTAGGGCTCATAGGACATTCCAAGCATGGAAAAGGGGATGAGTAACCAACGGAAAAGTCATGGTGTGGTTATTCCAAGGGCATAGAGTAGACCAGACCATTTGGCCAGCGTCAGATCTTGGAGAGTGAAATGGAAGAGTAGGTTGAAGAGGCAGCAAGGAGAGAGCTTAGAGGGCCTTGGATACTAAGAAAAGGAGTTTGAACTTTGTTTCACAGTCAATTAAAAGTCACATTGTTCTTGTTGTTATTATTTTTGCCCAAGCCACTTAGCCTGTGGGATCTTAGTTCCCCAACCAGGGATCAAACTAGGCCACTGCAGTGAAAGCGCCAAGTCCTAACCACTGTACCGCCAGGGAATTCCCCAAAGTCACATTATTTTTTGAGAAAGGGGGAATATGTTCATGACCATCATCAAATGTTAGAGTAAGAAGAGACCTTACTCTATGTTTGCAAGGTGATGCTTTGAGATAATTGGTCTCCACCTGTATGCTGCCCCTCTCCCCCCCACCCCAATTTAGGAAGCATTTCCTCCTCCATTTTACCTTAAGCAAATCCCAAACACCTGTTAGACCTGTTTAAATCCTAAGAGATGCTTTCAACAAGCATAATAGATCTCTTTATTTTCTGAAAGTTCTGGCTTCATTATACGTATTTGGTAATTTAAGTTGTTGTATAAGTTTATTTCCTTCAATAGTTTGTTCATTCTTAAGAGGCAGAGACCATGCTGAAATTTTGTATCCTGTGTATCCTTTTACCAGGCCTAACAAGTGATAATTTCTTAAAAACAAGCAAACAAAAAAACAACTAACGATAACACTAAGAGGTGTCAAGTGCATGATCTTACAACAGATATCCTTACATTGCAGCTGTCTTGTACATACCATCTTCCTTGAGGACAGGTATCCCCCATATTTAACATTTTAGAAAGTCAATCACAGTGCTTAACAAATACTAGATTTATTTAATGAACACATACCTGAAGATTGATTCTGTTTACCGTTAATGTGTGGACTGTATTAGACAAAATAAAACGCCTATCATCAAAATTCTAGTTAGTTACATTAGAGAGAGTCGAATAAAGCTGTTGTAGGTTCTACACAATCTTTCTCAAAGTCAAGTTATGATATCAAGAACAAAAATGTTAAAACATATAGGGAAGTCAACACTGGACTTATAGTGAGAAGATCCCATCTGGGTCCCAAATTTTGGGCAAATTACTTAACCCGTAGGTGCGCAGTTTCTTCATCGGTTTTTTCACAGGGCAAATGAGGTAATGTATATAAGCTAGCGCCCGGCATATCGCAGGCAAATACTGCTAGATTGGTTTCTTTCCTTTCCTCAACTAAATGAGCAAAAAATAACCCCCAGTTATACTTAGAATTTAATGTGGGGTCAGCGGATGAAGACAACACAAGGAGGGATGACAGAACGGGAAAGGTAAGGGACAAAGAGGGACCAAGCAGATTTGACGAAATCCTTTCATCAATGTCCTCCTTCAATTTCCATGATTTCAGGTCTCCTCTCAGCCCAGCCAGCCTACACCTGTCCAGCCGGATCTCCCCACCACTTGGCTTTTCGTCTGCCCACTTGGCCCTCAGATCCCACCTTTTTCGGGCTCTTTAACCCTCCCTCGCCCAGTAGAACTTTACCTGCAGAAAGTAGAGAAGCCCACCGCCCCCGCGTTCCCCGCCAGAGTCGGCGTCCCGCGGCCCCAGGCTCCCCCGCCCGCCCCTCCCGCGCCACCTCGGCGCCCCGCCCAGGCGGAGAGGGTAGGAGGGAGGGGAGGGCCTGCCAGGTGAGGCGCGGTCCTTGTGGGCCTCTCACTTCCGCCCAGGTGAGGGAGGGCTGACGCCGAGTCCGCCCGTCCGCTCCGGGCTCCCACCGGCGCCGCCGCCGGACCAGGTAAAGCAGGGGTCGGGCGTGCGCTGCGCTGCGGGGATCCCTCGCCCCGCGTCCGGAGCCTCCGCCGCTGCCCCGGCGCGCTCTCCGCCCGCCCTCCGGGAGGAGTGGGCACGGGAGACCCAGGACGCCGCCGGGCGCTCTGCCGGGCCCGCGGAGGGTGCGGGGCGCCGTTCGTCTGCGTCGGGCCCGGTGACCCCGCCGTGGTCCGCGCCCCTCGGTGCAGGGCTTGCCGGAGGCCGCGGGCCGCGGAGCCGCCCCTCCCCGGCAGGCCCTGGCGGCACTCAAATCTCGGCCCGGGTCTGTACCGGGAGTGGCCGGGATCAAACTTTGCACTCAAGTGGGTGCCTGTGCTTCGCCCCTAGAGCTGGGCGGAGTCTTTCCCCAACTGGTGACGGTGAAAGGAGTGAACAGGTGGTGGCCTGTTCGGGGTCCCGGAGGAGGGGGTGCTCAGATCCCAGCTGAGGGGCCACTTGGCCCCGACCCCGTCTGGGAGCCTGGAGGTCACGTAGACGAGTTCCCAGGCCGACGGTCAGGCCTGGGCTCTGCTAGCCTCACTTTATAGATGGGGAGGACCAGGCGGAGAGTGCTCTGGCTCCTTTGGGGAAATCGCTGGATTCCTGCTTTATGTCAAGCTCAGGAAAGCGTTTTCAAATCCTTTCCCCCCACCCCCTCCAAAGCGCCTCAGCCCTCCTGGGACACCTAGCAGGCCGAATTAATCTCCCCCTGGAGTGTTCTCTTGGCAGTTTGACATTATCTCCAGATGGCTCTTATCACTTTGAATTCGAATTAGTTGTTTACTGGTTTGCGCGATTGAGAGGGTGGCCTTTAAGGACAATATTTCCCTAGGTTGCTTCTCAACTGCATTGAGAGTCTGGCCATGGGTAGGTGCGCACTAAACAAGTGTTTCTTGAAAGAACGAAGAAGCCTTCTGGAGATCTAGAAGAAAAATCTGTTACACCGAGGATGGTAATACTACTTCTAGGCCGTCTAAGCTCCTATTGGTTGCCAATTCATTTGCGCATAACTTTTTAAAAGTAAAGCTAGGGAGGAATGGAGGTAAAAACTCAAATTGGTTCATTTTGCAGCATCAGAAAAAGGTGAGGTCGGGGCTTTTAGCTAAAATGAGCTTGACGTTTCTAGGCCCCTAACAACCTTTATAAGGAGAGTTCAAAATTTAAAATAATTAGAAAGTTAATAAATAACGGAGCTGGAAGGTACTTTACAGATAGAATTTGTAAACTGAGTTCTGAAGACATTTGCCCTTTGCTAATTGAGGTCCTATTAACGGTCACATAAGGTGAACTTGGTATATCAATAGTAGTTGTGTTTAAGGTTGAAGGTAAATTGTATTAATCCCTCATTTGTGTTTAAAGATGCTTTAATAAGTTCAAGTCATGTATTAATATTTTTTATAACTATAAAACTAATATATTCATTGTAGAAAAATTGGAGAGAATTTCCAGAAAAGGAACTAAAAGCACACCCAGACCCACCTACCATTGAAAATAATCACTAATAAAATTATGGTATCTTGCCTTTCAGTTAGTATTCTTAAAAAGAAAAACCTGTATATTTTCCCATGTTGAGTTCACTTTTAGAACCTTGTGATTGAGACAGAGGCTCAGCATTCAGTAATCCTTGTAAGTGCATTTTTATTTAAAAGCACGTAATAATTATCCTTAAACTAAACAACCAAGCAGTCTGAATTTCCTTGCTTTGTTAAACTTTAACAAAATTACATTAGTTTGGGGAAACTAAAGTGGGGTTTAATTTGTTTACTTAAGATTTTGCTCACCTTGGTAGTAGAGTAAAATTTTGGGAAACAGGACTCTTCTACCTTAATTTTTGGGATCGCTTGACCATTGCTCTGTTTTTTTTCCCGTACTCTGATGTTTTTTAGTAGACTTGGATGCCTTTTTTCAAAGTGTTCATTCTAGGTTCTGGTGCAAATGGAGAGAAAAGATGGAAAGCCTGCTTATTTTTTGCATTTGTACAACTGTGTAGCCTGTGGAGTTTGGAGACATGGGATTGGGTCCACCTACTGTGTAACTCTTGGCAAGTCACTTGACTCTGCTTCTTGTTTCCCATTTGTAAATGATCTACCTCACTGAGTTTGGGGAAGTCAAAATGAAATAATGTTCAAGGATGAGTCTTGTAAACTGTAAGCCACTCTTTGCCCACTTTTTGCTGGTTCACTGAGATGTTTAATTCTGATAAAACTAAGGAGCTTTGCTTTTTTTATTGGGAAGAACTCAGATTTGGGAATGGTCTCATACTGATAGTTACTTTGATAAAAGGTATAGAGGCTGCATTAGCTGATAAACAGGAGTCTTTGCTAAAAACACTGTACAGGGCTCTTTTTGAAAAGGCCTAGGTTAAAACTGCACTGTCAACATGGTTAGCCAGTCGCCCCTGTGACTAGGCATTTGAAATAGTGCTAGTTGGGATTGAGATGTGCTGTAAATGTAAATACATATCAAATTTTGAAGATTTAGTGTAAAAACCCAAATACCTTGTTATTTTTTATATTACTTACATATTGAAATGATAGTTTATATAAGGGTAATTAAAATATATTATTTAAATTAATTTTACTTGTTTCTTTTTACTTTTCATGTGGCTACTAGAAACATTTTAAATTACATATGTGGCTCACATTTTATTTCTGTTGAATAGCACTGGGTTAGGATTCAGTGTATGTTTATCCTTAAGAGGGTTTGGTTTACTGAAGCCCTTACATTTCTATTTATAAACCAATTTTTTTTTTTTAAAACTCTCAGCTATAGGCCTCCCCACTGCCACCTCCCTTGTATTCATTGCACTGGTGAATTTTTTGTTGGTCAGTCTTTTGAGAAGCAACCACTATTGATTACAAAGGAAAAATCTCAGCTAAAATAATTATTAGCTTTTTTGAAGCCCCCAAATATCTTAAATAATTTTGATTGAAAAGAGTTATTAATGATAATAGTAGCTACCATTTATTGAATGTTCACTGTGTGCCAGGCTGCTTTATAATATCTTATTTAGTCCTTTCAACTGTAAACATTTAATATTTTTTATTAGCTATTTTATAAATGAGGTAACTAAAATATAGAGAGATTTAAACAATTGACTGCAACAACACAGAGCTGGTCCCAGGAGTAGAACCCAGCTCTCTATGATTTCAAAGCTCATAAGCTATAGATTCCCCCATATTTCGAGAATTGGTTATTGAACCAACTGGAAAAAAGTTGGTTATCAAAGTAGATATTTAGTTCTAATCCCGTTTTTGTGTTAGTGACCAATAGGAAATGCTCATCAACAGGAGATTAGCTGTGTATGTCATCATGACTAAATCTTTAAAATGTAAAGTTGAGTTAAAAAAAATTGCTGAAGGATAAATATACAGTATAATTACCATTTATATAGTTTAAACACCTGCCAAACAATAATATTGTAAGCAAAGATAGTGTGTTTTAAGAATTTCAGATTTGGATTCTGTCTATATTGATTGCATGCATTTGTGAAGCTTCCTTGTGATTGAATGAAGTTAGTAAAATCTCTGTGAAATGAGCATTCTCTAATGTTGATCTTACTCTTAAAAGAACAAAACCAAACTGGTCCTTTGCTTTGATGCTGTGCCCACAGTGTCTGGTTGGTAGATAGCTTTGAAGCCCGGGTCTGCAGCCTTTCAGGGACTGTCCTGTTTTCATTTAGCTTTAGCCTTTAATTGATGGGCGTGACTTTGATAATTGGGGCTGGGTAAGGCTTCTGCCTCGAGAAAGGCAGTCCCTCTCCCTATTATTTTCTGGAACTTGAAGCTCCAGGGCAGAGTGTGGTAGAAGAGGAAGATGAGTTAAGAAGATGTTGACAGTCAGGTTTACAAACATTCATTCCCTCTCTATTGAAAATTTGTAATATCTGACTCTCATTTTTAAAGTAGTTACCTACTAAAAATGTCTTTAACCGTTGACCGTCCCTCCCCCCAAGGTGAAATTAATTTCACTCAGTTGCACTGTCTTCCTGTTATTACCATTTTCAAAGTGCTTTCCCCCTTGTTTTTTTGAAATTGTAAGAAGTTTAGTGCATTTGTGAAATGGAGATTATACATTTGTTAAGAAGATAAATGAGATATTGTACAGAATGATTCTGCAATGCTCACAGTAGACACCAAAAAACTAGTTACTTGAATTAGTGACAGATAAAATGGATTTTGGGAAAAGACCAAGAGAAGGAAGAATGGTGAACATTAGTGGGAAGGGTGTCCAAAGCATAGTTTGGCCTAGTTTGCAATTTGTTAGGATTGTTTTGAATATCACAAGCATGCCAAAAGTGGCATGACTCTATCTCTGGAGAGAAGCTAAGGGCACACAGTCTGCAATGTGGGGAGAATTGAACAGAATATCTGAGGTGGAAACTAATCATTAGTGAGGAGCATGAATGCCTGGTTCTTTCAGTGAGTGACTGGCTACACATCAGAGATCCCTAAGTGTGAAAATTGCCCAGATTTGTATTTTTTCCTGATCATTGGAGAAAACTGCCACCAACAGGAATACAAGAGCATATCAGAAAACAGTTTAACTTTGTTCATACACAGTGGCCAAGTTACAGGCAGAAACTGATATGCATTGGTTAACTTTGAATAGTTCAATGAGAAAAATTAGTATATAGCTAATTGGATTATTCTGATGAAGTGACTCAATTTTCAGTTCTGATTCTGAGTTTAACATGGTATATTTCAGCTTTGATGTCCTAAATATCCAACATTAAGTGGACTTAAAAGTTGCCTATGGCTTAGGCACATGGCCCCAAAATATCAGGATGGTTTTGGAATTTATATATATCTTTTTCCAAAATTCCAGGAGTACAGTGTTTTGGCAGCAGCCAAAAATATAGTATTTTTTACATCTAAGGGATTTAGAAAAGGCCTTGCCATTTGATAGGGACACAAGGCCAGGACACCTGTCTTGACTATACATTAGGATGACAGCAGATGTGTTTATGTGTAGTTTGAGTGAAGAGCCGCCATTACTCTCTGGCCAGGTGGGTTTGTGTTCCATTTAATCAGTACCTCATAAATGCTGAGCTTTGAGGACAAAGCCATGGTAACTAAACACAATCTGAGCTTTGCACTCCAAAGGAAGCAAAAGAAATTTAAAGTTGTTCATAGACTTCAGTTTTTGAATAACTTCTGAAATCATGACTTCATCTACAGTTAATAGCATTTAGATTGTTCAGAGTCCCTAGTTCCCTTGAGCTCTGGGGAATTGCCATTGAGGAGTTACATGCAGTCTAATTGTGATCTGTCCAATTCACACCTGCAGTTACAGGCTGACTACCTGTACTTCCCCAAACAGATTGCCAGTAATCTTTTCTCTCAATTTTTTAAGATAGAAGTATAAGATGTCTTGTTAAACCAAATTTTCAAGGTATAAGGTATCTTGTTCAGTTCAGGAAAGAAACATAAGATGTCTTAGGGAGTTACATTTTTGTGTGCTACTGAGAGTCAGAAGAGTGTTTCTCAGGGTCCTTAATTGGCCTACATTCTTGAACTGAGGAGGTTAATAAATCTTTTCAATAAGTTTCCTCCACCTAGAAATTTGAATCAAATTAAGTTTCTAACTCTGCATCAGCTTTTCTCAAATATTGCATTAATTGGTGATGGCTAAGGGCATGGGTATTTTTTAAAAGCCACAATATTATAATAATTTCCTTCAATCAAATACCACAGTGAACCAGACATGAAAAATTCATGGCACAAACTCTCTTGATCAGTGATGGAGTGGAAGCTGTTAAACATAATAAACTACTGGTTCTCTGGAGGCTGTGCAACTATGAGGACAGCGGCACACTGTGGCACTTTAATGTCTAGGCTCTGACTGATTGTAGGTAGCCTATCTATGACAAGGTAGACTCAGCTTTACCATGTTTAAACAAACTTGAAATTCCTTGCTGTAAGCCCTGTTTGTTTCTTAGCCAGGCCAAACAGGTCAAAATTGTTTGGTTGAAGATTTCCTATGACCATAAAATGAGTGAATCATAGGTTCCATTTAGTGTACGTGCGACTTCCTGGATGTTCAGCTATAGAGTTAATTGCATTTCTTCTTCTGTCCTCATATACTCTGAAGGCCTTAGTGCCCTTCCCTATATATTACCCAACGCCATGAAATTGTAGTACTTTTCCAGGCCTGCTTTGTGAACATAGTTTAGCTTTTATTAAATATGAGTCATAGGGTTGGATGGCCAACCGGTTGCTAACCTTAACCCTTACCGAGAGACATCTACTACCATGGTTTCCAAAATGTGCAGGGCAATCTACTGGGAGAGTAGGAGAATGACAATAAAATCTTGCTTTTTAGTTTTTACCTTACTCTCATGATGTTTCTATTTTATATATGTTTTAAAACACATATGACATATAAATATATTAATATGTTTATAATTATAAAAAACAAGGTGAGTGGTCAACATACATTTTTATTGATAGGAATGTGTGTTTAAAAATGTTTGAAGACCACTAATCTATCCTGTTACCAGAATCACCTTTTTAAATAGAAATCTGGACTCAATACTTCCCTACTTAAAAGCCTTTGATTACTTCCTGCTGCTTACAGGATAAAGACCAGTCTACTTAGCGTTATTTATAAGAACCCTCTCAAAATAGTCTATCTAAACCAGTGTTTCTCAAACTATCGGTGGTAAAAGATTATGGTTCCCCTCCCTCAGTCTTTCAAAGACTGACATTTTTATAAAATTATTAGAAAAATGAATTGTTGGAGAAATGAAATTACAAAAATAAGTACAATGTAAGTTGTGTTTTGTATTACTAAATTTAATAGATCTACATGACTCTGCCGCATTCCACGATTTCTAAATGCTTATTCCCAGTTTTGGTACTTACCTCTGTGTGGGTCAAGCATCAATCCACAGTCCACACTTGTAGTAACACTGGTCTAAATTACTTTTTTGCCCTTTCTGTTGCTTTTAGAGACCTTAGAACAGTTCATTTAGAGCTAGTTACTAGTTTCACTGACAGTCGTGCACTTTTACACCTTTATGCAGCAGTTCTCAAATTGTGGTCTCTAGACTAGCTGCACCGGGATCACAGGGGAACTTTGTTAGAGACGAGGTTCTCAGGGTTCACCTTAGACGTACAGAATCAGAAACATTGGGGGTGGGCCCTGCAATTTGTGTTTTAGCAAGCCCTCAAGGTGATTCTGATGCACACTAAAATTTGAGAAGCACTAACTTAGGGCAGCCCTGTATGTCATTCAAACTAGAACACTTTGAGAGTGAAGTGGACCACTATTAATAATGATGCTGGGTAATCTGAGACTATTTTAGGCAAATGAGGCCAAATGGTCACTCTGCTTTTACACTCCATTCTTTTATCTTTTACGAGAGAGGTCTCTACTGTGTTCTCATTCCAGCATTCCCAAACTTCCCCAGGCCGGGGAGTCACTCTGCTTTTATGATTTCTCTGAGCACATGGTACACACCTTTGCCATTGTATATATGTGCCTTACAATATAATTATCCTATTGTGTTGTCATTATCTTGCTGTGTATCTGTCTTGCTCTCTCATTAGGCCATCTTAGCCATTATCTTTTTGTCCCTTTTACCTTTCAAGTTATAAACATAATACATGCTTTTTAAATAAAATTCAAACAACACCAGTATCTACAAAGTAAAACTCTAATTTTTTATGTCCCCATCCCCACTTTTCCTTCCTGTAAGTTAGCAGTATTATTAAATTGACTATCTTTCTAAATCTAGAAACCTATGCACCCACAAATACGTATTTTTTTTCCTTACAAAAAGGGGCAAATAATGCATATATCCTGAAACTTGCTGTCTTCCCTGTTGGGTTGTATATATTAGATAATGTCCCTGTATTAACACAAAGGTTTGAATTGCCAAAGCATCCTCCTGTAAATGAGAGATCTTACCCGACACCATCCTTAGTCATGACTTGAATGTTACAGGCAGGAGGCTAACACAGGAGCTAGGCACCAACATTCCTTGCCGGAGGGGCCCCCAGCCAGTAGACACAGCTTCCAAAGAATGTCACTTTCTCATATTAGGACATATTATCAGCATGCTTAAAATACCTACTTATATATAGACTGACGTGACGTCACTTATACACATATTCATAACAGACTTTTACTGTGATTTTTAGTGTGTTTACAGGAGCAAAATTCAACCTTGGGACACATTTTTGTTTGTTTGTTTTGGGTTATCAGACAAGTTGTGAACAATATATACAGAAACATTTTCTTAAAGGAAGCCTCTTCTGTTTGGGGAATCCCAAGGTTTGTACTCCATTAGTTACCCAAATAGAAAATGTCTTTGTGATTACCTCCCATGTTCCAGCCAGCCAAGCTCTATAAATCCATATGTTCTCAGATTATTTACAAAAGCAATTAAGATAGATCAGGTATTTCCTGACATTTTAAAATGAGGACTCTGTTATCTATTAAAAACCTTTAGCTTGTTTGCATGGAGGTCTGGTATCAAGCTGGGAATCCCCAGCTGAAGGATTGAGCCACAGGCTTGCTGTTAACCGTTTCCTACCCATTCCTGTTTCAGTACTTTCTGACCAACTTTATTATTTTAATGGCTGATTACGTTTGATAGTTGAATTTTTCTAGGAGTTTTGTTATTAAAAACAATGCAGTAAATATGCTTGTACACACATCTGTGTGCCTTTTTGCAAATACTTCTTTAGGAGAGACACTCAGAAGAGAGATTCTGGCTAGAAGAGAATATAAATTTAATATATTGATAGGTATTGCTCAGTTGCTCTCCTAAAAGAATGTGCAAGTTTATATTCCCACCTGTTTTTCTGTGATATCTGGAATACAGTCTATTATTAGAAAAAAATGCCAATCTAACAATAAAAAATAGCACCTCATAGTTTTAGCTTACCTTCTTTGATTTAGAGAGGCTGATGTATTAATGATCACAAAACTGCTCTTGTCAGTCCTTTTAGGCTAGTGCTGCTACAGAAAAGGACAGTGCCATTGTGACTGCCCTTCCGTTATTCACAGTTACCTGTCAATGGGTGGTTTTAAGGGTTTCACAGTTGAGATGCTGAGCACGTCAGAAGTGTTTCTGTGATGCTCTATTCAGCAGTTCTTTTGGTAGTTCTCATGGAATCCCGTGAATATTTTGATGGAATACATGAACCTTTTATCAACGCCAAAGGCATTCCTTACTGGTTTTTAATATGCTTTCTTACTTAATGACCTTGAATTAGAAGATAAAGATTGTGTTTAGCAACTGTATCCAGGGATGATGCAAGAACATTTTGACTGTATAGTGCTCATATTTCTTAGATGGTTTATTATAACAGTGTACCACTAGTGAAAATGACCACTGTGAAAGTGCCAGTTTTGACACAGCAAAGGGTTTGCTAGCTTTTTGAGGGTTTTTTTAAATGAATTTATTTATTTATATATTTTTGGCTGTGTTGGGTCTTTGTTGCTGCATGCAAGCTTTAGTTGTGGCGAGCAGGGGCTACTCTTCATTGTGGTGCGCAGGCTTCTCATTGCGGTGGCTTCTCTTGTTGTGGAGCACGGGCTCTAGGCATGCGAGCTCGAGTGCAGGCTCAGCAGTTGTGGCGCACGGGCTTAGTTGCTCCGTGGCATGTGGGGTCTTCCCGGACCAGGGCTTGAACCTGTGTCCCCTGCATTGGCAGGTGGATTCTTTTTTTTTTTTTTTTTTAATTTATTTATGGCTGTGTTTGGGTCTTCGTTTCTGTGCGAGGGCTTTCTCTAGTTGTGGCAAGCGGGGGCCACTCCTCATCGCGGTGGGCGGGCCTCTCACTATCGCGGCCTCTCTTGTTGTGGAGCACAGGCTCCAGACGCGCAGGCTCAGTAATTGTGGCTCACGGGCCTAGTCGCTCCGCGGCATGTGAGATCTTCCCAGACCAGGGCTCGAAACCGTGTCCCCTGCATTGGCAGGCAGATTCTCAACCACTGCGCCACCAGGGAAGCCCGGCAGGTGGATTCTTAACCACTGCGCCACCAGGGAAGTCCCAGCATTTTGAGTTTTGATTACATGTTAGGCTAGTTTTCAGCAAATCACTGGAATTAAAAAAAAAATTATCCATGGAAAATGCCATATTGGGATTACCTTTTGGAGACTCTCTCAGATGACTAGTTTGAGGGTTTTTTCCCCTAATCTCTCTAATATCTTCTTGATCCCTTGTATCCCTTTTTTGTTCCTTTTATTCCTTTCCAGTCTAGAGTCTTTTTTTTTTTTTTTTATAAATTTATTTTTATTTTTGGCTGCCTTGGGTGGGTCTTCATTGCTGCGCATGGGCTTTCTCTAGTTGCGGCGAGCGGGGGCTACTCTTCGTTGTGGTGCGCAGGCTTCTCATTGTGGTTGCTTCTCTTGTTGTGGAGCATGGGCTCTAGGCGCACGGGCTTCAATAGTTGTGGCTTGCGGGCTCTAGAGTGCAGGCTCAGTCATTGTGGTGCACAGGCTTAGTTGCTCCGCGGCAGTCTAGAGTCTTTTTTAAAAAAAATTAACTTTATTAAAGTATAACTTACATACGATAAAAAATTAAATATATGTAGTTCAATGACGTTTGACAAATGTATACAGCTGTGTAAACAATTCTCCTTTCAAAACATAACATTCCCATCACCCCCCAAAAATCTCCCTCAAATGTCTTCCCAGTCAACTCCTTTCCACCCTGCCCAGGTAAACTAATCTATAACTGTAGATTCAACTTCATATGAATGGAATCATACAACTTACATCCATTTTGTCTGTTTTCTTTCCCTCAACATACTGTTTTTGAGAGTCACCCATGTTCTGTGTGTCAGTAATGTTTTCCCTTTTTATTTCTGGGTATTTTATTATGCTTACATACCATAACTGATTTATCCATTCATCTATTATTAGACATTTGGGTTTTTCTAGTTTGGGCTTTTATAAATAAAAATTCTGTGAACATTCTTTTTTGTTTTTTTTTTGTTCCTTTTGTTTTTTTGGCCAAACCCTGTGGCTTACTGGATCTTAGTTCCCTGACCAGAGATTGGACTCAGGCCCTCGGCAGTGAAAGTGCCGAGTCCTAACCACTGGACCTCCAGGGAATTCCCTGAACATTCTTTTATAAGTCTTTTGCAGGCATACATTTTCATTTCTCTTGGGTAAGTATTTAGGAGTGGAAGTGCTGGATCATATAGTAAGTGTAGTTTTAACTTTCAAAAAACTGCCAAACAATTATTCAAAGTGTTTGTGCCATTTTACATTCCTACTAGCAACGTATCAGAGTTCCAGTTGCTTCACATCTTTGTCAATGCTTAGTATTATCTGTTGTTTTGGTTTTTAGCCATCTTAGTGGCTGCGTAGTGGCTTTTAATCTGAATTTCCTGAATGAAGTTTCTTGTTTTTTTTTTTTTTTTGGGTGGCTGCGTTGGGTCCTCGTTGCTGTGCCCAGGCTTTCTCTGGTTGCAGTGAGCGGAGGCAACTCTTTGTTGTGGTACAGGGGCTTCTCACTGCAGTGGCTTCTCTTGTTGCAGAGCACGGGCTCTAGGCGCACGGGCTTCAGTAGTTGCAGCACATGGGCTTCAGTAGTTGTGGCTCACAGGCTCTAGAGTGTAGGCTCAGTAGTTGTGGCGCACAGGCTTAGTTGCTCCGCGGCATGTGGGATCTTCCCGGACCAGGGCTCGAACCCGTGTGCCCTGTATTGGCAGGCGGATTCTTAACCACTGTGCCGCCAGGGAAGCCCTGAGTGAAGTCTTTTGATGGAGAATGTTCCTGAGGTTTTCTTTAATTTTTCTATAGGGCTATAGACTTGTATACACTAATGGTAAATCTTTTTTTATTTAAAATTTTTTCTTTAGGTTTCTTTAAAAGTGATTGAAGACAATAATTCAAAATGCCTGAAAATCTTGCTACAGGTAAACTAGATATATACTTCTACCACTAAATTAATTATTCAAAAGTGGAATATAAGATGGGATTTAACTTGTACTCTTATTATCCTTCTTCAAACAAGATAAATTGCAGGTCCTGCAAGTTCTTGATCGCTTGAAAATAAAATTGCAGGAGAAGGGTGACACTTCGCAGAATGAGAAGCTCTCTATGTTTTATGAGACACTAAAGAGCCCTCTTTTCAACCAGATACTCACTCTTCAACAGTCCATCAAGCAACTGAAGGGGCAAGTAAGTTACCCATCAGGGTTTTACATGTTGATATATTCAAACCAGCAAAGAAATATAGAAGGAGATAGGTGCAAACTGTCTACTCTTAATTCAGCAAAGAGACTGTATTGGGACTTGTGACCTGTGGGTTGCATTGGCATGGATAGTTTAAAAATTTTGGTAATAAATTTTGTGTTTGGCTTTGGAATATGGTTTTTGTACTTATTTATGTAAAGGTCAGATGCTTTGAGAATTCTCAACATTTTCTTCAAAATTACAGGACTCATAGCACCTCTGCTTAGAGTGACGTAAATTAAGAGTTTTAACTGTCCTCTTGGTTGTTCTCTTTTGGGGTCAGGGATGGCAAATTGATTTTAAATCATCTATTCTAGAAGCTGAACTTGAATAGTAGCTATCTTATAGATTAAATTTGGGCAGAATTTTAAGTGTAATTGAAGATAATGTAGCAGAGTTGTTATGTGAAAATTAAAATTTGGAAAAAAATGCTTTTTGCTGATAAACCAAAATGCCTATCCATAAGTATTTAGCAAGTGATTTTTGTATAACTAAGGATTAAATTCTGCACATATGTCTTACTGTGAATTTCTGTCTTTAGATCAAAATTTATACCAGAATTTTAGCACTCCCCATATTGAAGGTTAGATTTCTGTATTCTCTGATCATGGAATGAGTACATCACAGCAGTGAATGCTGTTGGTAGGAATAGAAATTGGGAAAGACCACTACAAATCAATCACTGTTACTGGACTAAGAGTGGACTTAACCAGCCTCTTCATCATAATAACAATCTTTTATATTTATATAGTTTGCAGTTGTTATATAAATAATCATATTGTATTCATTCAACTCTGAAATCCCCGTGATTTTTTTCCTGTCGTTGTTTTCGTAGAGTTTCTACGGGTGTTGATTTTTTCTATGAAGTCCTGTTGACATTTGTTCTTGATGTTACCTTTGTTCCATTGTGTTGACACTCATTTCAGCCAATGATATTTAAAAAATTAACTTCTGTTTTCCTTTTTCCATAATTACTGGATTCTCCCAAAATTTGTTTTTTTTAAATTAGTGTTTAAGTGACTCTGAAATTCATCTGCTACTAATCTTGGGCAAGTTACTTAATCCCTGTGTGCCTCAGTTCTTATGTTCACAAAAAGAAATAAGGATATCTCCTAGGGCTATTGTAAGGATTAAATGAGATATTACGTAAGAGTTTTGGTATAGTCCTTTGCTTATAGCGAGCACTTAATAAATACTGAGTTATTTTTGTTATATACCACCTGCAGATCTTTTGTGCCTCTCCACATGGAAATGTATAGATAAGTGCAAAAGGGCTCAGTGTCTTACATGCATGTTTATATGACTGAATGTGTCTGTGTATTTGAAGTGTAATAAGCTGTTGAACATGCTATTAACTTGAGGTAATCGTAGAAGGCAGGAAATGAGAACAAATTAAACATTTTGTGTAATACTAAATAAAAAATTTATAGCCTTATAAACCCAGATTCATGTATCTGTATCTTATTTCTTTCGTGTGTATGTATTTAGCGTGCCATTATTCATGTGATGGACAAAAATAATATTTAATAAATAGAAATATTTTTTGTCTGTAGGTTTCTGTTGATAATTTTCTCTCTCTTTTTTTTTTCTCCAACAGCTCAGCCATCTACCCTCAGATTGTTCAGCCAACTTTGATTTTTCTAGGAAAGGTTTACTGGTGTTCACGGATGGTACCATTACTAATGGGAATGCCCATAGGTCCTCTAATAACTTGACTGTATCTGGGTTGTTTCCTTGGACCCCAAAGTTGGGAAATGAAGATTTTAACTCAGTCATGCAACAGATGGCTCAGGTAAAGTTATATCTTGTCATGGGAATATTTAGTTTTATTTCTCCTATTATAGGTTAAAAAAGAAACCTACACTCACTCTTTTTGCCTTTAAAATGTGTTAGTCTGTGTTTTGTTTGCTTGTGGTTTTATATTGTTAGGAGGAATTGATACTATTTTCTAATATGTGTGTTGGAAATTTATTTGTTTAAAATTACATAAGGAAAATATCCATGTGTGTGGTGAGGAGAGTTTTCAAGACACTGACTCCAATTTGACACATCTGTACACTTGTAAGGAAAAAGATTCTTATGGTTTTGCTCATAGGAGGAAAATTAATATGTCTACCAGAAGTGATGTAACTCCTTTGAAACTATTTTAAATTTTATGTAAAAAAGAATTAATGGGAGTTAGAACTAACATAATTTGGAAAATCTAGGGAAACATTTGAAAGAGTAATCCATTTTATTCTTAATACCTATTAAAAATTAAATAATAGACAGTTGAATTTTTGGATGTTAGTTTTCTGTTTGTTCACCATACCTTCTAACAAGTATTCTAAAAAATGAAACTTGAGTTTGAAAGTTAAAAAGAATCTGTTTAAGGTGTAATAGTTAAATAATGTTCTATACCTAATTCCTTGTTTGATCTTACTGCTCTATACCCTTAATTTGACTCATAATTATTTTTATGTGATGCTTTTATTAGTTGATTACATTTATGATGTTTTCATGTCATAAGTGCAATTATTAGCCAAAGTAATAAAATACTTGTTTGTCACAGGTAAACCCATTTGAATGGTGGCCTTTCCATAATCTTTTGAATTAACCTAATAAAATGGAATATTAATTTATCATGATAGAATTAAAAACAGAACCCTAAAAAATGCAGCTTCTTCTGACTTAGGGCTCAACACTAGTACATTTTTGATAAATCTAATTTATTTTCCTCATTTAAAAATTTATTTTGCTTCAAGAGAATTTGAGAAATTCTGTGTACAAAGTAATTTAGAATTTACTGTGGGAAAAGATATTTCTCTCAGGAATTTTCATCCAGCTAGGAATTCATCTCATACTGTGAATGAAGTGTGAAAATACCTCTCCAATTCCCTGAGGTTGCAGAACACTGCCCATGTCCTCTTGTGTTCTCCTGAAAATAATCAAGTGAGAGGATTTCCATAAATAATTTATTACTGAAATGCTGAGTTTATTTGGTTTTCTAGAAATGACTTAGGAGAAGTTATTTTGGGGCTATTCACAAATAGAAACTTCAGTTCTTCGGAAACGGTATGTTGGTTAAATGTAAACTTCACTGACTTTTTTTTTTTTTTTTTTTTTAAATCCCCCTTCATTAGGGCCGGCAAATTGAATATATAGATATAGAACGGCCCTCAACTGGAGGCCTTGGATTCAGTGTGGTGGCCTTCAGAGGTCAAAATCTGGGAGAAGTCGACATTTTCGTGAAGGAAGTGCAGCCAGGGAGTATAGCTAGCAGGTGAGGAAGGATGTTCATTTTGTGTTTTGCTAATTTTTTTTCTGACAATTCTGAAAACATTATTATAAAGAGAATAAGAAACAAGTCATACAAAACAGTTAACAATAGCAGCTAACATTTTCTCTTCCTATGCAGTTTTTAGGCCTTTTGCAGGTATTCTCACATATACTTGTGGCAGCAGTCTAGCTAGTAGTATCATTAGTCCATTTTATAGATGAGAATGCTGAGTTTCAGAGTTTCAATGGTTTACCTATAGTCACAGAGCTATTACTGCTGGAACCATGATGTGATTCCAAGACTGTCCAATGGCAAAGCTAGTGTTCTTTCTACTCCATCACACACTCTCACAATTGAACATGATATTTTAGCTATGGTCTGATCAATAAGATAGGCATATTGAAATTCACATTCTGCATACTATATTGTTTATTTATTTATTTATTAAAAAAATTTTTTTTAAATTTATTTATTATTTATTTTTGGCTGTGTTGGGTCTTCATTGCTGCACACGGGCTTTCTCCAGTTGCAGCAAGTGGGGGCTGCTCTTCATTGCAGTGTGCGGACTTCTCATTGTGGTGGCTTCTCTTGTTGCGGAGCATGGGCTCTAGGCCCGCGGGTTTCAGTAGTTGTGGTGCGCAGGCTCAGTAGTTGTGGCGCACGGGCTTAGTTGCTCCGCAGAATGTGGGATCTTCCCGGGCTAGGGCTCGAACCCACGTCCCTTGCATTGGCAGGCGGATTCTTCATCACTGCGCCACCAGGGAAGTCCTATATTGTTTATTAAACTTGATATTACAACAGCTTTTTTGGTGGTCATAACACACTGTTGATTATTTCACTTATTGTCAGTGAAAATCCCTCTCAAGTCTGTGTGACACGCCCACCCCCTCACCCCCACCCCCAGCCCACTGCACTTGTGCCTGGGCTGTATTTTTTTAAGGGTTGTGTGCAAGACTTGTATTTTGTTTCTATTTGATTTCAGATCTTTAGTTTATTACTCATTTAAAAAGCACAGTATTCATTATATTACTGTTGCCTGTTAGAAAACTAGCAGCAGTAGCATAACTATTACAAAAAATTTCTCAGTTAATAATATATTTTTGAATTCACATTATCCATTCTTGGGGATCAGAGTTATAGTCTCCCCAACTGAAAGTTCAGAAATAATGGATTTCTATGACTTTGTGTTATTCTACCGTCTAATGTAGCATTTCCTCAAGTTTGTTCTGAGGAGCCATAGCAATGGTCAACTATATTTGAGCAACTCCTGTTCTTGGAGATTGGTTATACATACTTAGGGTAATCATATAATTTATTGTCCAAGTTGGGACAGTTTTGGGGGTGAGAGGGTGTGCCATTAGTAATGACACTAAGACCGCAGGTATAAACTAGGGCTATTCTGGCAAACCTAGACAATCAGGGTAAACCTGGACTTAGAGTCACTTAATATTAGCTTCTTTAATACTATGCAGTCCCTTGACATAACGCCTATTTAACTTTGATTGGCCCAAATTTTCTTTTTAATTTTTTTAACTTAAAAATCATTATTGAGATATAATTCACATGACATAAATGTCACCATTTTCAGGTGTACACTTCAGTAGTTTTTAGTGTATTTTCAACGTTTCAACCTTCTTGTGGTCCATTCTTATATCTCAGTTACTCTGTACTAATAGTTCTGTAAGTACAAATTGAGATGAGCACTTCCAAAAAGAGGAGTTTCATATCTGAGTATGTAAAGATCCTTGCCCAAGGTTAAGGAGTCAGGTGGCTTCCCATAGGCAGTGGTGCTTGAAGGGAAATTTGAGAGGTGATACTGGAGTCTGCAGAGGGCAGAAGGTGTCAGGGAGAGGAATAGACGCTTTACTGGTAGCCCTGGTAAACTCCATCTTTGGAGTATGTCTGGTATTTACCTGGTGTGGGAGCTTAGTGCAAGGCAGTGTAAGAAGGGGCTGGAGAGAGGAAGGGGCCAGCCATGCAGGACCTTCCAGATCATCTTAAATGGTCTTCCTTTCTTCTGAGGACTTTCCACATAGAACTGTGTTATTTTATGAGCTTGCCTAACCCCTGTTGGCTCTCAAAGTCATGGAAATCCATCATTTCTGAACGTTGCAATGGAGAGACAAGAGCTGGTTTCCCCTTGAATGGAAAGTGTGAATTCAATTATATATATAGTATGAGAGAGTTAAATTAGAAGTAATAGTAGCAGTAAAATGAATACTATTCAACTTTAGAATGCATCAGAATCATATTTTCCAGGAGACTTCTCCTCTGCAGCTTGTTTATTTTGGGTTGAGTTTATATTTCCTAGGCAGATACTAACTGGAAAGAAATGAGATGTTCTAGAAGTCTACTGGGTAGAGGGAAAGGTAGATTAAAATAGATTGATTCCCAGAAAATAGAAAATTTGAGTGTGAGTAAATTAAGGACTGACTTATGCAAAATGAGTTATATCAAGGTTAAAAAGTTTTAAGAGTAACTTATTCATTTGGGATTAATTAAGAAATTTCCCTTAATGAACAAGCTGTGAATAGGAATTTAGGTGATGAAGTTAGAGAAAGGACAATGTAGGAGATGGGAAAATGGAAGGTATTCCTGGATATTGTCTTGTAGTGGTCACATTTAAAAATAAATGTTTCTTGGCACAGTTTTTGAAGGTGCTAGCCTCCTGTGTTCCCTCTTTGCCTGGCAAAGAATACAACTACTCTTTCTCTTTCCTCCTTTAAAAAAATAATGTTTCTTAAAAAAAAAAAAAAAAAGCAGTTTCTTTAGGACTAGGGAAAAGTTCACAAGCAACTTTCGCAATTTTAAAAATATATATTTCAAAATGATGAAAATCATTATGAAAATAATACATTCCTATAATATAAAATATAGAAATATAATTACCCCGCCCCCCCAAAGAAAAGCTCTTGGACTTTGACCACCCTGAGACAACTATAGGAAATACATTAGAAAGTTTTTTTTTTGTTTGTTCATTTGGTTGCGTCAGGTCTTAGTCGCGGCAGGTGGGTTCCTTAGTTGTGGCATGTGAACTCTTAGTTGCGGTATGCATGTGGGATCTAGTTCCCATACTAGGGATCGAACCCGGGCCCCCTGCATTGGGAGCGTGGAGTCTTAACCACTGTGCCACCAGGGAAGTCCCTAGAAAGTTTTCTTTTCTTCTTCTTTTGTTTTTGGCCTGCTGTGCAGCTTGTGGGATCTTAATTCCCCAACCAGGAATTGAACCCGGGCCACAGCAGTGAAAGCGTGGAGTCCTAAGCACTAGACGGCCAGGGAATTCCCTAGAATGTTTTCTTTTTATAAAGACAATGTCTTAGAATATATGCAATTTTATATCACTCTTATTTTCTAATATAACATAAGCCTTTCCTAATAGTCATAAAAAGATATATGAGCAACATTTTTAATGCAACATGATCTATTGTGAGAGCCACCCACAATTTTGGCATAAAAAATTGAAATATCCAACTTGTTAGTTCCAAAGGAGAATCTGAAATGTCTGAATCCCTGTCCTCAGAAAACTTAAAATCTAACAGGGAAGGATATAGTTAGCTCTGTGGACAGCATACTTAGTATAAATGGATGGTCAGTGAGTGATAAACAAGTGGCTCAGAGCACCATGATAATGAGGTAAGTGATGAAGGGAGAGAGAGACAGAGACGAGACACTCAGTTGCAATGTGGAGGGTGGATTGAATTTGGCTGAGCAGAGTGGAAGGGCATTAGAGATGGAGAAAACCATTTACACAAAAGCAGGAAATACCAGACATGTTTGAGAGGGAAAGAGTAAATCAGGATAGTTGGAAAAGAGGTTTATATAGGGAGGAAGCCAAGTTGGAAGAGTACTTTGGGGCCAAATGTAGAGACCTTTGAATACCAACCAAGTTTACATTGTGTCCTAGAGGTCAGAAGTTAACCAAATTCTGGTCCATGATAAAGTTTTGCTGAATCTGCTGTGACCTGAGAAAAAATAAGGGCAATTTAATGGAATTTTCATAATTCTAAATTTATGAGTTAGACTTCTCTGTTCTGAGATGAATCCCTTCTCAGGGAGATTTTTTTATATTGAAGGTTAAAGATATTCTTTTATAAAATAGTCATGACAAGAGTTTGTTTTCTTTCCTTTGACTCTCTCCTTATTGGTCAACAACTATAGATAATCATTATATACTTTCGAGTTGGGGAATACTAGCATGAAGAGAGCCTAGAAAAATAAACCTTGAGGAATTTTACAAGTTAGGTTTTAGGTATTCGATAAGGATCTCAATTGGTTGGTTGACATTGGGAATAGAAAGGAGGAGATGGGTGGTGCAAGAGAGTTAAAGAAAGATAAGAAAGAATTGTGGTGATAATGAAGAAACAGGAAGAGCTGGAGGGGTGTATAGGAGATAATGAAGTCAAATACAGCAAACCAGAGTAAATCCTACTATTAGTATGCACTTTAAGAAGTTAAAGAGTCAGACTACTGTCAGGTAGTCGGGTTTAGAGTCAGACTACTTAGATAAGATGCTAAGCTTGCTTTAATTTCCTGCACATCAAATTTAACTAAGTACTTTAAAAGGTGATTGTGAGGAATAAAGGAGATAATGCCTATAAAGTATTTAGCACAGTTCCTAGCTCATAATAAGTGCTCAGTAAATATTAACTATAATAGTACTTTTTTTCTTAAGATTTTGCTAATTTCTTTTAAAAATTTCTTTTAAAAAATCATTTTTACTTTGGTTAGCAGTTGGGAAATTTGTGATTGGGACAGAGAGAAGGGCTCAGATACAGATTTGGAAATAATCTCTATTGATTTTCATAGAGAGTTTGGCCTCTGTTGACAAATGTTGGAGAAGTAAAGGACAATGGGGATGGGATGAATCTGTTAGAGAGGAGGTTATTGATGAACATATAGCCCTGTATGGTACATGCAGAAGTCAGATTGGAAGGGGTTCAGGAGTACAGGTTTGGTGCCACAATGAGGACAATGTCCATACTTGTAAAACCTTAGCAATGGGGCCCTATACATTGTTTTTGCTTATTTTTCTAGCCATATGGCTTTTAAAATGTGTGTGTGTAGGGATGCACTACTTAATTGGTTAATTAGTTAATAAGTGCTTTAATGAAAAGCAGTCTGAAGAGCTCTTTTGTATTATACAATTAAATATTTCAGTAAATGTGCTAAGTGAAGTAGTACCATAACATATAAACTACCTGAATAGTAGATTTTAAGAATCAGGCTATTATGTCACTTAAAATTTTCTTATTTCATCAAGGGATCAAAGGTTAAAGGAAAATGACCAAATATTGGCTATTAATCACACACCACTGGATCAGAACATTTCCCACCAGCAAGCAATTGCATTGTTACAACAAACCACTGGATCTTTGCATCTGGTTGTGGCCAGGGAACCAGTCCACACAAAAAGCAGCACTTCTACCAGCCTAACTGATGCAAATCTGCCTGAAACAGTGAGTTGCAAATTTGGAAAAACACTTAATTTTGAGTTACGCCTTTGATTTTAAGAAGTGTAAAGACATTTAGAAAATGTCGTTTTATTTATCGTAGTTCAAGAAAGATGATTATATCTCCAAATGCAGCGTTAGCATGTTAAACAAGATATTTCATGGGGGGTTTTGTTTTGTTTTTTCAATGTCCTATGATTCTCCTTGTTTAAGATTATTATTCAATATAGAGGGCAAATTGTAGTATTGGGTGTAATTTGGTGATGGAAGGAATTCCCTGGTGATGTAACCACTTAATTAAGCTGGGAGTTTTTATTAGAGATTTACTATTGAGTTTTTAAATTAAGATTTGGTTATTTGTTTCAAAAACATTTTTTAAAATTATATTGGGTGTTTATGACTAGATTATGGATACTGCACAATTATAGAAGTTTTTCTTCTTTTCATGTAAGGATGTATACTGAACAATTTAAAAGAATAAAAGTTTATGTTCCTTTGGGAGTCTTTAAACTTGCTTTGTAACATTTACAGATTTTGGCCTGCATCTTCAAAATGCAAGCTAATAAATCTTATTTTCTTATAACACTAAGTGCTAGCTGATTTATTTAATTTCCATTCATTGGACAAAAGAAAAAATAGACTGGGTACAGTACAAGGTCACAACACTAATGTATAGACATTTTCCCTGTTGTAATCAGTAATATTTATATAGCACAATTTACATAATAAATAGAATGAACAAAGTGGGAAGTTGCTTAGCATAGTGATTAAGAACAAGGGCTCTGGAGTCAGGCTAAGGTGGGTTCAGGTCCACTTCTTGCTTCGTAGCTGAGTCTTACTGGGCAGATGCCTTGACTTCTCCATACCTCAGTTTTCTCATCTGTTGCTTGGAATTGATAACAGTGTCTAGTTCACAGAGATGTTGTGAGGATTAAGTGAGAATGCATGTGAAGAGCTAAACACAGTGCCTAGGGCAGAATAAATACTCTGTGAATATTAATTGCTGTCCCTAATTTAGGCATTTTTAGCAAACATTGTTGCTTCCTGGATACTAGGTATTGTTCCAGGTGTGAATTTATTAAATAGTCCCAATATCTCTGGTTATTTTAACATTGCATAGTAACTTTCCAATTTAGTGTAATAGAAGAACTAAGTAATAAGTATGCCCTGATGTCTTGAGGGGGAGACTTTTGCTCTGCAGGCGCATTATGTGAATTTAATGCGTACTTCTGATGGAGCCTGCTAGTAGAGGAAAAATGCTTATGTCTCTTAGTCTGATTTGTATAATCCTATTGCTAATATCTTCAGTTAGGCCTATGTTTCCTCTCCTTCATCAGAGTCTCTTCAATTATTCTGGTCACTCTGTGTCCTCACAATCGCATGCTTCACATTGCTGCTAGATTAATCTTTCTAAACCACTGCTTTGTTCCTGTTGTTCCCTCTTCTAAAACCTTCAGTTATTCCCACTTATCTGAGCCTAGCTTTGCTCTTAAATTTCCCTTTTGCTTGAATGTCTTTTTTCTCTGTAGAGCAATTAAAATGCTACCTTTTCCTTGAAGCTTTCCATAAGTTTTCATTGGATTTGACCTCTTGTTTCTACATTCCTCCCATCTTTATAATATTTTATGATTCTCTTTTAATTCAGATAAACACATATTTATTGGTTTCTACTAGGTGCTTGGCACTGTGCTAGGTATCAGGCATAGACTGGGGAATGAGACAGTGTGTTTCTGTCCTCTTAGAGCTACAGTGTCCTATGGTCCAATATTCTGTCTTATATTTTAATTGTTTATGTTTTAGTTTATCTCTCTACCGGATTATAAAATCTGTAAAGGCAGGGACCATATGTGATCATCTTTATGTATCTCTGAGCCTCTAGAAAGTTGACTTGATTAATTGTATGAATATTAAATTTTTTGTCTACCTGTTACCTTAGTAATTACTGTATTGGTAAGCGATGAATGTATGTGCTTTGCTAACACTTTGCTTCTTACTTGCTATAAATTTGTAGGTTCGTTGGGGCCGTATTGAAGATGTTGAGCTCATTAATGATGGCTCTGGATTAGGTTTTGGAATAGTTGGAGGAAAATCGAGTGGTGTAGTTGTGAGGACTATAGTTCCTGGAGGATTAGCAGATCGAGTAAGTTGACCTTCTTTGATTTAATTTTGGTTTTTTACAATTTAAATTGTATGGCTTGAAATGTAATTTTATAACATGGGTTACTAGGATATATGTTTCCATGACCAGAATTTAAGTATAGCTAAATATGTTTTTTTCTATAAGTGTTAATATACACTCACTCTGCTTTATTTTAAAAAGCTCCTAAATCAACGTTTTTGCGGGTGGTTTTTTTTTTTTTTTGCCTGTGATTGGCAGTCATCTTGATTTTTTCAAAAGACAATATTTTTTATTGAAAGGAATCATTAATGGTTATTGTATTCTGAATATCTATATTATTTTCTCCCAGTGTATCTTTCAAGGTCCTAAATGTTAAAATCAGATGGTACAGCGATTATAAACTTTTATCTCAATATCGTTTGTGGTAAATTTCACTAGAATTACAAATTTCTGGCATTATAAATAAAAATACTACCCTTCATTATTTAGCAGTGTTCAAACTGAAAGTGGGCCATTTTAAAACTTATCAACTGTTTCTGCTTAGTTTTACATTGAAGAAAATGTTAAGTACTACATTGAGTTTTTAAAAAGTAGTTTAGAAATTTGAAGCTACTTAATACAGTAATGAGTTCATATTATATAGACTGTCCATGATAATCAGAATGATTTGTAAATGTTACTGATTAATGTCTAGTCACATGTAAAAATTTATCCCTTCTAAAAAACATATAAAGTAAAAATGAACTTGCTGTGCACATGCAGCTTTGAGGCAAGTTCCTCAGCTCTCTATTTCTAGTCAAGATTGCTCCACCTTGGGTTAGGACTCCGTGCTTCCATTGCAGGGAGCACAGGTTCGATCCCTGGTCAGGGAACTAAGATTCCTCAAGGCATGCGGCCAGGCCAAGAAAAAAAAAAAAAAAAAAAGGTTGCTCTACCTTATATAAATTGTGGAGCTATTAATATTCCTATTATCCTTTCAGCAGCTAAGTGTATTTATTTAGCATAATGGCTCTCAGAGTTTTGTCTGTGGGTCCCTGAGTCTTTTGCAGGGGGTGTACAAGATCAAAACAACTTACATAATAATAGTAAGATGTATTAGCCCTTTCACCATGTTGACGTTTGCACTGATGACACGCAAGCAGTGGTAGGCTAAACCTGCTGGTGCCTTCGTGTGACACAGGGCAGTGGCACACAACTGGATTAGTAGTCATTGCATTCTTCTCCACATGTGCTTGCCACTGCAACAGCAACAATGCCAGTCTCACTTAAGAAAGTGCAATAAAAACGAATTTAAGTAAATATGACCTTTGAGCGCATGTCTTTTTAATACCGTGTGACAAAATCGGATGTACCGTATAGCACTTCTGTCATGTACTGAAGTATGGCGGTTTTCTTGAGGGAAAACATTTGTGAGACAAACTAGCCCTGTTTTAATATGGAGCAGCATTTTAATTTTTTAAATTTATTTTTAAATTTTTTGCTTTTTTCCCAAAAGTTTCTGAGATCTAATTTTTTGGAAATGCATTATTTTAGTTTCAGGATTACAGCATAATGATTTGATATTTCCATATATTATGAAATGATCACCACAACGCGTCTAGTTAACATCCATTTCCTCATAGTTAGAAATTTTTTTTTCTTGTGATAAGAACTTTTTTTTTTTTTTTTGGCTGGTTGGGTCTTCGTTTCTGTGCGAGGGCTTTCTCTCGTTGCGGCGAGCGGGGGCCACTCTTCATCGCGGTGCGCAGGCCTCTCACTATCGCGGCCTCTCTTGTTGCGGAGCACAGGCTCCAGACACGCGCAGGCTCAGTAGTTGTGGCTCACAGGCCCAGTTGCTCCGCGGCATGTGGGATCTTCCCAGACCAGGGCTCGAACCCGTGTCCCCTGCATTGGCAGGCGGATTCTCAACCGCTGCACCACCAGGGAAGCCCCGTGATAAGAACTTTTGAGATCTAGTCTCTTAGCAACTTTCAGGTATACAATACAGTACTGTTAACTACAGTCACCATGCTGTGGTTTATATCCCTATGATTTACTTATTTTATAGCTGAAAATTTGTACCTTTTGATCTTCTTCACCCATTTTGCCCTCCCGCCACCCCCCTGCCTCTGGCAGCCACCAATCTAGAATACCATTTTTATTTTTGAAAGGATAACTGACAGAAAAATTATGATTATTCAGACTTGGTTATTTGGTAGACAGTTCCTTGAAACGAATGAAGTGAGCCTGTTACCTCAAGAAAAAACAACTGACAGCATTTGTTGCTGATGATAAAATTTGAACTTTCAAGCAAAAATTAGAATTTTGGAAAAGTTTGTGTTTTACCATAAGCTTGAAATTATCCAATATTTAAATACTTCTCTGATTAGATTGTTGGTGATATTAATAAATATGATTTTTTTTGATATTGTATAATGTTATATGTCAGTATTTAGAAAATCTGCATAACTCTAGGAATCAGTATTTTCTGAAGATCAATGTGTAGTATGGCAAAATAATATATAGGTAAAAAAATCCATTCAGAATTCAAGATTGATCAATAGATTTTAATGAAACAGTATCTGAAAGTTTGTTGATGTTGTTTCAGATTCCACATTGCAACTGATTTTTAAAAAATCAGTTTTTAACTGATCTTTAAGAAATCACCACTTGTCATGTTTTGGTGTGTTATCAAAGAATGGGCTGAAAGGGCTATTGAAATACTCCCCCATTTTCCAAATATATATCTGATTGAGACCAGATTTTCTTTATATACTTCAACCAAAGCAACATAATGCAATATACTGAATGCTGAAGCAGATATGAAAATTCAGCTGTCTTCTTTTAAGTCAGATATTAAAGAGATTTGTAACAATTTCTTTAAGAATACCACTCTTCTCACAATTTTTTTGTTTTAGAAAACATAACTTTTTAAAATTAAAAAAATATCAATATGTAAAAAGTATATATTAATATATTACATATCTTAAATATTTAAAAAGTTTCTCAGTGCTGTTTCCCAATTCAGTTGATATCAGCAGATATCAACAGAGAGAACTACATAAACAAAAGCTCTGAGATCTCAGTAATTTTTGAGATATAATTGACAGACAATAAATTGCACATATGTAAAGTATACAATTTGGCGTGTTTGCTGGTGAGTCTGAAATCTGTAGGGCAGACCAGCAGGCTGGAAACTCAGGCAAGAGTTGACATTAAAGTCTGGACTCTGAAATTTGTAGGGCAAGTTGGCAGGGTTTCTGTTATAGTTTTAAGGCAGAATTCCTTTTCCAGGAAACCTCAGTTTTTGCTCATAAAGTCTTCAGCTGATTAGTTGCTCCGCGGCATGTGGGATCTTCCCAGACCAGGGCTCGAACCCGTGTCCCCTGCATTGGCAGGCAGATTCTCAACCACTGCGCCACCAGGGAATCCCAATCTGGTTACTCTTTTCCTTTTGAACTCTCCTCCTTTTCCCCCTACCCCTCCCCTTCTTTTTTTGTCTTTCTTTTCTCTGTTGCCAATTCAGCTGTTCATTAAAAGTATTATATTTTATTCAGCATTTTTTGATGGCTTCTTTATCAACCATTTTGCCACGACTCAAAGTCTGATGAATTGTTATTAACTAGTGAAGTTAGACCAATGATTTCTCATAATAATTTTCTTTTGTTTTTTTCTTGGATTAAAGGATGGAAGACTCCAGACAGGAGATCACATCTTGAAGATTGGTAGCACAAATGTGCAGGGAATGACCAGTGAGCAAGTTGCTCAAGTGCTGAGAAACTGTGGGAATTCTGTCAGGATGCTTGTTGCAAGAGACCCAGTTGGTGAAATTTCCATAGCCCCTCCTACCCCTGCAGCCTTACCTGTTGCCCTGCCTGCTGTGGCCAACAGGAGCCGTAGTTCTGTGAGTATACAAATTGCTCTTTCATCATAAATTCAGTACTGGGTGTGATTTACTGGAGGATTAGAAATGTTTTCCACTCCAGGTGTCGCATGGGTGTGAGTTGTGTCTCAGTGCTCAACAGGGAAGCAGAGGAGAGCCCAATTTGTAGACACTAGACAAGTTTGATTTTCTTTTTTTTGCCATTTCTCAGGGTTAAGTCATTCAACTTCCCTGAGCCTCAGCTACTCATCTGTAAATTGGAGAATAATAATACCTGCATTTCTATTTCGTAAGATTGGTGAACAGATATCCAGATAGTGGAGGGGAAACTGTAAATACTGGTCAATGTATGTGTGTTATCACTGATAAGAACAGACTGGCCAAAGGGAATAGACATTAATAATAATAATATTTATTTTGATCATTAACAATCATTACAGTTATATAATAATCATTACTATTAATCATTGTCAAGCACCTGGAATTGTCTGAGTCATCTGAATTTTTCATAAGAATTCTACAAGGTAGGTCTTATCATCCACTTAATAGATGAGGAAATGGAAGTCCAAATAACTTGTTTTAAAGGTCACATAGGTAGTAAGTTGCAAAGCTGGGGTTTGAATTTAGATCTTTCTGGTCCATTCCAAGTTCTTTTTTTGGTTTTTGTCTTTCAGTCTTATTAAGATAAAATCGACATACAGCACTTTATAAGTTTAAGGTGTACAGCCTGGTGATTTAATTTACATACGTCATGAAGTGATTATCAGAATAAGTTTAGTGAACATCCATCACATCATATACAGTTAAAGAAATAGAAAAAAAATTTTTCTTGTGATGAGAACCCAGGATTTACTCTCTTAACTTCCATACATAACATACAATGCTAATTATATTTATCATGTTGTATATTACATCCCTAGTACATATTCATCTTATAATACAAGGTACAAATGGAAATTTGTACCTTTTGACTGCCTCAATCTGGTCCCCCCATCCCTCAGTCCCAAGTTCTTTCCACCCATCTCACAGGCTCTGAATCAAGAGATAATAAGGCAAAAGGAAAAGAAATAGTTTTTAAAAGGACGAGCCAGGAAGAAGAAAAGAGAAGTGATTATGGTGAGATTATGGTGAGAAGGGGGTGGGAAGCCACCTTTCAGATTCATTCGATGTCTTCTGGAAAGGCTTTCCCTACTTGGAACCATGTGAGTGGAAGTTTTCTGTCAGAGATATTAGAATCATTTTTGTTTTCTTCTCCAAACTAGTTAGAACCATTTTCTTTTCCATCCATTATTCTGGTTTTCTGAAGCCTTCTACTTTGTAGTGAGGGAACAGTGTAGCTGTGTGATAAGTGAGAATTTGATGCAATCAGTTATTTACTTTCTATTATTAATATTTTGAATTGAAAGCAAGGTATTATGTTTTTAGACACCTTACTCTTTTACAGAAATATTTTAAATTAGAAGACAAGAATGATAATCAGTTTTAGGTCAATATTTTTTGCTTACAGTAGTTAGTCTTACCATTTGTTTCTAACTTTCTTTACAGTAAATTCTTTCAGATACAGATTTATGCTGAGTTTTTTCTAAGTGGCTGTATTAGTTTTCTCTTGTTGTATAGCAAATGATCACAAACGTAGTGGCTTGAAGCAGCACCCTTTGTTGGTCCACAGTTCTGTAGGTCTGAAGTCTGGGTGAGCTTAGGTGGGCTCTTCTTAGAGTCTTACAAAGCTTAAATCAAGGTGTTGGCCTGGCTGGGCTCTTATCTGGATGCTCTGGGAACAGTCCATTTCCAAGCTCTATCATATTGTTGGCAGAATAGTTTCTTATAGCCATAGGACTGAAGTCTCTGTATTAATGGCTGTCAGCTAAGGACCTCTTTCAGCTCCTTAAGTCCCCCTGTGTTCCTTCTCACATGACCCCTCCTTCTTCAAACCACAAGTCCAGTCCTTATCCTTCAAGTCTTTTTCACTTCCCTTTCTGCCATCAATAGGAGAAAACTCTCTGCTTTTGAAGGGTGCCTGCTTAGATTAGGCTTACCTGGATAATCTCCCTTTTCCATGATATAAACACAGGAATGGCGCCAGGGATCAAAAGTCATAGAGACAATCTTAAAATTCTGCGTACCGGGGCTTCCCTGGTGGCGCAGTGGTTGAGAATCTGCCTGCTAATGCAGGGGACACGGGTTCGAGCCCTGGTCTGGGAAGATCCCACATGCCACGGAGCAGCTGGGCCCGTGAGCCACAACTACTGAGCCTGCGCGTCTGGAGCCTGTGCCCCACAACGGGAGGGGCCGCGATAGTGAAAGGCCCGCGCACTGCGATGAAGAGCGGTCCCCGCACCGCGATGAAGAGTGGCCCCCGCTTGCCGCAACTAGAGAAAGCCCTCGCACGAACCGAAGACCCAACACAGCCAAAAATGAATAAATAAATAAAGTAGCTATAAAAAAAATTAAAAAAAAAATGCAAAGAAAGCTTCTTTAAAAAAAAAAAAAATTCTGTGTACCACAGGTGCTCAGAAAATACTTGACAAACCATGCACAAATTGACTATGTACACAAGCTAGATAACTAAACGTTATATATCATTAAATTTATTTTTTCCTTTCAGGACAATTCTACTCTTTTTGAAACTTATGATGTTGAACTCATTAAAAAAGATGGACAAAGTCTTGGAATTAGAATTGTTGGTTATGTTGGAACCGCTCAGACAGGTAAATGAATCATTTCTATTTTACATTTGGAAATCATTGTAAAGGATGTTCAGGTTTCTAGAGAGTAAAATTAAATGTCTGCAGATTTTAATTGAAACATTGAACAATAAAACCATGAATCTGTAATAGCAACCAATTACAAAAAATGATTAGAGAATCACAGTTTTATCTCAGTAGTTTTATAGCTGGCTCGATAGTCATTAACAAAAGAATTTAATTTATCCAACATAGTGTATAACATTTGATTTGTACCTCCTCTTGTTTCTAAGATAGATATATTTTGAATATTGAGACTGTTGCATATTATGACATTTTACATGTGATAAAGTAAAATGATTACTGCATATATTTCATATTGTGAATGTCAAAAAAGTATTACTATTATGTTTAATTATTAAAAGAAGGTAAAACAAATGCTTTAATTAGAATTATTTTTCTTTCATATAAAGGGAATACATTGTAAGAATAAATGCATGGCCCAAGTATCTCTGAATAATACTCCCTGAACTCCGACATGCAAAGCTTTGGTAACTTTCACTGTAAGAGTTACTCTATTATGATAAGAAATCACTACAGTAAGGAAAAATAAATCTTTTTCACAAATATTTGCTAGTAAGATGAAAAGTTAAAGTTATGAAATGTTCTGGTTTTTTAAAAATTGCAAGGTTAGAAAGTTAATTTTTTTAAATGTTATTATTTTGCATATTTACAGCAGGTGGAAAGATTAAAAGTGCTAATGTATTCAAAGTCCTGAATGAAATTCATGTCAGACCACCTTGTGCTATTTTAGCCTAATGAAATAACTGTTTTCAAACCTTTAGATTTTTCTAAGTGCCACCATTTTTACATTCAGAATTTAAATGAGTTCTAAAGAGCTAAGTATGGATTGTATACTAATGTTGCAAAAAAACCCTGTACTGAGTAGCTCTTAATATGCTGTCTGGTTAGAGAAATCATAAACTTGTGGTTTATGAACCTTTATTACATTAAATTTTCAAGTTGTAAACCTAGCGATATACATGCAGAGTAAAATGAAGTGAATGATAGATAACTGAGAAAATTTGATGTTTATGTTACTGAATAAGAAAAGAATCATTTTACTTCTTTACCCTCAAAGGAAGCTTTTGGGAGTGGAGCAAGGGCTGGGGGAGCAGTGTTGAATCCAAACACTAGAACGTTTTATAACTCAATATGCTTTTTAAACATGTAGTCTTTCAAAATAGTTTTCGCTTTATTCCATTCATTGGAACTTTTGAGCAGTTGCTTTGCTTAGTTTTGGAGGGAGTAGAAAAATGAATATAAGAAAAGTCTATTCAGGGAGATAAACATGTAAATAACTCTCAGTTGTTTGAGGATAAATGAAATGTATGTTTTATCAGAAATGCAAGCAAGCTATCATCATATGGCAGATGAAAGACTCATTATGACAGAGGGAAATGGAGAATTCACAAAGAAAGAGACATTTGTATTAAGCATGGAAAAGGAGAAGGATTTAGATAGAAGGGGTTGAGATCGACAGGAATAAAAAATGAGAAAAGGGATAAAATATAGAAAATACTTGGTGTTTTGGTGGAACATCATGAGTCTTGTGTGTCTGGACTTTTGTCTTATTGGAGCGGTAGTTGGAAGATGAAGTAAAACAAGAAGTTTGGGGCAAATTATGGAGGTCCTTGAATGTGATTCTATGAAATTTACATTTTATCATGTAGGCTATAGGAATCCATTGTTGTTTATATTCCTTCTACAGACAGTATTTTAAGTTCATTTGAAATTGAGATAAAAATATAAAATCATCCAGAGCTGTGGTCTTTCTTTTTCTAACTTTTCTTCCAGCCCTTGCCCATAGGCATACATACTTTTTATATAGTTGTAATTTTTATATACATTTTATGATGTATATAGAAGCTAACATGAGTAGTGAACTAAATGTAGGAAGACCTGTTAGGACCCTCTTGTCTTAGTGCTGCTGAGAAATGATGAAGGTTTATGGCAAGTCAGCAGTGAGAAGGGAGATGGACCAAGAGAAGAGAGTAAGACTTAACCTGAGCTCTCCTGAATTCCAGCTGATACTGGTATGCATTTCATCAAGGTTCCATTACTGATTATTTTTCCAAAAATAGGCATCAATCAAATCATTTCAAATTTGGGTCACTTGTTATGGTGACAGTTTGAAATAATCCATCAATTTCTCTGCTTGCATTCAGAATAGTATTTATCAAGCCTTCAGTCAGCCCCTTTAGCTAATTAACCTCTTGATATGAATTTTGCAATCAAGGCCTAATTAGAGCTTTCTTCCTTTTTCCATATGTTTTGTGCACCTTAGGAGAAGCTTCAGGGATTTATGTGAAAAGTATAATACCTGGCAGCGCTGCATACCACAATGGTCAAATTCAAGTGAATGACCAAATAGTTGCTGTAAGTAACTGCCCTCTGTTTTAGAATTGAATCAAGTTGGGGGAAAAAAGTTATCATTATTATAATATATATGCAATGGGAATGGCTTAATATAGTCTCATAATGTTTTTTTTTTTTTTTTTTTTAAAGTTTTTTTTTTTTTTACTTGATTTTATTTATTTATTTATTTATTTTTGGCTGTGTTGGGTCTTCGGTTCGTGCGAGGGCTTTCTCTAGTTGCGGCAAGTGGGGGCCACTCCTCATCGCGGTGCGGGGACCGCTCTTCATCGCGGTGCGCGGGCCTTTCTCTATCGCGGCCCCTTCCCGTCGCGGGGCACAGGCTCCAGACGCGCAGGCTCAGCAATTGTGGCTCACGGGCCCAGCTGCTCCGTGGCATGTGGGATCTTCCCAGACCAGGGCTCGAACCCGTGTCCCCTGCATTAGCAGGCAGATTCTCAACCACTGCGCCACCAGGGAAGCCCTCATAATGTTTTAAAAAAATTAAGTTTGTTAGTACAGTGAAATCTCATTAATTTGGACTCTCATGGTCCTAAATTTTTTTTAATTAAAAAGAAAAATTTTTTAATTGAAGTATAAGTTGATTTACAACATTGTGCCAATCTCTGCCGTACAGTAAAGTGACTCAGTTTTACACATATATACCTTCATTTTTTAGTATTCTTTTCCATTATGGTTTATTTCAGGAGATTGGATATAGTTCCCTGTGCCATGCAGCAGGACCTTGTTGTTTGTCCAGTCTAATTTCTTTTTTTTTAACTGCCTGTGAAGAAGGGAGTCACTAATGATACTGGCAGGAAAAAAATACTGTATACATATGTATATTATAATATACATACACATATATTTGAAAGATGCTCTAGCATTGTCTTACAAAACATTTCAAGCACCTCTTTGTGTTCTTTAAATTCATCAATTTTATATGCAATTAATAGGCCATTTACTAGAACTATTTATCTCTTTGTGAAAGTAGTTTTTCTATTAATAGTAATTTTGAGTATATACAAAATTGAGATATTTTTTGTTTTTGAGAATGCAGTCATTGCCTTTTCTCAATTTGGATTGTAATTGGTATTTCCTCCATTTAGTAGAAATTAGTTAAATTTTGCAGTTTATTTTCTTTTTCTTTTATAAATTTATTTTATTTATTTTATTTTTGGTTCTGTTGGGTCTTCGTTGCTGCGCACGGGCTTTCCTCTGGTTGCGGCGAGCGGGGGCTACTCTTTGTTGTGGTGCGTGGGCTTCTCATTGTGGTGGCTTCTCTTGTTGCGGAGCATGGGCTCTAGGCGTGCGGGCTTCAGTAGTTGTGGCTTGCAGGCTCAGTAGTTGTGGCTCGCAGGCTCTAGAGCGCAGGCTCAGTAGTTGTGGTGCATGGGCTTAGTTGCTCTGCAGCATGTGGGATCTTCCCGGACCAGGGCTTGAACCCGTGTCCCCTGCATTGGCAGGCAGATTCTCAACCACTGCGCCACCAGGGAAGCCCTACAGTTTATTTTCATAATAATTTTGAAGCATGTATACACACACATACACACACATTTAATTTATTGATTTATACAGAAACAAATGTTTGTTGGTATAATTTGAATGTTTGTCCTTCAAGTCCATCTAAGGAAGCACCTTTCATGACCCTTGGCTTTTCCATTATTGGGCTTAGGAAATGTCTTGTGATTGGCAGTTTGGAGATGAGTGATAAAACTTTGGAGAAGATATTAGGGGGAAAGCTAAAGCAGTGGTTTGGCTAGCTTGAAGATTGAGTGAGGAGGCCTGTTGGTCATGATGCACTTAAGAATGTGTGATTGGACTTGACTGAGATTAGTAAATACCTTTCTTGCATGTGCTTTTTCAGAATACTAGAAAACCTAATGGAGGGAGATCAGTGTCTTCTGGAAAATATCACATAGTGATGTATGGTAGAGGGGTGAAGTATTGGATGGCCTCTTCACTTTTAGTAATAATGGCTTCTAGTAATACGTCTTGAGAGCTCTGTATAACAACTGACCACCTTTTATGGCACTTTGAATTTTGAATAGCATCAGAGATTAAGACCCTCTACCTTTCTCAGGCTATAAGTTAAATGTATGACTTAGGAATACAAGTTTCAGTTTTCTTTCTAGTTTCTCAGGAAATCTGTCAGCATGTTTTACTACTAATTTTTCATCCTTATTCAAAAATACTTTCTTAGGTCTAATACAAATTATTTTGGGGATGAAATGAATTGCCTAATTTTATACTGCCTTGCCAGAATTAAAAGTGGTAGCTAACTTGGAACTTCTGTTTAATGTATCTTTTAATGTTTTAGGTCGATGGTGTGAATATTCAGGGTTTTGCCAACCAGGATGTTGTTGAAGTGTTAAGAAACGCAGGGCAAGTGGTACACCTAACCCTAGTTCGAAGGAAAACATCCTCATCTGCTTCTCCACATGAAGGGCCCTCCGACAGAGGTAATTAATTCCTCTGTCCCTCCCCCTACCTTGTATGGGTTTGGAAGATCAGCTCATTTATGGAAGTTGTTCTATAAGTCTGGGAAGGAAAAACTGCCCACCTTGTGAAACGCAGCAGTGGAGAAGTGAATCAATTCATTTATGCCTTGAAGAGTTTCCTTTGCCTATTATAACATGCCAGTGCAAATTTTAGAACGTGAACCCTGACGTGCATTAAGCTTTGAGAGCTTCTCTAAATGGAGATGGAAGTCATTTTCCCAAAAACCTTCCAAATTTCATTTATTTCTTATATTTGAATAATAAAGCTTTGCCACATTTTGTTCCAGGGGCTCTCAGTTGTCTAATGCTTTTGACATTTTGCAAACCTCAGGTTTCATATTACTTCTAATGATGTATTTGATTCTAATATTTCTTGATTTACTTTGTGAACTATAGCAAGAGAAAATAAAACATGGACTTCTATCAAGGACACTTTTATTTATAAAATAATATTTGTTACTTTGATTATAGGAATAGTAAATTTTCATTATGGAACAAATGCATAATTGTATGCATGACAATTTTTAATTATCAACTTATAAATGTAGATAGAGCAACAAAATTTGGCAATCATGGGAACACATTCAGTTTAAAATGAATGACTGGGGCTTCCCTGGTGGCGCCGTGGTTAAGAATCCGCCTGCCAATTCAGGGGACATGGGTTTGAGCCCTGGTCCGGGAAGATCCTGCATGCCGTGGAGCGGCTGGGCCCGTGTGCAACAACTACTGAGCCTGCACTCTAGAGCCCTTGAGCCACAATTACTGATCCCGTGTGCCACAACTACTGAGGCCCGCGCACCTGGAGCCTGTGCTCCGCAACAAGAGAAGCCACCTTAATGAGAGGCCTGCATACCGCGGTGAAGAGTAGCTCCCGCTTGCCGCAACTAAAAAGAAAGCCCGTGCACAGCAACGAGGACCCAACGTAGCCAAAAATAAGTAAATAAATAAATAAATTTATTTAAAAATAAATAAATAAATAAAATGAATGACTGGCAGGTCTGGGGCCCCGCCCCTTACACTTCTCAGGCCTGACCTTCTGGCAGCTGGGCTGCATGCTGAGCCGACATTGACAGGTCCTCGCGATGTGGCCGGACGTGCCCCCTCTCGTGACATCATGGTGGCATACTGGCGACAAGCTGGACTCAGCTACATCCGATATCCCAGATCTGTACAAAAGCAGTGAGGGATGCATTGAAGACAGGATTCAAAGCAAATGCCGAGAAGACTTCTGGCAGCAGCATAAAAATTGTGAAAGTGTAAAAGGAATAATTTACCCTGACTACAGCTTGAAATGCTGCATGTTCAAGGTGAAGATGCGTGGGCACGTGTTATGGCAGATTGAAAACGATCTCCCTTCATGGAAAGAAAAAAAACCTGTCTTGTTCATAGATTGAGAATGCCAATAAATTAAAGTACGGTTCAAAAAAAAAATAAAATGGATGACTAATTATATAACTAGTGGGTAAGAAATAATTCCATTAGAATTTGTCAAAAGTTGGATACATTTTTTTCCCCTCCTCTGAAGATATAATGAGCCTAGAAATGTTTGCTTTCAACTGATATTAAATTGTATTTACATTGGAACTTTTTTTTTAAATTTTATTTTTCATTTATTTATTTATTTCGTTGCACAAGGTCTTAGTTGCAGCAGGCGGGCTCCTCAGTTGCAGCTCGTGGGATCCTTAGCTACGGCTCATCGGTTCCTTAGTTGTGGTATGCGAACTCTTAGTCGCGGCGATCACGTGGGATCTAGTTCCCCAACCAGGGATCAAACCTGGGCGCCCTGCATTGGGAACACGGAGTCTTAACCACTGCGCCACCAGGGAAGTCCCTATGTTGGAACTTTTTAAGTTTTATGTGGTAGTGGAAATTCTGCTGCTGAAAGATAGATGCCCTGTCAACTTCATTGTGTGTATGAAATTTAAAATTGCCTAAATAGTACAGAATGTACAAATGCTATATTGACCTTAAAGGTTTACATAAATATTTATACCATTATAATGGTTTTTAGTAGCTCTCATAGAGCCTTTGGCTTTAGTCTGCTGTATCAAATGAACTATGTCATCTGCGAATTAGCAGTTCTTTGCTGGGCGTGCCTACATTTTAAATTTGTATTGGGATAGGTTTTGACTCTAAATCTGCACTTCTTCTTCCATGGTTTAGGTGTCCTTCCTGTGTGTTTCACTAGCACCCTTTGAAGAGCGCTTTACTGTAGCATTTATCACACCGTGTTGTAATCACCTGTTTTGTGTGTGGTCACTATAATGTAGGGGAGTGGTTATGCCTGTGTCCCCTGCCCCATTGAACACATCTCTGTGTGCCTTCCTCATAGTCAGCATTTAAGTTTGTTTTACTGAAACAAACTGCACGGCTTCTAGCTCTTGTGCAGTACCTTCCTCTGCCATTCAAAATCTTACTGTCTTTTTCTCCTCTAAACTCTTATTTGCATACCTTGTATATACTTATTTGTGTACCAATTTGTATACTACTTGTAGCGTACAACCAATCATGTATTGCTTTGTACTCTGCACACTGTTTAGTGTGTAACTCTTCTCCCCAAGCTACATTAGCAGCTTCTGGCTGGCATTTGTTTTGCTGGCACTGGGCTGTGCATTTAGTGTGTATCAAGAGATTAATGTTCTAAAAAATCCTGTGTGGTTTAAAATGTCATGTTAAGATCATAGGAACTTTTAACTGGTTATATTTTTAAACTTTTTATTATAAAATTTTTTGAACATACAGGAAAATTGAAAACTAATGTAACAGATACCCACAAACCCACCATTTAGATTCAGCAGTTAACATTTTGCCATGTTTGCATCATCCGTTTACCTTTTTCTGAACCATTTAAGAGTGAGTAGTAGATATCATGACAATTTAGCCCTACATACTTAAGTTATAGCTTCTAAAAATAGTCATGAGATCATTATCACACCGAAGAAGATTAATAGTAATTCCCTAATATCAAATACCCAACACATACTTAAATTTTCCCAATTGCTCCCAAATGTCTTTTGTAGCTCCTTTTTCCACTTCCCTTTCTTCCCCTCAAAAACCTCATAAAATCAAGATCATTGATTTTTATGCATTGAGCCTATTACATTGTATTATGCTTCTTTGTTTTCTTAATCTCTAAGAATCCCTTGCTCCTGCCTCCATGGCATAGACTTTTTGAAGGGATTTGACCATTTGTCACTAGAATGGTACATTCAGAATTTGATTGTTTCCTTGTGGTGTCATTTGACTTGTTCCTCTGTCCCCTATGTTTCTTGTGAGCTAGGAGCTAGAGCTAAAGCCTTAAATTCAGGTTCAATATTTTTGATAAGAATACTTTATAAGTTACATGTGGTTATTTAAAAATAACCTAAAATGATTCTTGTTCAACCTTTCTTGTGTTTAAGAGATACATAGTGACTGGCATGCTTGAGATTGAAAGCTTACTTAACTCAGTTTAGCTAAGGAAGGAAACTCTGCAAACAGGGGAATACTCTCCCTTTTCCTTCCCATTCACAAGGTTACTTATGTAGAGTTGTTTGTAAAACTCATGATGATGTCATGCCAGAACCTAGGATTGCCCAGAGCAACGGAACCGGTTTCTTCTGCATATCTTGCTCCCTGCCCACCACAGCAGCAAGAACATATGGCCCCCAGTGTTCTCCTCCTTCCCCCCACCCCCCAAGGCTATATTGAAAAGCATCTCCTCCTGCTTTGTCATTGACTTTACCGTGCTTTTCTCTTCCCATTGCCTAGTTCCTT
The DNA here is from genome assembly GCF_949987535.1 of Balaenoptera acutorostrata. Classification (NCBI taxonomy): domain Eukaryota; kingdom Metazoa; phylum Chordata; class Mammalia; order Artiodactyla; family Balaenopteridae; genus Balaenoptera; species Balaenoptera acutorostrata. Next base: position 53,301,508 of record NC_080064.1, read on the forward strand.
ATTCTTTTCAATACTACTACAAGTGTATTTTTTAATAAATTGAGTGGTTATCACAAGTGGCATTTTAAATAAAGGAATCATATGTGTAAGTTACCTGAAAAGTTTGTAAGGAGGTTGTGAAATGGGACAATAGAGTGGAATTAGCTTACTTAAATATGGCCTTCATCTGATAGTGATTCAAATTAACAATTCTTACTTTAGGAACTGTGGTAGAACCACCGAAAACACCAGCCCTCTTTCTGACTGGAGCAGTGGAAAAGGAAACTAATTTCAGTGAAGATGAGGAAACTGAAGAAAGAATGGATAATCTAAAAAATGACAATATACAAGCCTTAGAAAAACTGGGTAGGCACAAAGCATTCAATTCAAAGCTTTCTCTCTTTATAGTTAATATAATATGATGAATTTTAGAGGCATTTTTAGAGATATAAAATAAGATATTCTTAATATCAACATCTTAACGCTTGTGGCAGTTGAGAATCGAGCATATTGTTGTTTAAGCATTGTTTAATTATGTTGATTTTGAATACATTTTATTAGTGTGATAACTTTTAATCTTGTCGGCATTTTTAATTACTGCATACTTTAGCTTGTATTATTATCATCGATATAGCTATAGATATACAGCTGTCTGTATACATATAGCAGTATCTCCTTCTTTACCATGTATAACAGTAATGTATACATTTTTATATATTTCATCAAATTTCCAGGTTGCTATATATTTATTGTTTAATTTTCTTTTTAATTGATGTGCACCTTTGTCCTTGTGCTTTGTTCTTTGATACCTCGTCTACTCTAGTTGACTGTATTCTGTAAGCATGTTGAGTAACAGTCTCACACAGTTTCCTGTACAAAGGCACTCAGGGAAGCCTTGCCAATTCAATGAAATGGACTACTTAAACTTCATCCATGTCCACGTTGGCTTTTGGCTTTGATTGCCTTCTCTTGGGAAAGAATGGCCTGAAGGAAGGAGTAAACCCCTCATTCAAGTTTTAAAATTTCCTATAGTTTGGAAATTTAACTTGTTTTTTTTGACCCAAGTAGATTGCAGTTAATTTTTGCTCTTTAAATTCATGTGAACCCAGAGAGATGTACAGTGAACTGTCAGGTGAAAATCAAATACATTCTAAAGTTAGAAATATTTTTAGAAATATCTGCTCTTTTTGGATCAACCTCACTACCTTTTTTTTTTTTTTTCATGAGTATGTATAATTTCAGCTAGAGAGTTAGACCAAATTCTTCCAACTGTTATGAAGTTAACTCTCTTTTTGCTGTAGGGGCAAAACTGTTTTCCCTTCTTCTCTTCTAGTTTTTTTGGCTGGTCTAATAATTAAATTGACATAAGACAGATTAACACAGGAGAAAAACTAATTTCCTATGTGTAAGAGTCCCACAAAAATATGAGCCCCAAGGGCAAGTTGGGCAACTGAGGCTTCTATGCTATCCTGAGTTAAGGAATGGGATAGGGGCCTGGGCCTTCCAAGGGGAGGAGAGTAATTTACAGGATGATAAGAAGAGCAGATGTTTGGTAATTAGAAGTTTGCCCAGACATGCAGATCGGTCTTTCAAATAAAAAAGTTATCTCTGGTAATAGCTGTCTTTCTGGTACAGGTTCCCTATCTAAATTCTTTTAGGTAGGTAAGGGAGAGGTGAAAGTTTTTCCTGAGTCTGCTGGGTCTTGATTGCCTTCAGCTGAAAATAATCCACATGCCAAAGTGGCAATATTTGGGAGTGGCATATTCTGCTCCCCTTCATTGCCATTGGAATAATTGTTTCAGAGCATCATAATATTCATTTTTTTGTGTGATCATTTTGTGTAGCCAAGGATTTATTGAGCTGCTTAAATAAATCTCTTTCCTCTGGTACTTAGGCCTTTGTGCTGTGCTTTAAAACTCATGACTATGATTTCACTGTATGACTGAAAGGTAAAAATATAGTCAAAAGAATTGTGAAATATCAACATTATTTTATATGTGTATAAAATATCTTTAAATATCATGTTTTTAAGCTTACATTTCAACCAATACATTGCAAATTTTATTCAAATTAGCCTACCACATAGGAAACTGCTGCCTGTAAGAAATTTAATAGAACTCTTAATGTAATTTCTTATGGAAATGTTAACAGAGTAGGCACAAAGGTGCAGAGCCTACATGAATGATATTTTGTTTTTAATAGGATCTTTAGTTAGTTATCCTCGAAATGTAATCTAGCATATCAGTTAATATAGTTACTTTATGGATATGCTTTTGTAAATCTAGTAATTTTAAGTTCTTTAGTGTTCATTAGTCTTAGTCTCTGATTTTTGAGGTTAGCCTGTTTTACTTAATGATTTGTATTATGTAATTAAGCATGATATGCATCCGAGATTAGATGTCTGCTGAAGGCTTGAAAAAACTGATATTGCAAGTTATGTTTGATTTTAGGCAGATGGTTGTATCAGTTGTGGTGTTTTGTGACTTGTCCAATCTTGTGACAAAATTGAGTTTTTCTTAAAGAAAAAAGGTGGAGGTTTGTTTATTTTCTGCTGCTACTGTGGATCTAAATTGAAATTACAGTTTTAGTACTTTGATTTTTGTCTATTAGGCATTATTCAGACTACAGACTGCACAGAGCTTCTGGCTAAGATCATACGGAGGACAGGCAGGACACTTAAAATCTGTCTGCGCTCTTTAAAATCATCTGACCCTTGCAAAAAAGGCAATATTACCCTTAAGTAAGAAAGTTATAAAGATATGATAACCACGTAGCCACAAAAGACCAAAGTAAAACAAAGCTTCTATTATATTAAAGCTCATGCAACTTACTGGTTGAATTAAACCAGAAAAGCTTTTATATCTGCCCAAGTGAAAAGTTTGATTGGGTCATGTTGATATGCCTTATTTATAGTGAAGATATTTTGATAAGTTTTTACTTTTTCTATGGGTGAGTGGAAGGTACTACTCTGAAGTGATTAACATTCACCTTAAATCCTTGTTTGTCCTAACATAGCATAAACCAAAGCCAGATGCATTTTACTTGTAAGCCACAGGATGTTTGTATACAAACTATATAATTCAAATTTCATTTATAACTCCTCATTTCCTCTTCCCTTTAAAATATTCCTTAACAGCAAAAGCCCCTTCATAATTTGGTCACAGACCAAATTTACATTTTACATTTTTACATTAGTCTTACAAGTCACCTCTGATTTACTTTACCTAATAGACCTAAGTTAACGCACTTTCCTTTTTATTTATTTCCCTTTTACTTACTGAAGCTGTGCTGTTATGGAAGAATTTAGTAGTTTAGTGTGTTTAGCTCACAGTAGTTTCAATGTTTTGTTTATTTATTTTTTTAATCCAGAAGGAGTCCCAGTCTCTTTAGAAAATGAGCTGAAATCCAGATGGGAAAACCTACTGGGCCCTGATTATGAAGTAATGGTATGTTAAAATCTTCTAATAAAAAACACTCATGTCTCATCTCATGTCAATGAAATGTAGCTCTGAATGCTACAATTGAAAGAAATGGGAGAGTCCAAGAATAGCCGGCCGGCCTTTATTTTTTCCTCCTGTGTTTCTTCCGTACTGGATCAATTAATTGATTTTTTTTTTTCTTTTCATTTTAAACTGCAAGGACAGTTAAGGACTGCACATAAGTTTCAGTTACAATTAGCAGACATTCAGTGCATGTGGAAACAATTTAAGTCAACAATAGGCAGAAAAATGTTAGGAGAGAGGACTTGCCTTTAAATTTATAACCTGTATCAGCTGCTTAAAATTGCTGGCATTTTTATGATTGCTTTTATGATCTGTTTGTTTTATTGTACACTGAAAGGGCTGTGGATATTAGTCCTATGTTTCACAAAGAATCTTACAGTTTTATGAGAAAAATGAAAGAATGATTATCAAATGTATTTGGGAGAACAGGAAGTAATTTAGGTTAGGTATAAGTTTATATGCCAGTGGTCCATTAGGCTTCCTTTCACCTGTTATTAGATTCACTGAGTAAGGGATTGATTACATTTCCCCATATGAATCCACATGAAAACAGAAAGCTGCACTTAGAAAAGCCTCTATAGTGTTCACTAAATGTGTTAGTAATAAAGTATTCTATTAAATTTCTTTTGTCTTTCACGTTTTCTTACATATGTTTGTCATTAGTACTTGTTGGCTGGTTGGATATTTTTTTTTTCTCTTCTAGCCACTATCTATTGTTAGACATTTTCCAGTGTCATTAAGATGAGTCAAAACAGTCCATACTTCCTCCTCTTACTCGTTTTGTACTCGCATGTCGGTCCTCATGAACTGCTGCTTCTTTACTTCATAGATTTCAAAGCTGTTTTTTCATTAGGTTATCACCTAGCAAGTGACCTTTTCTGCTATCCTGAGTGGTTGATATTTAAAGTAGTTTGGTGTACCAGTATTTTTAAATGGTCTGTTTTGCGATGATCTCTTTTCGGTTAAAAATTTATCCTCTTTATAACCACCTTTCCAAATTTTATTTATCATGTGGTGAGGTCATAACAGAGGGGCTAGAAAGAGGAGACAGAATTTGAAGTTGGAAATTTAAAGTGACAGTTTATTCATTAAGAGTTGTAACATGTTCTGAGGGACGAGGCGACAAAAGGAGAAGCCAGGCAAGACGGATGAATGAATGCATACGTGCAAATATGCGTACATACATTCATGCATGTGCTCCAGTGTTTCTTACTTTATTTTCTTCCAGAATCTACTTATCTGAAGTGCAGTACTTTTAGAAGCCTTAGTTGGACCACTGTTTAACTTATCCCCTCCCTCCAGATGAACCATATTCTATTAACAACTTACAGATGCAAATCATCAGTGCAGTATTTTGCTTGCATGGAATTCACTTCTGTGGATGTCCACCATTGAAGCTCAGAACAATAGTTTTAGGCCAGGATTAAAAGCTTTCAGTATTCCACGATCTTTCCACCAGTCCAGGTCTTTTGTTTGTGTCCTTGCCAGCTCTTTCTCCTAGGAAAATGGTTTGAGCTTGCTGTAGAAAGTCAGATGCTTCAGTTTTTCCAAACTTGTCTGATTTTTCTGACCTTGCAAACTTTGTTTCAAGGCCTGGGTTTAGAAGTAAAAATGACCATACTCTTAGTTTTGTCAAAAGAATAAAAATTTTATGGCTTTAATACAATGGAGGATTATATTAAAATTTTAGGGGTCATGGATTTTTAAAAATAGTACATGTATTTGCCCATCACCTTCTAGTTCAACTTTTGCGTAATTTATGAAAAAAGATTGCTGTGGAGAACAATAACAACAAAAAAGCGAATATTCTCTGAAATTTTACATTATGTATTATGGATTTCAGAAACGTGGAAAAGAGTTTAGATGGAGTTATCAATGTATAGGTTTTATAAAGATTTTTTCAGAAAGCCTAGGAAGAAATAAAGTTATGCTTTTACAAATATTGGAAATATTTTTTCTTATGAATTTAGATTGCTATTTTGGACACACAGATTGCAGACGATGCTGAGTTACAGAAATATTCAAAGGTAAGCATTATTTTTTATTTTTATTTTTTATAAATTTATTTATTTATTTTTGGCTGTGTTGTGTCTTTGTTGCTGCACGCGGGCTTTCTCTAGTTGTGGTGAGCGGGGGCTACTCTTCCTTGTGCTGTGCATGCTTCTGATTGCGGTGGCTTCTCTTGCTGCGGAGCACGGGCTCTAGGCACACGGGCTTCAGTAGTTGTGGCAGCTGAGCTCAGTAGTTGTAGCTGGTGGGCTCTAGAGCACAGGCTCAGTAGTTGTGGCGCATGGGCTTAGTTGCTCTGAAGCACGTGGTATCTTCCCGGACCAGGGCTCCAACCCGTGTCCCCTGCATTGGCAGGCGGATTCTTAACCCCTGCGCCACCAGGGAAGTCCCTATTTTTTAAGCTGTTGCCAGTTTTTTGTTGTTTGAAGAACTTTCTCTAAGTTCTTGTCAAAGAAACTAGATTAGTGCTGTGATCTAAAGTTTTCAGAATTTAGTTTTAGAGGTTTTCTGGACATGTAGTAGGTTCTGACTGTTATGAAGCGTGATGGTTAGATATGCCTGGGAAGAACGTGGGCCACTTCCAGAAGCCAAAATCCTTGGTTTGATTGCTTTGCCCACCTTAAAGGTAGCATGCAGAGCGGCCTTGTGCAGAGCGTGTTAGCTTTTCAGATACTGTATGTCCTTTTAAAATGTTTCCTAAAGTTCAAGACCATGATATAGACTTAAAAAAAAAAATCTTCCTGGTCCAGATGTTTAAGAACAAAAAAGTGGCTTATCTTTTGAGATAGGCAATGCCTTTTCTTGGACTTAAAAAATTTTGTATTGAGACCTTTATTTCTAATGGCAAAATGCCAGAAGGTAACTTTCACAGTTTTTCGTAACATTTTTAGTGACCTCTCACTACAAATTAATTTCATAGTCCCCACTCTGGATAATCAAAGGCCAGGGTAATTGAAACTTAGAGAAGCCTTCCAGGTGGCTTTCTCAATAAATGATGAGAAAGGAAAGGTTTTCTTGTCCTAACAGTTTCAAAAGTTATACTGTAATCCCACCTGAGGTATATGAGCTGAAACCAGCTTAAACTCTGCTGTCATATGCAGTATTCAGAATGAGTTTTCTGTGTCCCATGTGGGTTTTGTAAGAAGTCATCTCTTTAGATAGTTCTACCATTTCCTTCTTTGGGTATTTGTGATGAATATTTTCCTTCTAAAATTTTATGTTACATGTGCTGTTATTTTTAGTTTGGAATTTTCACAGCCGATGCCGTGGAGAGTATTTCTTTCCTTGTAAGCTAGCCTACATTTGGAGTCACTTCCTTGCTGGGCTGTGTGGGCCAACTGACCAGGCTTTCCTCAGATGTGCAATATGAAAGAACACGTACAGCTTGTACTTAATTTCAAATTATTTACAATATCATATTTAGGTTAGATTAGTCACTGATTACTAATTCCATCTAAATTTGTTGAGAGGAGTTTAATTCAAAATAAGAGTAAGAAATATAAATACCTCATCAAACTTCACATGTTATTAATTACTGCAGTATAGTTTACTGGTGACATGGACTCTGGAGTCAAACTGCCTGGGTTCAGATTCTGGCTTATCCATTTACTAGCTTGTAAAATTATCTAGACTCTATGTTTCAGTTTTGTTGTCTGTACAAGGAAGATATTAATAGATTAGTACGTATCTCATGGGTTGTATAGGAATTAAATTTAATGTGCCTAGAATAGTTGCAAGCACATAGGATATTGTTAATATTTTTACTATCATTCATAAAAATCAATGATGCTTTTCCTGAAAATTGTTCTTTAATTTACACTAAACTCTTAGATAATAGATATTTTCTATTTACCAGTCTTCCACTTTACTACATTTCCTGTGCCTAATCTGCCCGTCTATTGAGTCCTTAATTTTAGTTGTTACATTTTTCTATTCTAGAATTTATTTTATCCCTTTTTAGATCATAATTCTTTTGGAGGAGTTCTCAATTTAAAAAAATCTGTAGTTGCCATCTTTTTCTCTATTTCTTGAACATATTAATCATAGCTTATAAGGACTTAAAATAATTAATTCCAATATGTGGATCAACTTTAGATGTGTTTCTGTGGTTTGATGTTTTTCTCTCGTTATAGTTACTTGGTTGTATATCTCATCATGCCGTAATTTGACTGAATATTCGATATTATGTACGCCAGCTACAAAAGGCTTCAGGTGATGTCATCTCCATCCAGATGAGCCACTGTTTCTTCTAATAAGGAGATACTCTGTGTGTGTGTGTGTGTGTGTGTGTGTGTGTGTGGTACAGGTGGGCGATCATCTCTGAGGCGAGGCAGAGGTACCTTTCGGGAAAGGTTCAGACTCTCTTGTTGCCTTTGCTCCTAACACATGGCCTTCCAGGTATTCCAGTGAGTCTGGGGTGTTTACCAATCCCTTCTCCCTGGTGGGACCTGAACTCCAATTCTCCCTTAGTACTTTGGGACTGTAGAAATCTTTGCTTAGCTCTTCAGAGGTTTCCTGAGGAACTTTTAGCCTCCTTGCCCGTTAGAACTCAAGAGACGTCCTTGGAGGAAAACATGCCCTTGCTCAGGCTCAGTTCATCGTGCAGTTCAGCTTTAGTTGTCCTTACATGTTCAAAGCCGTAAGACCCTGTATCATCATATTCTATAATAAGAAAAAAGGGTCATAACCACACTTGGTACATCTTAAAGAATGTCATTGTCTTTCTCCAGGCAGAACATGTTCCCTTTCACCTTCATCCCTAGTTCCTTGCCACCAGTCTAACTTTATCTTCTTCCTGATCAACTTCTGTGAATTATGTCTACTTGTACTCAGTTACTCTGGTATAATGATATAGAAAGTCTTCGAGTCAAACAGACTTTCAGGACCACCTCACCAGTACATTCAACTGTTCATTCATTCATCAGTTATTTATTGATATCTACTCAGTGCCAAGTCCTCTACTGGGTGCTGGGGTTTCAGAAGAGAACAGAAAAAAAAAAAATCGCTGTCCTATAGAATTTACATTTTAGTAGGGGGAGATACAAAATAAGTAATAATTTCTGTAGTATAGATGATGTGTGCCATGCAGGGAAGATGGATAGGGAATTCAGGAGAGAGTGTGGGTTTGCAATTTTAGATAGGTTGACCAGGAAAAGCCTCCTTAAGAAGGCAACATTTGAGGAAATACTTTAGGAGGTGAAATAAGCAGCCTAATTTTTCTTCTACATAATATGAACAATAATACCTATGTTGTAGAAGGTTAAATATAAATATATTTAATACATGCCCTAATTAATATACCTCAATGCCAACACATAAGAACCGTTTGATAAATGGTGGTTTTGTTTCCCAGTTGTATACTTCTAGTACTTTTAGTCTCTGACCTTCTAAAGGCTCCTTTAAAAAAAAAAAAAAAACTATTTTAAAACATTTAATTATTTAATTGAAATTTTGTTGTAGCAAAAAGTTTTTTTTTTTTGCACTAGAAGAGTCAGCCATAATTGCACTATTCTCTTTTCATATTCGGTTGTTGCCTGTATATGTTTACATATCTGTAGTTGGTATACCCATTCTTTTGTGTAATATACATGTCAGAGAAGGGATGTATGCTTTTTCTATGTAAAATTATCACACATATTTACTCTTTTGTACATTGATTTCTTAATTACAAATGTCCACAGATTGATTTTGTTTTTTTTTTTTTTGAGCCATGCTGTGCAGCTTGTGGGATCTTAGCTCCCCAAAAAGGGATTGAAACCGGGCCATGGCAGTGAAAGTGCCAAGTCCTAACCACTGGACTGCACAGATTGATTGTTTTGATGAACTATAATTTTTAAAAATCCTGTTAAAATTGGAAGTTTAGTTCTTAATTCAGTAGCTTCTAATTTCTCCCTACAATATATAAAGAAGACTGGCCTGTCCAAACCCATTTCACACGTGAGGATGCTAAAGTTTGCATAGGTCGAATGAATCACCTTAAATTACACAACTGGATAGTAGCAGAGGCAGCTTGCAGCTTAGAGTGCTTTCTTTCCTTCCTGAAATATTTACAGAGCTCCTACTCTACGCCAGACACTGCACTACCAACTGTGGGAAGCAAAATAGAAAAGGTCCTTCCTCTCCTAGAGTCTGGGTTCTGGGCTTCGGTCAGGGCATGATAATAAACAAGTAAAAAATAACCTGAGAAGATAGTTATAAACTGTAAAAAGTGATGCAAAGAAGTGCTTGTAAGAAGTGATGATGATTCAAGAAGCATAAACAGGGGGATGAGTATATAACTGGGGGGCACCTTAGAGAGCTGGGGAAAGCCTTTCCGAGTTCAGGCTTGAAGGATAAGAATGTGGTGAACGGCAGGTACAGGTGGAAAAGAGCTGTCCTGTGGGAGGAATGGAAGTTGTTTGTTCAGAGTGTCTCAGTCAAACTAAATGAAGAGTAGGATGTTGTTAGGTGAGGAAGACCAGGTGCTTACAGGGCCTCAAGATCCACGCTGGTAAGCCTGGGTTTTATTCTCAGTGCCAGGTAATACTGGTGGAAGGTTCTAAGCAGGGTAGTGCCACGCTCTGAGGTCAAGGCTGTAGGGTTTTTGTTTGTTTGTTTGCCTTAAAATATTTATCTATTTGGTTGCTCCAGGTCTTAGTTGCGGCTTCTGGGCTCCTTAGTTGCGGCATGCACGTGGGATCTAGTTCCCTGACCAGGGATCGAACCTGGGCCCCCAGCATTGGGAGTGTGGAGTCTTAACCACTGCGCCACCAGGGAAGTCCCAAGGCTGTAGGTTTTTCCTCTGTCCTGACAGCTTTCTGATTAGGAAAATCATGTTTCACAGCTATAGCTGGTGTTTCTAAGGGTTTAACTGTCTTTAGTTGGTCACTCCAGTTCCCACCTCATAGCCGCTTCTCTTGAAGGGATGCTGCTTCAAGAAGCATCTTCCTATATGACAAGCCAGTGTTAATAGACCAGATTTTCTTTTGGGGTGGATGGAGTTGTACGGAAAGAGAGAGGTGAAAGCAATTTACAGTGGTTTGAACATTAGCTGTACTGCTTCTAGGAAGCTGTTAATCATGACACAAGAAGTTTTTCCGCATCTGGGGAGACTTGCACTTTTAGGGATGGCTTTCTTGGCAAGTGTTTACTGTTAAGATAATCACAGCACTATGAGGGAGAAGCATTATGCTCATGCCAGCGACCTCATGCCAGCGACCTTTCTGCTGGCCATCAACTGTAATATGAAGTGAGCATTAATAAGATCCGTGGTGTGGGAAACAAAAGACCAGGCCCTGTTCTCTGGTTTTGACAAGACAGACTGACAAATTTCGCTTTATTTCCTTCCTGAATTACATTCTCTGAGCCAAAGGGCATTAAGATGTGAGTCCGCCTCTCACTCTGTTTCAGCAAGTAGAATTGTGAAGGCAGTGGGATGTACTGGGCCCCCACTCAGTGACCAGGGTCAGTGCTTTGCATTAAAGACATGTTCTCCTTTATTTCCCACAATAACCCTATTGGTCAGCAGCTATTTCCAACTCTCCATTTTTAATATGTGAAAACTGAGTGTCAGGTAGGTAAAGTGACTTGCCCAAGATCATACACAGCTAGTAAGTGACAAAATTTAGTAAGCAAATCAGGGTTATCTGACTCTTAAGTCTGTGCCAGTCTTTATGTTTTTCCTTTTGAATAGATAATATATGGACAAGACACAAAATTGAAAAGTTGCAGAAGGAAGTACTGCAAAAAATAAGTTTCCCTCTCACCCCCGTCCCTTTGTTCTCCTTCCCAGTGGCAACCAACTACAGTCACCAATTCTTCAGCGTGTAATTTTATACTTTTCTGTTCTCTCTTTTGAGTGGAGAACATAAGATACAGAATCAAATAACTGTAGTGACAGTGGTTATCCACTAGGGCAGATGGGTTTTCAGAAATATCAGAGGAGCCTTTTCAAAATACACACGCCCTATTTTGTTCCTCCTGACTAATATTCTGATTTTGTAGGTTTGGGGTGAGGTCTCTAAAGGAAACTGTGATTCTTTCCTTGCCTCGCTTCATTGAGAATTACTGTTCTGGTATTGCTAACATGCCTTATATGTACAGTTGACCCTTGAACAACATGGGTTTGGACTGCATGGGTGCACTTATACACAGATTTTTTTCAGTAGTAAATACTACAGTACTATACCATCCTCAGATACGGAGGAACCTCAGATATGGAGGGCTGACTATAAGTTATATGCAGATTTTTGACTGTGGAGGGTCAGTGCCTATAACCCTGAATTACTTCCTCAAGACAGATGAAGGAGGCTTATTGGAGAAATAAGAACAGTGGATATTCCAGGAGGAGGAAATACAATGAGCAAAGGTAGAGAAAGAGTCATAAGTGCAAAGTGTTAGGTTAGGTGTCAAAAGCTCAAATAGGGATCTCAGTAGCTCTCAGGGAGAGCTGAAAGCCATGGAAGGGGAAATTGACAGTAACAATCATAGCAGGGGACTTTAACACCCCACTTTCACAAATGGACAGATCATCCAAAATGAAAATAAATAAGGAAATGCAAGCTTTAAATGACACATTAAACAGATGGACTTAATTGATATTTATAGGACATTCCATCCAAAAACAACAGAATACACTTTCTTAACAAGTGCTCATGGAACATTCTCCAGGATAGACCATATCTTGGGTCACAAATCAAACCTCAGTAAATTTAAGAAAATTGAAATCGTATCAAGTATCTTTTCTGACCACAACGCTATGAGACTAGATATTAATTACAGGAAAAAAGCTGTAAAAAATACAAACACATGGAGGTTAAATAATGCACTAATAACCAAGAGATCATTAAAGAAATCAAAGAGGAAATCAAAAAACACCTAGAAACAAATGACAGTGAAAACACGACAACCCAAAACCTATGGGATGAAGCAAAAGCAGTTCTAAGAGGGAAGTTTATAGCAATACAATCCTACCTCAAGAAACAAGAAACATCTCAAATAAACAACCTAACCTTACACCTGAAGCAATTTGAGAAAGACGAACAAAAAATCCCAAAGTTAGCAGAAGAAATCATAAAGATCAGATCAGAAATAAATGAAAAAGAAATGAAGGGAATGATAGCAAAGATCAATAAAACTAAAAGCTGGTTCTTTGAGAAGATAAACAAAATTGATAAACCATTAGCCAGACTCATCAAGAAAAAAAGGGAGAAGACTCAAATCAATAGAATTAGAACTGAAAAAGGAGAAGTAACAACTGACACTGCAGAAATACAAAGGATCATGAGCGATTACTACAAGCAGCTATATGTTTATTGGACAACCAGGAAGAAATGCACAAATTCTTAGGAAAGCACAACCTTCTGAGACTGAACCAGGAAGAAATGGAAAATATAAACAGACCAATCACAAGCACTGAAATTGAAACTGTGATTAAAAATCTTCCAACAAACAAAAGCCCAGGACTAGATGGCTTCACAGGCGAATTCTATCAAACATTTAGAGAAGAGCTAACACCTATCCTTCTCAAACTCTTCCAAAATATAGCAGAGGGAGGAACACTCCCAAACTCATTCTACAAGGCCACCATCACCCTGATACCAAAACCAGACAAAGATGTCACAGAACAAGAAAACTACAAGCCAGTATCACTGATGAACATAGATGCAAAAATCCTCAACAAAATACTAGCAAACAGAATCCAATAACACATTAAAAGGATCATACACCGTGATCAAGTGGGGTTTATCCCAGGAATGCAAGGATTCTTCAATATACGAAAATCAATCAATGTGATATACCATATTAACAAACTGAAGGATAAAAACCATATGATCATCTCAATAGATGCAGAAAAAGCTTTTGACAAAATTCAACACCCATGTATGATAAAAACCCTCCAGAAAGTAGGCATAGAGGGAACTTACCTCAACATTATAAAGGCCATATATGACAAACCCACAGCCAACATCATTCTCAATGGTGAAAAACTGAAACCATTTCCAGTAAGATCAGGAACAAGACAAGGGTGTCCACTCTCACCACTGTTATGCAAGATAGATTTGGAAGTTTTATCCACAGCAATCAGAGAAGAAAAGAAAGAAAATGAATCCAAACTGGAAAAGAAGAAGCAAAGCTGTCACTGTTTGCAGATGACATGATACTATACATAGAGAATCCTAAAGATGCTACCAGAAAACTACTAGAGCTAATCAATAAATTTGGTAAAGTAGCAGGATACAAAATTAATGCACAGAAATCTCACATTCCTATACACTAATGATGAAAAATCTGAAAGAGAAATTAAGGAAACACTCCCATTTACCATTGCAACAAAAAGAATAAAATACCTAGGAATAAACCTATCTAAGGAGACAAAAGACCTGAATGCAGAAAAGTATAAGACACTGATGAAAGAAATTAAAGATGATACAAACAGACGGAGAGATATACCATGTTCTTGGATTGGAAGAATTAACATTGTGAAAATGACTATATTACCCAAAGCAATCTATAGATTCAGTGCAATCCCTATGAAACTACCAGTGGCATTTTTCACAGAACTAGAACAAAAAATTGCCTAGTTTGTATGGAGACAGACCCAAAAGATCCCGAATAGCCAAAGCAATCTTGAGAAAGAAAAACGGAGCTGGAGGAATCAGGCTTCCTGACTTCAGACTGTACTACAAAGCTACAGTAATCAAGACAGCATTGTACTGGCACAAAAACAGAACTATAGATCAATGGAACAGGATAGAAAGCCCAGAGATAAACCCATGCACCTATGGTCACCTACTCTTTGATAAAGGAGGCAAGAATATACAATGGAGAAAAGACATCCTCTTCAATAAGTGATGCTGGGAAAACTGGACAGCTACATGTAAAAGAATGAAATTAGAACACTCTTTAACACCATACACAAAAATAAACTCAAAGTGGATTAAAGACCTAAATGTAAGGCCAGACACTATAAAACTCTTAGAGGAAAACATAGGAAGAACACTCTATGACATAAATCACAGCAAGATCTTTTTTGACCCACCTCCTAGAGAAATGGAAATAAAAACAAAAATAAACAAATGGAACTAATGAAACTTAAAAGCTTTTGCACAGCAAAGGAAACCATAAACAAGATGAAAAGACAACCCTCAGAATGGCAGAAAATATTTGCAAACGAAGCAACTGATAAAGGATTAATCTCCAAAATATACAAGCAGCTCATGCTGCTCAATATCAAAAAAACAAACAACCCAATCCAAAAATGGGCAGAAGACCTAAATAGACATTTCTCCAAAGAAGATATATAGATTGCCAACAAACACATGAAAGGATGCTCAACATCACTAATCATTAGAGAAATGCAAATCAAAACTACAATGAGGTATCACCTCGGGCTTCCCTGGTGGCACAGTGGTTAAGAATCTGCCTGCCAATGCAGGGGACACGGGTTCGAGCCCTGGTTTGGGAAGATCCCACATGCCTTGGAGCAAGTAAGCCCGTGCACCACAACTACTGAGCCTGTGCTCTAGAGCCTGCGATCCACAACTACTGAGCCGGCGTGCCACAACTACTGAAGCCCGTGCACCTAGAACCCGTGATCCACAACAAGAGAAGCCACAGCAGTGAGAAGCCCATGCACTGCAATGAAGAGTAGCCCCCGCTCGCTGCAACTAGAGAAAGCCTGCGTGCAGCAACGAAGACCCAATGCAGCAAAAAATGAGTAAATAAAATAAATAAATTAAAAAAAAGAATGAAGTATCACCTCACACCAGTCAGAATGGCCATCATCAAGAAATATACAAACAGTAAATGCTGGAGAGGGTGTGGAGAAAACGGAATCCTCTTGCACTGTTGGTGGGAATGTAAATTGCTACAGTCACTGTGGAGAACAGTATGGAGGTTCCTTAAAAAACTAAAAATAGAACTACCATACGACCCAGCAATCCCACTACTGGGCATGTACCCTGAGAAAACTGTAATCCATAAAGAGTCATGTAACACAGTTTTCATTGCAGCACTATTTACAGTAGCCAGGACATGGAAGCAACCTAAGTGTCCATCGACAGATGAATGGATAAAAAGATGTGGCACATATATACAATGGAATATTACTCAGCCATAAAAAGAAACGAAATTGAGTTATTTGTAGTGAGGTGGATGGACCTAGAGACTGTTATACAGAGTGAAGTAAGTCCGAAAGGGAAGAACAAATACCATATGCTAACACATATGTATGGAATCTAAAAAAAAAAAAAGTTCTGAGGAACCTAAGGGTAGGACAGG
This sequence comes from Balaenoptera acutorostrata, assembly GCF_949987535.1. Classification (NCBI taxonomy): domain Eukaryota; kingdom Metazoa; phylum Chordata; class Mammalia; order Artiodactyla; family Balaenopteridae; genus Balaenoptera; species Balaenoptera acutorostrata. Next base: position 53,317,260 of record NC_080064.1, read on the forward strand.
AATAAAGATGCAGACGTAGAGAATGGACTTGAGGACACAGGAAGGGGGAAGGGTAAGCTGGGACGAAGTGAGAGAGTGGCATGGACATAATATACACTCTCAAATGTAAAATAGATAACTAGTGGGAAGCAGCTGCATAGCACAAGGAGTTTAGCTGGGTGCTTTGTGACCACCTAGAAGGGTGGGATAGGAAGGGTGGGAGGGAGACGCAAGAGGGAGGAGATATGGGGATGTATGTATATGTATGGCTGATTCACTTTGTTATACAGCAGAAACTAACACACCATTGTAAAGCAATTATACTCCAATAAAGACGTTAAAAAAAAAAAAGCTCAAATATCACATGGGCCAGACAGGTAACATCAATGATATCTGAAATGAAAAAATGGCAACTGATGCTTGACCTTGGTGTTAGGTAGCTGAAGAGATCCTTCAATATATTTCTGTACAATGGAGTGTAATGTGTGTTTTTTAAACGTTCAGAATTAAAATTTTATTTTTTATTTTAATTTTTTTTTGGATGCGCCTTGAGGCTTGTGGGATCTTAGTTCCCCCACCAGGAATTGAACCTGGGCCCTCAGCAGTGAAAGCATGGAGTCCTAACCACTGGACCATCAGGGAATTCCCCAGAATTAAAATTTTAGATGGGTGAGAAAAACTAATATAAATCAAGCTTTACTAGATTGTTTGATTGTCTTGCATAACCTCTGCGTGAACATACCTAACTTTTGAGGGTATTATCCTGTGTCTCACCATTAGTTTAAAAGTTGTAGCCTCATTCTTGGAAAGTTTGTTTTTCATTTGTGGTAAATTTAGTAACTCTTTGTACCTAATCTTTAAACATAAATGATTATTTAATATCTCCATTGACAGAGAGAGAGAGAGAGAGAGAGGGAGGGAGGATGTGTCTGTGTGTGTGTGCGCGCATGTGTGTGTGTGTGTTATAAGAACCAGTCATAGGGTTCTTTCTGTTGTGTTTTATTTTTTGTTCAGATTTTTTGGAACCATCATCCCGCATCCCACTGACATAGCTATTCCTCTCCGGAAGTTTTTTTTCCCCCTGGAGCAACATCATTTATATTCCTACTTGAGCATTTTGATATCTTGTTTGAGGGACCTAAAAGTAGAGCTTCTAGTGAAATGAATGAGCTGCAGCTTGTTTCCTGACAGATCTCTCCACTCATAGGTTCAAGGCCTCTAGCTTTCTTTCTTTTTTAAAAAAATAAATAAATAAATTTATTTATTTTGGCTGCGTTGAGTCTTCGTTGCTGCACGCGGGCTATCTCTAGTTGTGGCGAATGGGGGCTGCTCTTCCTTGCGCTGTGCGTGCTTCTCATTGCAGTGGCCTCTCTTGTTGCAGAGCACGGGCTCTAGGCGCGTGGGCTTCAGTAGTTGTGGTGCACGGGCTTAGTTGCTCTGAGGCATGTGGGATCTTCCCGGACCAGGGCTCGAACCTGTGTCCCCTGCTATTGGCAGGCAGATTTTTAACCACTGTGCCGTCAGGGAAGTCCTCCTCTAGCTTTCTTGATCTCATTTGATCTTCATCATTGTAGTGCTGATAGTAAATCACACAGTGGTCACACTTTACTTGGATATATTTCCTTGTATCCTTTACTTGTCATATCAGGATCATGAAAATCCCGCTGCTCATTAACTTTGTAGATTTAAATAGGACCCCTTGCAAAGCGCATTGAATAAGCATCAAAAAGCATAACGTGCTCTGTGTGTGAAGGCATCAATCATCTGTCTGTTGCACCCACTCCTGTCATTTTAGCCCTTTCTGCTCTCAGAATTCCGAAAGGGTGGAAAACCGAAAGAGACAGATGAAACGGTTGATTTGTTTAGTTGCAAAATGCAGCTGGGACAGGTAATTGAACAGTCCTGCTCCCACAGAGAAACCTGCAGCCACGTAACGTGACGTCTCAGAAACCCAGCTGTACTCAGATTTAGATGCAGAATGAATATTAGGTAGGCGTCTTTTAGATTGACAGATTCTGTAAACATCATTTCTGGTTTATTTGTTCAGTGTGATGGAAGATGGGGCACGTGTGTTCTGTTCATGGCGCACATTTCTAGGGAGCATGTGGTGTTTATAGATGTCGGGGGGAATAGCCTAGAAGGGCACAGTCCTGTATCTGGTGGGCAAGGGATTCCATGGGTGAGCCTCTGTGGCTCTTCAGTGCTCCAACCTGTTCCTGACATCAGCTGCTCCATAGATGTGGGGAATAGAGCAGGATTGATTAGTAAGGGGCTGGCAGGGGAGACTGGAATCAGTTCCCTCCTTAATCCTTTTATTTTTTTATGAGGGCATGCTATTATATAAGTAGCAAATTGTGTGTACAGCAATGTCTTTTAATTTGGGCACTTATTTCTATGCAGAAATTGCTACCACCATCTACTCAGTTGCTCAAACCAAAAATTTTGCAATTACCTTTTTCACTAACCTCCCACAAGCAGTCCCCAAGCAGGCTCTTTGTAGGGCTGACTTTTTTTTTTTTTTTTTTTTTCATCTTTGTTCACCTTTATATCAGTTGAGATGAACTTCTTCCCCTTAATTAAAAAAAAATTTTTTTTTTTAAGTATTTGTTTATTTATTTATTTATGGCTGTGTTGGGTCCTCGTTTCTGTGCGAGGGCATTCTCCAGCTGTGGCAAGCGGGGGCCCCTCTTCATCGCGGTGCACGGGCCTCTCACTATCGCGGCCTCTCTTGTTGCGGAGCACAGGCTCCAGACGCGCAGGCTCAGTAATTGTGGCTCACGGGCCCAGTTGCTCCGCGGCATGTGGGGTCCTCCCAGACCAGGGCTCGAACCCGTGTCCCCTGCACCAGCAGGCAGACTCTCAACCACTGCGCCACCAGGGAAGCCCCAAAATTTTTTTTTATTATTATTATTTTTCATATGCTTATTTTCCATCTGCATATCTTTTTTTTTAAACATCTTTATTGGAGTATAATTGCTTTACAATGGTGTGTTAGTTTCTGCTTTATAACAAAGTGAATCAGTTATACATATACATATATCCCCATATCTCTTCCCTCTTGCGTCTCCCTCCCTCCCACCCTCCCTATCCCACCCCTCTAGGTGGTCACAAAGCACCGAGCTGATCTCCCTGTGCTATGCGGCTGCTTCCCACTAGCTATCTATTTTACATTTGGTAGTGTATATATATGTCCATGCCACTCTCTCACTTTGTCCCAGCTTACCCTTCCCCCTCCCCGTGTCCTCAAGTCCATTAGGTCTGCGTCTTTATTCCCGTCTTGCCCCTAGGTTCTTCATGACCATTTATTTTTCTTTTATATTCCATATATATGTGTTCTCACCTTAAATGTCCCCATCTCTGTGAAAACTACTCTGACCAGCTTTTCAAACAGCCTCCACAGTTGTGTCTGATGTCCTGACCCTGATTAGCTCCTTCATAGCACTTATCACAGTTGGTAACTTGGGGTTTATCTTTCACTTGTTTGTTGTTGCATTGTTTATTGGCTTACTTGTTTTGCTTGTCTCTGCTCGCTCTCTTGCTTGTTTATATTGTCTGTCTTCCATCCTAGATGTTAGTTCCAGAGGGTAGAAACTGTTTCTTTTGTTCATCCTGTAATTCCAGCCCAAAGCTCAAATCCTTGCACACAGTTTACACTCTATAAATATATGCTGGATATCATGTCCAAACTAGATTGTAGATCAGTGATATGCTGGGAAATGTCTAGCCCTCAAAAAAAAAAAAAGGCAACCCTGATTTGTAGCATTTACCAATACCTGTGGTATAAATAGTTCCACCGTGGCAGATTTCAAGCAACCAAAATGACAGCAATGAACACTGAGTTAGGTAACGATTCACAGTAGCACTTCATTGATGCAGGTTTCTCCATGGGAGCAGGAGCATTGTTACCTGACCTACCTGCATTTAGCGCTAGACAAATCAACCATTTCATCTGTCTCTTTCAGTTGTTCATCCCTTTGGTATTCTCTAAATTCTTAGATAGAGAGTGCTTCCACCATACATGTATAACAGATAGAAGTCACTTCAAGAACATAGATAAAATGTGGTCAAAATAATTAGGAAGTGATGGATTTTGAGTACTTAACTACATTTATTTTTAATATTATTTATTTAATTGTAATCTTATAATTTCATATTTAATAATGGCTGTCATTAACAACTGGCTTGCAGAATTCCTGAAAATTGAAAAATCCGCTCTCGCAAGCATACTTTAGCACAGCACTGGGGATGACCTACAGGTGGACCCACTGACCACTCCCTGCCCCAGTGTTTGGCTCATAAACAAAGGAAGGAAGAGAGTTGGAAGAGATGGATGGGTAAAGTGTTATTACAGAAACATTTCTCAGAGTTTTTGTTCACCTTTTAGTGCTAAAGAAACTGACCCTAATGTCTCCTAGCTTGATGTACAGGATTTGGTACAGTGACTAAACAGAATGAGGTGGCAGCAGTGAGAAATAGAGAGATCACAGAGAGGGAACAAGAGTAAAAGCTGTCTTACCCTCGCATTGCTAGAATATCTTATTGCCAGAGATGGCTGTAGATCCTGAAGTGCTTGGTGGTCAAGAGCACTTAATTTTCAGAAAATTAGCCCAAGGCCAGGAATCCCTCCTGCCTGTTTTAAGCCATTGAGGGCTTAGTCAGCTGGACGCCTTGCCACTTCACATTTGCCTGTTTGTCTGTAGTGGGATGGAAATGAGCCCCAGGTGGTGTCTGAAGCAAGGCCTGTGGAACTCTGAGGACTCAGAGCAGATGACTAAGGGGAGGTGACAAGGATAAGTGATCACAGAGGAAAGGAAATAGGGAAAGAGCCATGTTGTGGATGCATTGCCACCTTGTGTAGGGTTTTCTCCTTAGCAAATATACAGTTAGAGATGGGCCTGGTATTTTGGATAAACAGACTATTGTAGTACCATTTACCACGTTTGAGTTTATATATCCACAATGAGAAATCATTAGTTCCAATTTTGAAAGTCAGGGGAATGGAGTTTGGTGAATGCCTTTGACCTTTAGAGCCAACAACACTAAGACACTCATCTTTTTACCTTGACATTGGCTGGAATTTCTTAATGCTTGGCTCATATCTGAACCCATATGAATCCTTCTAAGTCAACAGAACCAATCCTAGAGTGGAATAATGATTGCCTTCCTTATTACACACCCGTACCTCCCCCAAATCAGAAATTGTTCTCTCTTAAGCTGGTGAGATGGAAAAAGACATCTTGAAAGAGGTACCATCTTTCATGGATTAGTTCAGATAACATGTAATGAGCCCATGTTCAGATGCCCGGTACTATTCTAGGGCCTGAGGTTATAGAGAGAAAAGATACCCTCAAGCAGTGGGGGGGCAGTTAAGAAAATAGGAATTTTTTTTTTTACATACATATATAATATATTTATTCTTTTTCAGATTCTTTTCCATTATTGGTTATTACAAGATATTGAATGTAGGTCCCTGTGCTATACAGTAGGTCCTTGTTGTTTATCTATTTTATATATAGTAGTTTGTATCTGCTATACAAACTAAATCCCAAAGTCCTAATTTATCCCCCTTTTCCCATTGGTAACCATAAATTTGTTTTCTATGTCTATGAGTCTATTTCTAAGGAAAATAGGAATTTTAAAAGCAGTGTATTGTGAGCTGTGATGGAGATGTGTACAGGGTGATCTTGGACCCCAGATGGAAGCAGATTAGCTCAGATATCAGGAAGGGCTTCCTGGAAGTGATACTGCTTTAGTATTGAAGTGTGAGTGGAACTTAGGTAACATAAAGGAGCTAGATGTCCTGAGGGATGGAAAGCCCTGCAGAAAAGTGAAACACAGAATACATACTGGGAACTATAGGAAGTTTGGAGCTTAGAACTGGAGACTTTGTACGTCTGTCTCTCCATTCCCAAGGAATCTGAGAGGACAAGAGTGAGAACAAGATGACAAATGACTTCATGTTTTACTTGAGGCTAGTTTTCCCCTTATTGTCTCTTTTGGGATTTTGGTGATCTGATTCCGGGGATGGGGCTTCTGTGTCAAAAAAAATACTTGATAGAGGATTAACAGCCAGATGTGTCCTTGTCGTGTTTATATTACTGTTCTGTGTTTTGTTGCAGCTGCTGCCCATTCACACTCTGAGGCTCGGCATGGAAGTGGATTCCTTTGATGGGCACCATTATATCTCTTCGATTGCTCCAGGTGGTCCTCTTGATACACTGAACCTCCTACAGCCAGAAGATGAGCTTCTTGAGGTAAAATTTTTGAGGGGAAAAAGACACAGGGCAGGAATTTTTAAGTTGTAGGAGAGTGTGTTCTCACCAGAAATCCACAGAGTTACATCATCAATACCAATGTAATGTGAGCTACTTAGATTGAAAAATAATTGGTAACTGTACTTAACAAAATTGTGTTGTGTACTTGAAAGTTGCTGAAAGAGTAGATCTTAAGTGTTCTTACCACACACATACACAGAAACACACACACAAAATATGGTAACTATGTGAGGTGATAGATGTGTTAACTAACCTCATTGTGGTAATGATTTCACAATATATATATCAAATCATTACATTGTACACCTTAAACTTTTACATGTTATATGTCAATTATATTTCAATAAAGCTGGGAAAAATAAAATAAAGGTGAAGAAAAATACTAACAACTTATGTAATGATAAGTGAAGTAGATAACATACTTTCAGTTCATTTTCCCCGTCTTTTGGGACTCCTGAGATGTCCTTTTGAGTGCTTATTTAAATGATTAACTAAGGAAGAAGCTAATGTCCTGTTTTAGTTTGATAGCATAATTAGTATTTTTTTTTTCAAAATTCTTTTTAAGAATCTAACCCCTGACCCTTGTTTGGAACATGTAGTCACATTTATTTGCAGGTTTTGTTGATTATTTCTAATAAGGATTAGAGCTGGATAACCTCAGGCTTATGTGTTACTGACTAGCTTTCAGATTGTCTCCTTGGGACTCCCTCCCCGCCATGATGGCAGCCTCTACTGGGCTCATTCAGGCTTCTCAGCCTCTCTTCAGTCAGAGCAATTCTAGAGCACTTCTGCTGTGACATGACTGCCTTGAGAGATTTTGTTCGATTGGAAAGTTCTATAGCCAACACAGCAGACAAACCAAGCAACGACCCTTAATTTTACAGATAAGAAAACAAGGCATTGATTTCCCCTAACTTTATACACTGGTAGAGTGATGACCTTAGTTCATGTTTTCTAACTCCCATTTCACTGGTTTTTCAATATATCACACTACTTTCTAAGCTTCTTAAAAAAGATAGGGGGAATGGTCAAACTTTGAGAAGGCCGTGTAGAAGAGGGTTCTCCCAAGTGTTAGATCCACAGGAAGTCCTAGGTTGAGTTTAATAGAGTCAACCTAGTTGCTTTAGCCAAGATTAGAATCCCATGGACCTTGAAGTAGAGATTTCTCTCTAAAATTTATATTTGCTTAAAGTGGGATGGCAAGAATAGCAAATAGGTTTCTTGCTGGGCTTTTTTAAGTAGTGTTCAGTCACCTGGAGGGGTATGTTGAGAACTCCGAGTTGAATTTTGAGGTCGGAGAGAAAAGTGCTGTGACTATTGGCAAATTTTATCATAAGCATGGGAGGCCAGGTCCTGTTTTAAGATGTAGTAAATGGCTTATTTTTAGAGGTGTTCAAGGAATGATATTGGGATGCTTATTGTGGATTAATGCCCTAGACTTTACTCTGTCGCTTATGAGTTTTTTGGTGCTGAATCATGTCTTTCTCTTCTGATTTGCAGAGTATATGACATAACTTTGTGGTGTCACACATGATAATATGCAGATTGGAGACCATTTGGAAAACATTGCCATAATATGTAGTTATTAGGTATTGAGAAATGAGATATATTTATTTGAGAGATATGGAAATATGAGTAAAAACCAGTTTAGTTTACTTTTTTGTGGTAAATAAACATAACATAAACTGTATCATTTAAAGCATTTTTAGTCTACAGCTAAAATGTAGCTGTAGACTAAAGTATCAGTAGCATTAAGTATAATTCACTACTAGTACCTGGTAGGTGATAAAGAAATGTTGGCTGGATCTGAGTAGAGCAAGTGTAGGTGATCTCAGCCATCAACTGAGTCCTTTGTGCCTTAGCCGAGATTGGAATTCCATGGGCCTTCTCCCTTGTAATAGAATGTGATGTAATGAGGTAGCATGAAGACTGGTTGAATTCATAAGTATAGATTTCTAGTGAAAGAACTTGGGATAGGGAAAGAAGCACAGGTTTGCAAGTCAGAGAGCTGCTTTTGGTTCTGAGTTTGCCACAGCTGAACCGTATGTCCTAGCATGTCACTTTTTTTGAGAATCATTTTCTTCATCAATAAATGCCTACTTCACTCTATGTTTGTGAGGATCTAATGGACTATTGTCCATGTAAAGATAATGCTTTATACATTATCTCACTGTGAGATACTGGCAACATGACCACCGTGAAAAGACATAAGCAGCCTTTATAGGATAGGATTGAATGGGGATTGAATGAAGTAGTGGGACAATACTTGTCCAGTATTATGTACTCTGCAGATGAATACATGTGTACATGTTTTCTAGTCTCTAGAATAATTGAGACTTGACAGTACTTAAGAGGTTTGAAGAGTCTAGAAAAATATTGTGAACTCTAAAATAAAAATTGGCTTCTTCCAGCTGCATAGCACAGGGAGATCAGCTTGGTGCTTTGTGACCATCTAGAGGGGTGGCATAGGGAGGGAGGGAGGGAGACACAAGAGGGAGGGTATCTGGGGATATATGTATATGTATAGCTGGTTCACTTTGTTCTACAGCAGAAACTAACACAACAATGTAAAGCAATTATATTCCAATAAAGATGTTAAAAAAAAAATCGGCTGCTTCTGAGCAACTGAATACAGAAATTAAAAAGTCTCTGTAAAGTTAGCCAAATAAACTCCTGAACTGTACGTGTGTTTGTGTGTGTGTCTGTCTGTCTGTCTAATGTACTCCTTAGAGCTTAAAACTAGGAACACAAATATGCTTCAGGGTTAGAACACTGTGCCAAGTCTCAGCCCAGAGCAGCTATTTACAGCAGCCATAAATCCCCTTAGATAGGAGTTGCTAATGGGAAATGTGACCAATCCCTTCAGCCATATAGAGTGGTGAGGAGGACTACCAGGCATTGCTATAATAATTGGAGACAATTCAAATGAATAAATAATGAGCTAAATAAATATTTAAATGTACACCAAGATAAAAACCTGAAAAGTGATTTTCAAATTTGTTGAAGTAATGTGAAACACAAGCTAAAATATTTGTGCATGAGTAGCATTCCTCCTTTGATTGTATCTATCCGCTTGCTTTATTTTCAGTATGTTACTCGCCATTTGGTTGATTTTAGAACTTTCTGTGCTTATGGCACTGGTTGGCACCATGGACATGGTGTGACCAGTGGCAAGTACCTCCCTCCCCATTTTTGTGTGAAGATTGACTTGCAGTTCTTCCAGGAAAAACCTTTCATGTGCTGCTGAACTTGCTATCCTCTGGACCCCTTCCTCAGTCATAAAGTCCTGGGAGACAATGTTTACTTTTTAGGACTAGCTCCCTGAAACACATGTGGGCCTCTTTACTATGTGGTGATTTCTTTGTAAATAATTAAAAGACAGGGAGATTATGTCTGGTCTGATGGCTAAGTGCTGGGTATGTTACAGGTGAGAGTGGTTCCAAGGGATGAATGACTCTGGGCTCAGACCACCGTTGATGGGATGCTTCCAAAAACCCACTGTGCTCTTATTCTCTGAGCAATTTTGACAGATTTAGTGGAAAGGTTCCTCCCAGGAAAGTCAACCCTGCCAGTTATCTGGGCATTAGCACTGCACCTGTCAGAAATTAAGGCCAGACCAGAAATACTTTTAAAACTAATAGTGCTGCTGAACCCTGCCAGGAAGGTAGGAGTCAGATGTGAAAAGATTATATGTTGCCTGGATTGTGTTTATGCCTCAGCTTTTTGGGAGTGGCAGACAGATGAGCGAGTTCCTTGAGCTAAAGTCATATATATGAAAAATTAGAATAGACTTATGTTTCTAAATCATCTTTGGTGCAAAGAATTGTTACTATGCACTATATATAATATGAAATTTAGATAATCTTTTGGTGATAAGCATTAATCATTAATAAGGAATAGTTGATTATCTTTTTGTTCTTCTAAACATGTGGGACCCTTGTATAAAACAATTTGAAAATCTGACACACTTCTTACCCTTGATGGCTGTGTCAGCAGAGTACGTAAGAATGGATCTGAGGCAAAGTTATGTGTATTTCTTTTCTACAGAGGTGATTTTTCTAGGATGGTATTAAGAGTTTATGGATGTGAAAGAAAATTGTGAACTGATGCTAAATTTTGACAGCCAAGTATCCTAGATTTTGTTACCTACACATTGTAAGTTGAGCAGTTTTTAACAGTCTTAAAAATGTGTTAGTATCTCTATTGATATGCTTACAAAATGAAAAAGCAAAAGGAAGCGGTCTTAAGAAGGCTATCATTGGTATGTAGTGTGTTTAAGGAGAGATGGGGAGTAGATGAGAGAATACAACATTGTAGTATAGAAAGGAGAAAGCAGGGAGGTGTGAAAAATTAGGCAAATCACATACCCAGTAATAGTTGTACTCTGAGCACATTTTATACTTTATTCCCCCAAGTTCAGTAAAACTTTAGCCTTAATTTTTATAAATTTTAGGGATTTCTGTTTTTTTGTACTACTAAAATGATTAAATTTAGGCCGTTTGTTTACAGGGAAAATAAAACGATTATCCTGTTTTCACTTTGATAGATTGACGTAAGAAAGAGATTTTTGTTTTGTTTCATTTGGGGCCTCCTCAATTCTGACTTATCCCTTATCTTTCTAGGTCAATGGCGTGCAGCTCTATGGGAAATCTCGCCGAGAAGCAGTCTCCTTTCTTAAAGAAGTGCCGCCCCCTTTCACCTTGGTTTGCTGTCGACGGTTGTTTGATGATGAAGCCTCTGTAGATGAACCAAGGACCACTGACACCTCTCTTCCTGAAATGGAGGTACTAAATGAATACTCGCACTGTGGTTCCCATAGGCATGCCCCTTCATCAAGGATGTCCCGAGAGTGTATTGTGATATGAAGGGGGAGGGGAAAACCTTCCTCTTTTGTTTGACAACAGTAGCTCTCAAAGGCAGCAATGCATAGCTTTTCAAATTGTTACTTTTCTTTAATGTCATGAAACTTTACTCTTATTTTTGGTAACTTGAAAAGTTGGTAACATTAATGTGCATGCACTTTGATTTTAGAAAACCTTTTTTTAGTAATTACCTGAGCTCGTTACTTTTGGCTCCCAGTTCAACTCAGTTCATCTTAACAAGTTTAAGATGTTGGTAAGTATTGAATATCTAATGGACTTCCCTTTTTCAGAGCTTTAAAAACACGAAGATCTATGACCAATTCTGAAATGAGTCTAAAAATTGCTGTAAAAGCCTTCAGAAGGTCAGAGAATAACACTTTCTGTGCCCCTGGTAGTCTTTTTTTTTTTTTTTTTTTTAAGAACATTGTAATTATGAAAACAGTTTTAAGCACATGCTTTTCCAAATTATGTTTTTGTAACTTTTATGTCACTTTTCCCCTTTCCAGACTCTTTTAGATTATAATTCCATTAACACCAGTTTTGATCCACAGGGCCTTCCCTTTTACCTGCCTATGGTCTGATTTTCAAGATACATAGACCCTAATGATTTGAATGATTGAGCAAATAACTTGACTTTCTGTTGATCTTCTTCCTCTGAAAAACGAAGATACTTATTGTACTTACCTCCTCTGTGGTGAGAGAAGGAAATGAAATAATGTGTGCAAAGTTCTTAGCACAATGCCTTGCATAAGGACAGTGCTCAGTAAAAATTAGCTATGGCTGTTCTCAACTTCTCCTGTCCACCTGTCCTTTTTTGTGATTTCCTAAAATACAAGAGTGTAGCACTGTCCTGTAGTCACAGATACTTCAGTGTATATTAAGTTTGTTTTTTCAAGAAGACTGTCAGCTCCTGTGGGCAGAGGCCAAATCTTAGAATTATTTTGTATCTCTTGGTGTTTTTATTCTTTACTGCACATATACGAGGTGCTTGGTAAATTATTGATTGTTGATTGATAATTTTTTTTAATACTTATCTTTGGTAAACATATTTCAAGGAAGGGACTCAAATGCCACACTTTTATGATTCTTGCAATCTTTACTAAAATTAAATGTGGGTGATAGCTTACCTCTATTGATAAAAATGCCGTTAATCTAATCTTACAGGGTGTGTAAATCACCAACTCCGTTTGCTGACTCTGTGCTCCCATCTGTCATACTTTACCACAATGGGTAAACAACAGCTTTGAATTATGCTCAATGTCATCCTTGCTGCCCATTAGTTGATTGCTTTCTATTCTGTAAATACAGGAGTTATGCAGAATTGATTGTATCAAAGTGATATATTTCTGGTTGGAGTATAATATCTTATATATGTTGGATGCCTTGAAATTTCTATAAACTTGGGTTTTAAAATTATATGTGGTTTCTTAAAATCCTGGCTCTCTTTTCTGTCTCTCTTTTTCATTTATCTCAATACGATCTTAGGTTCTTAAACCCTGTATTGTTAAGCAGCTCAGACAAAATTCTAATGCTTATTAATCAGTAAAGGTATTAAATGCCTCAGTAAAACATCAATCGTATTGTATTACCATTGTAACTTTACTTTTTATTGGAAAGTATAAGTGTTTTCTTTTTAAATCTATCAGTTCCTCACATCAGACTGATATAAACAGATGTTTATTGATCCAGAACATTCCCACTAATTTCAAGTTCTGTAATTCAAGAACCAAGAAATCGTTCCCATGTTTAGATTTAATCCACCATGTCCTGCAGGGACAGTTTGAGATCTGGTCCAGCCCTAATTTTAAGATGTTTTTGTATTAGCTATGGTGCCTTACTCTTCCATAATAGAGGGGTCCCTCTGCCTGCCACATCTGCCAGCTTTGATTCTGTTAAATGGATTTTCTTACACAGGTCACTCAAAATTATATTCATAGGAAGTACATCATTTTATTTTATTTACTTCCATTTTATTTACTAAGATCATTCAAAGTTTTTAGAAGTAGACTTCTTAAAGACTATTATTTAGTCTATAGCTTTATTTAAAAAGAGTTTCAAGGGAAGGCCACTCAAAGATGGGTGATTGATTCATTATGTATTGAACAAACATTTATGGAGTGCCTACTATAAGCTGCGCACTGTTGCGGGTTGAGGGGATAACCATGGTAAACTCTATGACAGCCCACACCATTCTAGCCTAGAAGCCAGGCATTTTGTTAATTGCTAGGGCCACAAAGAAAAAGAAGATAATTCTTGAGCCTCAGATGGAAGTTCAGAGTATTTGGGGAAGATAAATCACATGAATATAATCCAATTCTATAAATAGTATAAAAGCAGAAGGTTGGAGCCGCTATTCTCCTTCTGCGTAGTTGACTCATTGACCGTTTGTCATTTAGCTTCCTAGAATTCCATGTGGCAGTGACTCTTTTCCCTGAAAGGAGGGAGCTTGGAATAGGGGATGTGCGGGTGTGGAGTCAGGGAAAGCAGCTGAGGATCTGTGTTCTGAGTAGTTGTGTTGACCTCCTTCCTCCAAGATCAGGTTTTCATTATTTCAACTCTGAGTTTTACCTGTTTTTAGACTTAGATGATTCCCAAAGACGTGGATTTTTTTTCACCTTATTTTCCTAGTAAAGTTTTTCTTGAAAACTAGGAGCCAACAGAAGTGGTATCTCTGTGTCCTGTCCTGGCCTCTGTGTTGGTGTCTTTCTCTCTGTCTCTCACTGTAATTATGAATTCAGGTATTGCTACTTAAATATCTTAAAAGCTTTGATTTTGTGTGATGTTTTCATATCTTCTTAAATTGCATATTTTTCCTTTTATGCTTCTACTGGGATGACAGAACTCATTTTAGTATAAGAGGTCAGTGTTAATACTTGGAATGAAACAGACACTTTAACATAAAAAAAAACACAACTATATGAACAACCTTTTTTTAAGTGCTTGAATTTTCATGAAGGTTTTATACTAAAGTATATGTGCCCCAGTGCATGCCCCTTTTAAAAAGATTAAAAAGAAAACCTATGCATGCCAAAGAGTATCCTCATTTTGAGAAGAACCTATGAGATTCCTGATACGTTAATTCTTTTCAAACTTGAAAGGACAGTGTATTGAAGCATTTATGTTCTTTGGTATTTCAGGCTGACCACAATATAGATGTCAATACTGAAGAAGATGATGATGGGGAATTAGCCCTGTGGTCTCCTGAAGTCAAGATTGTTGAACTAGTAAAAGATCATAAAGGCTTGGGATTCAGCATTTTGGATTACCAGGTATAAGAACCTATACAGAGCTTTTTGGAGCAATTAGTTTGTATTAAAGTTATATGAAGTAGTAATTGTTTAAGGCATCCACTGACTTAGGCAAAACTGAATTATTTGATGTATAATGCTACTTTCCAAAGGTGGGGTGTTATAATTTCCATTCCATTCCATTCCATTACAATTGATAGCTCCCTTAGTGAATAAAATGGTAGATGATATAATAAGTGGACATAAGGGAAGCAATAGTTTTATACCCATGGATGCTTTTAGAGACTGGAACTTGATGAATTTTTTTATATGGAGGATTTTTTCCTCCAGCTTTATTGAGATATATTTCACATACCATAAAGTTCACCCATTTAAAGCATACAGTTTGGTTGTTTTTAGTATATTTGGAGTTGTGCAACCATCACCACAGTCTAATTTAAGAACATTTTCATCACTCCAAAAAGAAACCCCATACATATTAGCAGTCATTCCCAATTCTCACTCTCCTCTCCCTTCCCTTCACACGAAGGTTTTTATAGTTTTGCTTACCTATTAATCTCAGTGAGTGTGACTGAGTAGAAATGTTCTTGGTGAAGTTTATATTTATATTTAATATAGAACATATAATATTTATGTATTTATATGTACCCCAATTATAACTATGGTAAAGTGACTGATGCATTTGGTTTGGGGGTGGCAATGTGAAAGGTCACAATAAGACATCTATATGTTATACCAGTTTACCAGTTAAAGTATTTTTAGACCATCTGACTATCATGGGGAATTAAAACTGTTGGCAAGAAATCTCTTCACTTTTAAGATGCATATTTTAATACATTAGTGCTGCCTAAAGACACTGTGGTTTAATAAAGCAAAATGTACTCTATCAAAGCACATAAAATGCCAAGTGATATAAAAATCAATTCTTTTTTTTTTTTTTTAATAAGGCAATCGGGAATAGATTGAAAGAAAAATACTTTGAGCATTATGTAAGAACATTAAATTCCATATTTTGGCAGTGTGCTTTAAGATTACTGAAATAGATTATATCTATTTTATTTTTGCTGGCATATTTCTGTGCCAGATAACCCTCTTCGTTATTGGAAGTTCTCTTTGGAATATTATTGAATTATGAGTTGTTGATTCCAAAAAATGCATATTTTTGGAAATATCTTTTTCAAGAAATATTAATACTGTAAGATTCTGGAAGTTTATATATTGATTACTTATTAGGGCATATAAATATAAAGCAAATGGCACGTATTGATACTTTTTTTTCCTCTCCAGTGTTGCTCTATTACCTAGCACAAGGTAGGTGATTGATAAATTTTTACAGAATGATTGAATAAAGTTTAGGTTAGCCAAAATTAATTGGGACTAAATGAACATATTCAATGGGTTTTTTTGTTAACATGTTGATAATTGGGATTTAGTTTAGAAAATACTTTTCAGATGTTGTTTTAGATATTCAGCTACATTTTCATTATCATTGGAATCTATATGTTTTTGCATTCTTATAAATATATCATAATGATTGCTCTTACCCTCTTAAAAAACATTATCTGCAAGTTTTATATTTTGAATATTGTACATGTTAGAGAAGTGCTTCAAAAATTAAAAAGAAAAATAAAAAGTTCAGTAAAAGATGGAAAGAAAAACTTGATAGTCTTTAACAGTGTAATCCCTGGTTAAGAGAAAAATTCCTTTATCAGTTCTGAGTTTTACACTTAAAAAAAAAAATATATATACATATACACACACACACACACACACACATATATATATATATATATGCATTGTAACATACCTTTGGTTTTTTTTGGATCTTATTTTTATTTGTAAATTTCTAGATGTCCCCCTATCCCATCTTCCTCACAATCACCATTACACATACTGATGTTTATTTCTGCACAAATTATATGAAGTAATTTTGCTGCAAAAGAAGTGTTAGATATTCTTGCTTTTGTGCTTATTGGAGAAATGATAGAAAAAAACTTCATTTTCTAAATGCTACTTTGATTCACATTAAGGGACTCAGCTTATTTATTTCTGCAACTAAACCTTGGAAGAAAAAACATTCAGTCTTAAACTGAATGTTTTTCTTAAGTCAATCTTAAATATACTTATAGTTGTACACAGCACGTTTTCACCATTTGTCAGTGGTATGTAGAACTGTTATCCCCATGACATTTAGATGACGCATAAACACAATTTAAAATTTGGTTTTGGGCAAGTTAATTTATTGGTTATACCATCTCTTGTTGTAATTAGGTAATAAATTCTGAAGTTCAGAAATATTTTTTGCAAGGCCAGATGAAGTTTTAGCAGAAGGCATGAAAGGCCACGTTCCTAGTTATTATTGAATTTGATGCTTCTTGTATGAATTTATTAGGCAGCTGAATAAGGCTGATGCAGAGCTTCACGCTCACCCCCAAGCTTAGAATAGTTTGTATAAGAAGTGCTGTAGAAACATCTTAGCCACAGTGAAAAGATTTTAGTATAGTGGGAGAGTTTCCAGGTTATAAAGGACCTGTATTAGCAGTATTGAAGAGATTGAAAATTTACTTTGGTATTTTAATTTCAGTTAACCACTTTTCTCACTACTGAGTTTTTCTCTAGAAAAATAAGAACTCTGTCAAAAGCCTGACAAAATTATATACAATATATATTTTGTAGGTGCTTTTACAATTTCTTCATCTATAAAATGGGGATAATAATGTTTAGCTCAAAGGATTATTATGGTTTAAGTAAATTTACATGTAAAGAAGTGGGAAATGTTAGATTATTATGGAAATGTATTATTAGTAATAATCTAATTTAGAAAATAAACACAAAGTCTTGATATTGTCCTCAAAGATGGAGCCATACTACAATATGTTTGTGTTCTATCAATTTTTAACTAGTTAGATTAGGAAAATTAATAAGTAGATGCTTTTGTTTAGTGAAGTCTAAATTTAATTGTAAAATTACGTTCTAGAATGCAGCCAACTCTTGATGAGCCATATGTGAATTACCCATTTGTGGATTATTGGCCAGAAATTTGCTTTTTATGTAAATTGAGCCAAGCTTTAGGAAGAGATGAGTGAGAACATAAAGGATCTTGAATTGGCCACGGAACTATGGGATGGCAGTCTGGATAGGGGATTCAGTGATTCACCAGTGATAGAAATTGTGTAGTTGAGGGGCTTCCCTGGTGGCGCAGTGGTTGAGAATCTGCCTGCCAATGCAGGGGACACGGGTTCGAACCCTGGTCTGGGAAGATCCCGCATGCCGCGGAGCAACTGGGCCCGTGAGCCACAATTACTGAGCCTGCGCGTCTGGAGCCTGTGCTCCGCAACAAGAGAGGCCGCGATGGTGAGAGGCCTGCGCACCGCGATGAAGAGTGGTCCCCACTTGCCGCAACTAGAGAAAGCCCTCGCACAGAAACGAAGACTCAACACAGTCATAAATAAATAAATAAATAAAAGAACGTGAATTTCTTAAAAAAAAAAAAAAAAAAAAAGAAATTGTGTAGTTGAGCAGAGAAAATAAGCAGGTCTTTGTACCTGCAGTGAAAGAGCTGAATCTGATATACAGTTCTACAGCTCAGTCATATGGCCAAAGAGGAATGTGTGGCAATTCATTTTCATGAAAGGCATTTTAAATAAATTGGGGCAAAGAAAGAGGAGAAAGCCATAGGGAAGACTTAGTAAATATGATTCAGGTTGTTAGGGTGAAGTGATTGTAGCTTTTTTGGCTGTGATTTGAAAGGAGGTAGGATATTTGTTAGTCTCAACTGTGCCTAGGCATTGCTTCATGTCATGGCTAGTTAAAATCTGGCCCTGTAAGTATACCATATTAGAAGAGTCCTTGGTCACTGTAACGTCATGCCTTATAAGATCATGTCATAGAAAACAGCGATGTGCATAGTTTGTCAAAAGCATGAATATTATAGCTTAATTGTGTACTCTTGTTTCTAAGCAATATAGAACTCTTCAGAAATTTGGTTATAAGTTTTTATAGTATAGTTTTTTGCCAGTTTCTAGGTATGATTACATACTGTGCCCTAGTTATCTTTGTCTTGATTCCCCATTATTTATGTGTAATGTCTTTATTCCTTGGAATATCACTAATGGTCATATTGATACTAATCCTAATATTAATCCAAATAATTAATACAAATCCAATAATAACAGCTAACATATAGTGAGTGTCTGCTGTTTTCTAGGCACTGTTCTAATTACTTAATGTTTTCCTCACAAGAACCATATGAAATATGTATTATCATTATCCTCATTTTAGAAGTGAGGAACCTGAGGCACAGAGAGGTTAAGTAACTCGTCCAAATTCACACAGCTAGTATATGGCAGAAATAGAGTTTGAACTCAAGCAGTCAGCTGCCAGAATCTAGGCTTTTAATCACCACACATACTGCTTCTTTACTTATGAGTGGTATTTCCGTGGGTATTTTATTACCGGGAGTCCCTGTAATAAACTTATTGCAGCAGATCTTCCTGTTTTTTCAGCTTGCAAAACATTTCATATCTTAAAGACAAGCTGCTAGATACTATCTCATTTTCAATGCTTATATGAAAGTTTAGTAAGTATTAAAAATTAATATAGTTTGCTTATATGCACTGTGTAAGAGCTAGTGTTTATTGCTTCAAACAAAAATAATTACAAGTTATTGTCCTAAATTAGTGCAAGTAATTTGTTGTGGGATAATGTTCAGTAATGAAGCAATTATTAGGTAGTCTGAGAGTCTGTAATTTTTAATTTCTACCAAAAAGCTTGAAATAAATTTGTAACACTGTGGATTTTACCTTCATTTGACCTTATAAGTTAAACATCGCAAGTGGATATTTTCTGGTGTTTTGATTTATGTTGAACTTTGAATAACCCCTCATGATTATAATTCACTGAAAATGTTTGACATTAGCCAATTTTTGAACATTAGCCATGATATTGCCATTCTTGATACTTTTGAATTTCAGTGATTTAGCAGGTAAAATTTATTAACCAGTAATTCTCCTCCCTCTGACATCCCATTCCTCAGTTCTCTCCCTTCCCGATATGGGGACTGAACTCAATTTTTGCCAAAGCAGATATTTTTGAAAGGCTTTGGGTTTATCTCAGACACTGAGAGGGATAAAAATAGAAAGCATAATAGCACAGCCATTGAGAGGTGATTCATATATAAATACTCTTAGTAACACTTTAAAAAGCTGTTTGAAAGACCAAAGGCAAAAGATGGCTGATTAAAAATAATAGTGAAAATATTCCTCCCTGTAAAAACTAACAGTGATTAATTTTTCTGAGAAGAAACGGGTTATAAAACTTAAATAGTATAAATATAAAAAATTGCAGTATTGCTGAGTCTTGGATATTTTATGCCTTAGTATTTGTGAGAAGAACCCAGTGTGCAGTTTCTGCCTGACTACTCTGTTAAATGGAATTCTCCTTAAAAGATTTTTAAAAATTATATGAAGGGAGTGTATACATTTCATGCATGTGGTTTAAGTTGGCTTTTTTCTTATCATATGTACAACAGAATGACTTTCTATGCACATTAGAAATATTTTAAAAATAAGTAATATATACATAGGGCATAAAAATTCAAAGGTACGTAATGGTACCCTGTGACGAGTATATTTACTTCTGACCATAATCCCTCATTTTTTATCTCCCAGATAAAAACTCCTGTTTTTCTTGTCTATCCTCCCAGAGATATTTTATACAGACACGATTATATAAGTGGTAGTTTGCTGGTTGTTTATTTTTTAATACATAAATGGAATATGTCATACACGCTTTCAGCATATTGCTTTTTTCCCCTCAATTATATGTTTTTTCATTTTGGTATTTATAGAGCCATCTAACTCTTTTTAATGACTGCATAGTATAGTATTGTTGTTGTACAATAATTTATTTTACCAAGCTCCTGTACCCAGTTGGTGGGTATTTCAAATGAGGCTGTATTGGATATCCTTGTCATACTCTTTTATAAAAAGGTGCGAATAAATCTTGTGATAAATTCCTAGAAGAGGAATTGCTCATCAAAAGAGCATTTATCTTTTAAATTTTGGTACATTTTTACCAAACTGCTTGCACATAAATGTTTGTGAGACTCATGTTTTTAGACCACTTAAAATTGATGCCTTCTTATGTAATTTCCTTGTTTAGATAATTCTCCTGAAAAATAAAGTGTAAGTAAGTGCATAATTCATGGATTTGCTAATGGTTTTCCATGATATAGACAGATTAAGTGATAGCAATATACAACTATCAACTTTGTTTCAACTTTATATTGCCAGTAATTAATTTATTGACCTTTATAGTTAAGAGAGGGCATAAACTATTTATATTCGGACTATGATATTAGTGCCCCAAAATCTATTCCTATTTTTTCCACCAGTTTTAATCTTCTTTATCAGAAGATTGAGTTTAAAAATGGAAGAAATTAAGGACTCTAATTGTGCCACAAGATTTGAGATTCTGGGTGAATTCTACTATCAGTATATAGTCTTTAGTAACTTGTGGAAGCCCAGTATCTTTACGTTCATGCCAACTGATTAGTTTATAGAATCTGGGATATAGAATTTGATAGGTATTGGTATAATTTTAACATGTAGTAGTACCTATATTATTAACATTATTAAGTTGGGTTCAGAATCTAAGACCTACAGGACAGTAATATATTGTAAGTTATTATATAGTTCCATTTTAATGCTCATGGGATCTCATAACATGGCCACCAGTATCTGTTTTTTGGGTTTTTTTCTTTTGTTGCTGTTTTATCTTCTTCTTTTTCTTCTTCTTTTTTGTTTTAAAGGAGCTCTGTTTCCAGTTCATCCGTGTATGATTAAGATATTGGTACTGAGCAAAATGCAGTCAGTCTGCTACTAATGGCAGTATCCTTGTTCTTGGAAATATATTCTGTAGCCTACTGTTGAACAAACCACACAGCTGCATTTAAAGGTCACTTTTGCTTAATGTAACTTGGGACTGATAAAGTCCCAATCTTTGCCCATCCCTGAATCCTATCCACATTTATTTTTATTAACATCAAAGTACTGTAAGCTCCAGTGCCAACTGGGCTGAAGATTTCTTTTCACAGAGGATTTGCTTCCTTTCCCTCTATGGGAAAGTTCTGTATCCTTTAAATCATTTTAAGCTGCTTCATTTGAAAAATAATTCTTAGTAGTGTGTTCATGGAGTGGATTGATTGTGGCTACTGGGGAAATTCTCTCATGGCTTAAAGATTGCTTTTCAAGCCTGCGAAGTGGGTGAATGAAGGGGGCCCACTCCTGGTGTGTGGAGTTTGTAGTGTGCTCAGGATGATGACTGACTTCCAAACACCGCAGTGCAGCAAGACTAAAGGCATCAGGAGACCAGAAGCCACTTAATAAGAGATCAAAGAGGCTGTGTGTATATCAGCTTGAAATCCAGATAGTACAGATCAAAAGCTCGCCTTAGCGAGGCAGCTGCAGGGGGATGAAATTAGCAGGAGGCCTCAAAGATCTTAAGTCAGGCCTGATGTTGAACTTTGAGGGAATTTCATGGCTCCTCTGGAATACGAATTTGGCAAAAAAATCCCATTGTGTCTAATGGGGGAGAGAGAGAATAGAGGGCAAGCAGCAAATGCTTGTCAACTGGATGGTGCTTTCTCCTAGGGTAGCTCTCCTTTTCACAAATGTTTCATAAGGACTGTTTCTGTGTCACACTAGAAGGCATTGCTGAGGAGGAGGAGATTCTGAAAATGATATATTTGTTATATTAACTTTAGTGAGTATTCCAGAGATGGCCAACCGTTTATATTAGTTTATGAAACGACCATGGAGAGCTAAAATATAGGCATAAAGGTGCTCAGGTTTACTGCAATACTGGTACTTCTGTCTCTCCTATGAAATGCTCAAGATATTCCAGGAAGTAAGTGAATGTCCAGCTATGCATCTGTCTCCCATGTAATTAAAAACAGAAAAATAACTTTTTTTTTTTTTTTTTTAAAAAGGATTTGGTCTAAAGAGGAAACAGTCTCCAGAGGTGTTTCATCACCAGTGTTCCTCTATCTTTAGGTGTGGGTGTGTTTTGAAAGTTCCCACTGGATTCTGGTGTCAGCGTTGAGAACCGTACTAGTAAATGAAAGACATAGCCCTTCCTAGAGTATGGCAGAAAGATGGAATCAGATCCACCAGCAGGTGTTGAGAACCTGTTTTCCTAAGGCGTGGTCCTCTGTACTGCTCTGACCTGTCTGTGGGTGTCATTTGGAGCCAGGCGGTGATCCAGAGGAGCCTTGCTTTCCCCAGTGAGGGCCAGGAAGTGGTGTTGCCTCCTTCCGGTACCAAAGGCCTAATTTGTTAATGATGCATGAGAGGAGATTGGCTGCCCGATCTGGACACACCACTTTCTAGGGCTCAGGTTCCCCTTTCAGCTCTTCCCTCTGTGTTTTATTTTAATCAGATATTTTGTTCACCAGTATGGCACTTTGAACATGGAGTCAGCAAGGACCAGGATTTGCCTTCTGGCTATGACACTCTACTAGGACTTTGGACAAGCCTGTTAGTCTTTCTTATATAATAGTCTCTAAAATAGAAATAATATTTTCCTTATAACGTTATAAAGACTAAATAAAAGATGTATATAAATGCCCACACTTTTCTGGGCATAAAATAATGTGTTGCTAGTTACCGAAAAATGATGATGGTGATGGTGATGATGATTTTTAAAAATAGAATCTGAGCACAGACTTGCTATACCTGTTATTCATTATCTCCTTCCAAAAAATTATTGTTCACTTATGAGCTAATATGCGGGATTAAAGATGAAAAGATATACTTCCTTTCAAGTGTATATTTAACAAATGTATATTGGGCATCTTCTGTGTCAGGCACTGTTCCAGACACTGGGAATATAGCAATAAACAAAATAGACAATAGATCCTGTGTCCTCATGGAATTTAAATTCAATTGGGAGTAGAGAGACAGTGGATAAATAAGCATATGTTAAAATATAATAGATGAAACAGACTCGGGAACAATTCTCTATAATACATTATGATTTTAGCAGTGGTAGAAGTAAGACTAAGAGATTTCGTGATGATTGTTTCTTAAGACCCTGATGGGGAACTGAGGCATGACTTGCACACAAACAGGTAGTGGACATTCCAGGAACAGAAGTGTCCTGGAATTGATAACTTGGCCCTGATTTTATGTATTGATTTTCTTTAGTAACTGTGAGCTGTTTAATATCTATCTAAGCTTTCATATTTTATTCCTTTTAATGAAAAATCCTTTGAGAAATTTTCTGTTCTAACATTTATAAAATATGACCACCATTTCCCATGATAATAATAGCTAGTAATTATGTACTGCTCACACATACTGGTTTAATTATCTCTACAACCTCATGAGGTAGGTTCTATAATCATCTTCATTTTATAGATGAGGAACCTGATGATAAGAGGTTAAAGAATTTGTTCAGGATTATCCAATTGTTAAGTAGTGGAGCTGGGCTCCTAAGTCTGTGGTAAAGTAGAGTGAAAGTACAGTCTTTAGACCAGAAACAACACTGATTCTTCATAATTGTGGCTCTAGTGAAAGATGATAAAAATTTCTGATTATCTTTCCAGAGAGGAACACTTAGTACAGTTCGAAAAAATTTACTTCATATTTTCCTGAATCCTTATGATCCCTTGCCTTCACCCCTCCCACCTAGTGAAAGCTCTTTAGAGACCTGATGGCCTTTTCACTGCCAGAGAGTAGAAACTATGTGTGTTTTACCTAATATTTCCCAGCAGGACTCCTTACGCTTTTTCCTGTGCAGTTTCAAAGTTGGAAAAGTTTTGTTCTGCATTTTGTGTGCTACATATCACAGAGTATTGCTTGCCCTTTCAAGGATTGAAAAGAAAAAAAAAATCACAGAATCTTTTCAGAAGAATGAAGTTCGTCCTATGTCCTTGATGTGGCAGTGGTTGTCAGAGGAGTTTCCGGTGTAGAGATGGCTCCTGTCCCTTAGTGTCGGCTTTTAGGGGGAGTGAGAACTGAGGACACCATTTTCTCTGAGCCTCTCTTCAGGTGCAGAGGTCCATGTATCTGGAGAGTAGAAGGTCAGCACTTCATTGTCATGTGTTAACACTTAAGTGTAATATCAGGGATGGTTTAGCAATTGATAGCACTGTTGGTCTAAATTACACATGCTCAGTTGAATTGTTAACTCCTCAAACACATATGTCCTATCAAATTCTTTTCCATTATCTTCATAGTAACAGAAACAGGAGTAATAGTAAGAATGAGAGTAAAAGCACGTATGGAGTGATTACTATGGGCTTTCCAAGCACTTAATAATGCCTTATCTCATTTAATGCTTTTAACAACTCTACACAATCTGTATTATTGTTATTTCCACTTACAATGAGAAACTCGAGTCTCAGAGATTAAACAACTTGAACAGTACCACTCAACTGGTATTTTTTTTTTTTTAATTCATTTTTGGCTGCGTTGGGTCTTGGTTGCTGTGCGTGGGCTTTCTCTAGTTGCGGCGAGCAGGGGCCACTCTTCATTACAGTGCGTGTGGTTCTTATTGCGGTGGCTTCTCTTGTTGTGGAGCATGGGTTCTAGGCACGCAGGCTTCAGTAGTTGTGGCACAAGGGCTCAGTAGTTGTGGCTCGCGGGCTCTAGAGCACAGGCTCAGTAGTTGTGGCACACTGGCTTAGTTGCTCTACGGCATGTGAGATCTTCCCGGACCAGGGCTTGAACCCGTGTCCCCTGTGTTGGCAAGCAGATTCTTAACCACTGCTCCACCAGGGAAGTCGCTCAGCTGGTACTTGTAACTGTTTAGCTTAAGTTGAGAGTGATTTCTTTGGAAAATTAAAATAAATTCCAAAACTAATACTTAAAAAGCTTTTAAAAGTTTTGTGTGTCTGTACTTTCCTTGCATCATCAAAATAACTTTCAACTAATATAGTTTTTTTCTGGAAGATAATCGGGTATTTCTTATTTATAAATTCATTTTCTTCGTAAAATTTTTTTGGATAAAATACACATAACACAAAATTTACCACCTTAATTTTTAAGTGTATAGTTTGGTCGTGTTAGGTATATTCACATTTCAACTAATGTAATTTTAATAGAGGGTGTGACTTTGTCCTTGAATACTACCATCAACCTGGTGGAACCCCAGCCATTTCAGCCAGGAGATGGGACTTTGAGATAAAGGACAGTTGTGTGGTTTGGTTTGTTTTGTTTTCCTCACAACTAGCAAAAGTCCTGGGCCAGGAGTGAACAGTAAGTACGTGAACAATTACAGCATGACGTAAAATTTTCAAGAGATGAAATATGCAAAGATGATGTTTAGTGTCCAAGGAGAATGTCAACTAGGAGACTAGAAGGGGATGAGAGAAAGTTGTGGACCTCTGCTTGAACCAATTAAATTATTATGATGTTTAAAATAGATTTTTAAAGTATGAAGTTATACAGAATAAAATTATGTGCAAACTTATGTATTTTTTCCTCCATTTTAGACTATATTTTGATCTTTTAGCAAGTTTCTCCGTGCACCTCTTTTCCATTGCACTTTTTAAAATTTATTTATTTAAATTTATTTATTTTTGGCTGCGTTGGGTCTTCATTGCTGCTCATGGGCTTTTCTAGTTGCAGCGAGTGGGGGCTACTCTGTTGTGGTGCGCAGGCTTCTCATTGCAGTGGCTTCTCTTGTTGTGGAGCACGGGCTCTAGGCATGCAGGCTCAGTAGTTGTGGCTCATGGGCTCTAAAGCACAGGCTCAGTAGTTGTGGCACAGGCTTAGTTGCTCCACGGCATGTGGGATCTTCCCGGACCAGGTCTCGAACCTTTGTCCCCTGCATTGGCAGGCAGATTCTTAACCACTCTGCTACCAGGGAAGCCCTCCATTGCACTTTTAATTGCCTTGTGTGCTGTGCTTACTGTGCTGCTCAGAGACTGTTTTGTTCTATGTATAATGCGTGAAAAAATCTATTCTTAATGTCTAATAGTATTAAGGAAGTAATATGACACAAGGAGCCAGGAACCATATCAGTTTAATTTATCTTGAGTGCACTGAAAGTATTTTGTGGGCACTTACTTTTTGAACGTGATGGTGTTGTGGTAATTGGTATGATTCGTGTAAAACTTGGCTATATTATAAAATAGTAAAAAATGGGGTTAGATTCTGATAAGATAGCTTAGTCATTATTCATTAGAATCATTTACTTATTGCCTTGCATTAACTATAAATACATTTATTTCTCTTTCCTAAAAGTAAATGCTTAGGTTGTTGGTCAAATCAGAAGATGCTGTTTTAGTATAATTAATTACATCCTGCATTCTTAAACCTGAACTATTCTAGTGATTTTAATTCAAGTAATAGTCTCTGACATGTCTTTGTTGCTATCTAAAAATGGCAAAAAAGGTTGTTTTAATATTCCTTTTATAAAAAAGAGTACATGTATATATTTTGTTATATCATTGTTTTGATGGTAGAATACTCAGAAGTTAGATATTACGTAGTTAGTGGCATTTTTATGAGTTCTTAAAAGACATCAGTAACTACAATTATACCGTGTTTGTGACCAAAGTGTAGTCTTTTTCATTGCTGATGCTGTGTTTTGAATTAACTTCTGTCATTCCCTACTTTTTATAGTGGTTTTGTGAATGTTTTGGTAGAAATTAATGACAAATTTGACTCAAGATATTCTGTCAAATTTAGTTATAGAATTCTGAAGTTAGGGGAACAGATCACAACTGTCATGTATCCAACTTTCTCATTTTGCAATTGAAGAAACTGACTCAGAAAAATGAAGAACTTGTGAAACTGTACACAGTCAGGCTGGGGGCTCAAAACTTGTTCCTTGACTTCTAATCGACACCCATCCTACCACTAGTGGATTGAATGGCTGTCTTCCTTGTCTCTCTCTCCTATGTATATTTTCTTCTTTTTAGAAAAATCTTTGGATTCCTGTTTTCTGACTGACATCGTTCACAGTGGACATTTTAATTCATGCCAGCTGTGCATCAGAACTTCTGCAGATCATTGTTTTTTCCTTAAGATGTGTATGTCTGTGTGTGTGTGTATGTGTGTGTGTAAAAGAACATTTGCTTTGCCCTTCTTTGTACCCAATTCCTTCTTCTGCCTACCTCCAGGATGAAATAGCTAGCTGTCTCCCTTTTATACTTAATGGTTTCTTTCTGTGTTCTCCATTTCAGTAACTTCCTTGGGATCTTATTTTAAAAATTATTTAGCTGTTAATTCATTTAGATTTTAACTTACTACTCTTTAGTTCAAAAAATAATTGCCACATTTAAGGGTATACTCTTCAAACCTAGAACAAATTCATAGAGACAGAAAGCAAAATAGTTGTTACCAGGAACTGGGTGTTGGGGGGAAATGGGGACTCACTTAATGGATATAGAGTTTCAGTATGGGAAGATGAAACATTTCTGGAGATAAATAGTGAAGATGGGGGAATTCCCTGGCAGTCCAGCAGTTAGGACTCGGCGCTTTCATTGCGGTGGCCTGGGTTCAATCCCTGGTCGGGGAACTAAGATCCTGCAAGCTGTGCAGTGCGGCCAAAAAAATAAAAAAAATAAAAAAGTGGTGACGGTAGTACAACAATGTGAAGGTACTTGCCACTGAACTGTACGCTTAAAAATGGTTAAAATGTAATAAGAACCTGCTGTATAAAAAAATAAATAAAATAAAATTCAAAAATTCAAAAAAAATGGTTAAAATGGTAAATTTTGTTATATTGGGCTCTTTGCTTCTTTCATAGTCTTCTCTCAGTTGACCATTATTAAGTTGGAGCAATTCTCTTATTAAGTAGTATGTGCTAGCTGCCTCATGTTATCCAGAAATTTATGTAGGTCCTTTCAAATTATCTTTGAAACATAATTCCTCACACTAATGTGAATAACTATTTGTAGAGTGAAGCTCAGTAGCCCAATTCTGTAATAATGTCACCACAACATTGAATTCATTGGTCAGGAGATCTGATTTGTAGAGCACTTTCTGTTTCACAGTTGTTTGAAGTTGTTTTTCTAGTCATTCTTTGGAATCATTTCATTTGGGAAAAGGACTCCTGCAATACAGGAGAGCAGGTATTTTGGTGTGGTGAGCTGTCTAACAGCGCAGAACTTTAATGACATAGAATTAAGGCTGTCAATAAGTGTCAACATTATCAAAAGTAAATAATTTATACCCAAGTTTTTATCTGAAATAAACTATTGTCTATCTCTTTGCCATCCTATTGTGGTCACTACATTCTTATTCCATTATTTTTTTTTTAAGTGAAAGTAAGCCTTTTTAAAAACTTAATTCATTCATTAAAAAATTTTTTTTGGCTGCATTGGGTCTTCATTGCTGCGCGCGGGCTTTCTCTAGTTGCAGCAGGCGGGGGCTACTCTTCGTTGTGGTGCGCGGGTTTCTCATTGTGGTGGCTTCTCTTGTTGCGGAGCACGGGCTCTTGGCACTTGGGCTTCAGTAGTTGTGGCACGCGGGCTCAGTAGTTGTGGCTCATGGGCTCTAGAGTGCAGGCTCAGTAGTTGTGGTGCACGGGCTTAGTTGCTCCGAGGCATGTGGGATCTTCCCAGACCAGGGATCGAACCCATGTCCCCTGCATTGGCAGGTGGATTCTTAACCACTGTGCCACCAGGGAAGTCCTCTTATTCCATTATTTAACGTTTTTAAAAGTTTGGGTGATAGAATAGATTTTTAAAACAAGAGCAACCCAAAAGTTATCCTTTATTTTATTTTTTGTCTTTATTTTTTAAATTTTAGTTTTAAAAATTTTTTATCTTTATTTTTATTTTTTGGCTGTGCCACGCAGCATGCGGGATCTTAGTTCCCTGACCAGGGATCGAACCCACACCCCCCGTAGTGGAAGCATGGAGTCTTAACCACCAGACCGCCAGGGAAGTCCCAGTTATCCTTTATTTTGAATCCATGTAGTCAAGTCCTTGTAACACCTTGATTTTTGTTTTCCTTCATTGGAGTAATACTGCAAACATATAAATGTTGAATGTCAGAATTGTCCTCGGTGTATGTCTCATATTTCTCTTATTTTAAAAAATGCCTTTTACTGAGGCATTGGCCAGTTTATTAAATGTGAGCACTTTTCTTCATGTTCATTTCCTCTGTCTCCTCTTTATGTAACATTTTCTGCTTCATGCCTTTCCACTGAGTTTGCCATGGTTGCTTACCTGTATTTGTAGTTTTAGTTTTGGAGCAGCTTTAAGACTAGAGCTCTCTACATCTTCTGGTTGATATCCTTGTCTCTGAGAGAGCCCAGTTTCAATTGAACCACCTCTCTGCCCCAGGTGACACAGCTGTACAGTGCTTTAGTTTATGTGAACCCTCGTCTCTTTGATCTGTGGGAATGTACACAAATATTCATATAATACATTTTTTTTTTATAAATTTATTTATTTATTTATTTATGGCTGTGTTGGGTCTTCGTTTCTGCGCGAGGGCTTTCTCCAGTTGCGGCGAGTGGTGGCCACTCTTCATCGCGGTGCGCGGGCCTCTCACTGTCGCGGCCTCTCCCGTTGCGGAGCACAGGCTCCAGACGCGCAGGCTCAGTAGTTGTGGCTCACGGGCCTAGCCGCTCCACGGCATGTGGGATCTTCCCGGACCGGGGCACGAACCCGTGTCCCCTGCATTGGCAGGCGGACTCCCAACCACTGCGCCACCGGGGAAGCCCCCATATAATACATTTTATAGACACTTCTGAACTTTGAATTCCATCCATTTGGGAATAAGGATTGTCACATGTTTGTATGTGTTCATGTGAAGGTGTCCAAAGGACACCAAAGGAATGGATTCTTGAGAACGTAAGTGTAAATTAAAATCTGGCAAACAAATGCATGTCTTAGCTGTCCATGGAGGCACGCTGCACATTCTGTGCTAACTTTCATCAACTAGGTACCAACATATAAACCTCTAGTGGCCAAGTGTGGTACTTTAGGGACTCAGTTTTATACACTTTGGCAAGGTAATAAATACATATTCTAACAATTTGCCTTCTTTCAACATTCATTCATTTAGCAAATACTTACCTTAAGAAGCTGCGTGACATAGTGGATAACAGCATGAACTCTGGGGCTTGACTGGCTGGTTTAAATTCTGGTTCTACTACTTATCAACTGTGTGTTTTGGTTAAGTTATCTAATTTTCTTCTGCCTTAGTTTTCTCATCTGGAAAGTAGGGATAATAATGGAACCTACCTCATGTTGATGTGAGGATGAATTAAATAGGTTCAATGAAGTAAGATATTTAGATCATGCCTGGCATGGCAAGACCTCAGTAAGTGTTAACAGTTGTTGTTATTCACATATGACAGGATGTAGCCTTTGCCTTATAGCTGTACTTATAGTCCAGCAAGGAGAGAGAGCCTAAACAGATTCAGTCATTTGATATATCAGCTATTATTCAGTCCCTTCTCTGTGGCAGGCACTGTAGTCGGCCCTGGAAATAAAGTAGCAAATAAGCAAACATATCCTTGCTCTCATGAAGCTTATTTTTAGTAGGGAAGATGGTTAAAATAATTTCAGCAGAACGTCAAAAGAGTTGTAATAGGAAAAATGCAACATGCTGTGTATACATCTAGCAGGAGGGTCTAACTTATTCTAAAAGGTCAAGGACGGTGAGGAAACTATATTATGACAGATGCTATAATGGAAGGTCTTTTTTTAGGTTTAGAGATAACCACAGAGTAGGAAGTGCTTGAGTCTTCTTCGGGAAGTCAGGGAAAGCTTCTCATTGGAGGAAATATGTGAGTTGACTCTGGTGGCAAAGATACAGATAAGTGGCAGTGTGGCGGGGAAAACATTCCTGGCAGATGGAATGGTTTGTAGAATATCGTGAAGCATACCAAAGCCTTCCACAGTCCTGAACTTCAGTAGTTCTGGATTGTTGGGACAATGTGTGGGGCAGATTGGGGGTGAGCAGTGGTACATTGGGAAGAGCAAGGGGAGATGAGACTAAACTGCAGATCTGAAGGAATTTTTCTGCCAAAGAGCACTTTATCGTGAAGGCAGTGGGTGTCACTGAAATGTTTTATGCAGGGGAGGAATTGCAATCCCATTTTTATCTTTAAAAATCATTATTTTCTCTCTGTTGACAATAGACTGAAGAGGGTAAGATTGGAGACAGGTAGACCTTTGGGAAGACTGAAGCAGTTGCATAGGCGAGAAATAATGAGAAGCTGCACCAAGGTAGTGCAGCAGAAATGGAGAGAAAGGATCGGATAGAAGAGACAGAAGGTCAGTTGACGTGCCTTAGCCAGCAACCCAGTGAAAAGGTGAGAGAGAGCGAGTGAGTGCTTGGGTGTATGGCAGTGCCACTCAGGGACTATGGGAGGAGAGAAATCTGTTTGTCACCTTGGATTTCCCCCAACATTGAAACTTCCTGTGTTTATAATAACTATCAAACATTAGGATCACTTCAAGAGACCTCAGAAATCCTCATATGAGCTTTTCTTCAGGCACTTTTATTCACCTGTGAGACAGAGCAGTTAGATTGGTTCTCTTCGGATTTCATAGCTAAGTAGTGAGGAGAATTCAGGTTTAGAGCTCCTGTCTTCCCACGTAGCATTCTGATGAAAGTTGTCTGTGCCTAATTGATTGTAGGAGTTTTTAAGAGCTGTAGGGAATGACTTTCATAAATGGTTGAGTTAAAGCAGACATACGAGATACTGTTAGAACATGTGTAAGAATATAAGGATTTTGCATAAATAGGAAAACACATCTTTCAGAAGAGGAGAATGGTTTGCATAGTAAAAGATGATGTATCTTGTGTTCTGTGGCTGGTATTTAGTACCCCCTATTGGCTGTTTAGTCTAAAACAACACCTTGATTCTTGAATACAATGTTCCTTACAGTGTTGTTTACCAAAACAAGGAAAATTAGAGATTTTAAAATTACGATAAAAGGTGATAAAAACTGATGGGGACTTGAAAAAATCTGGATAGGGTCTAGAAGTTGGGTAGAGGTCTTGAGAAATATCTTTATAACATTTTGTTGGATTTAACATGGGTAAGATATTGTAGACTACATTTTCAGAAAACAGACTTTTCTGATGAGAAACAGCCTGGTTTTTAAGCATGTCATATGTGGCAAAGCCTCAAGAATAGTAGCCGCCCTGGTAGGCAGTAGCAGCTGCTGTTCTTCCATAGGGTGGCTACTACGTGTGATGACCATGAAAGGAAATGACTGTTACTCATTAAAGCAACTCCATTTAGCTACGTGAGAGATCACCTGGTCAGAAAAGTCATCATAGAAAATACAGTGGTGATTATCCATAATGGGGCATCTTCAGTAGTGGGTGGTTTGTCTTTTTTTAAGTGACAAAGAAGCTGCCCTTGGCTTCTTTCCTCCAGGAATAGGAGTGGTAGATTGGATTTAGTGTTTAGAATAACTAGGAAACCCAAGCCTGAATAAATTTTAGTAAGCAGGCACACCTGGTACTAGTTTGTGGTCTAAAGAAGGTTGCATTTTGTATAAATAAGTGCTCACCATGATTTTTCTATAATAAGGGAAATCTATTAATCTATTTTCTATTTCCATTATTTCCTGGTAGTCTTTCTTTGAAATGTTTCTAATTATCATTTCAACTGGTTGCATTTTGAAAACCAATACACTATTTATTTGGGTAGAAAATAGTACTTTTTGATTAGGTGTTATATGAAACTGCAGAGATGGCTCACACCCACCCAGTGAAATCATTTATTTGCTTTTGGTGTATTTTACTGTTGCAGTTTTCTCTAAGAAAGTTTAGTAATTACTAATATGAAGTAATGCTAGCTGCTTTCTGTGCATTTCATGAGGGGAATAAGCTATTTTATAGTTTCCCTTCCCCCTCAATAAAAAAGCCTTCCATCAGAAACTGACAGCCTAAATGAAGGACATAATTGTACAGCTTATTTATTAGTGTGTCAAACTTAAAATGTAATGGTTTCATATTTCAGAATGAAAAAGTGTGTTGTGATTCATGGTTGCTGGTGACAAAATAGACAGCTCTTTTATATTACTGCACTGATTGCTGCTGATATCCCACTGTACTTTTTTTTTTTTTTAGGGGTTCCTTTCTGTTCTCTTCCTATGCAATAGCTCCCTCTACTTGAAAATATTGGTGTAATTATAGTTTAACACTGTACTTTATTAGTGAGTTACCATGACTATTTTTACTTTCAATCCTCTTTATTAGTATGTGGTGTTATTACAACAGAGCATGTTAGAAATTTACCAAGACTCTCTTGACTTGGTAGTGGAAAAGCAAGATTTAGTTAAGAAAAGTAAAATAAGTTGTTTGAAGGCATTTTTCAAGGAATTTGCTCTGTAGCCTTTGTTGATTTAAATATGGTATATTTGATTAAGATTCCATGCAGTATTGAAAATAAGCCTTGATGTCTACAACAGAGAGGTATAGAAAACTGCAGCAGAAACCTTCAAAAGAACCATCAGCCACTTCAAACAGAAATAGCCTGGAACTTGGCAAATTCTCACTTTACTAATTCCGAAGTCTTACCATTCTAACACAAAACGTGGTAGTTTCTACTTTCTCAGGAAGGGTTTAATAGAAACTAACAGTAGTAGAATCTCATGTTACTACATCTTGCCTTTATGGAACAGTATGTACATAATGAAGCAGTAGGAGCAAAATAGACAAACCAAGCAAGTGATGCTAAGAGTGAGATTTATTTTTTTTCTCTCCCTTATGAAGTTTGAGGTTTAGTAATTGTATCATATACCTCCACCATTAGGACAAATAGGAGATTCTACTCAACCATAAGATTTCCACGTGAATGTGTCTTTTCCATTCATAACTCTTTATTTCCAATTTGTTCTGATTATTATTATGGTGTAGAGCACAGTGGTTAAGAGAAGGGCTTAGGCGCCAGACTGTTTGAGTTTGAATCCTGGTTCTGCCACTCACCAGCTGGGTGATCTTGGCAAGTTTCCTTAACTTTCTGACCTTCAGTTTCCTCATTTGTAAAATACAGACAATAAATCTACCCACATCCTGGAATTTGTTGCAAGGATTAGCTGAATTAATGATTGTCAAGCACTTAGAACAGAGCCTGACACATAGTAAGTGCTATATACCAGTATTTGTTGAATAAAATAAAAAAATAATAGTGTGGCTATAAATTGGTTTTTATTAGCCAAATGTATTTATAGAGTGTCAGTGTTATCTTCTGTGCTTAATGAAAAGAAATATGGGGCCCTCCCAGTGGATGAGAGAGATTTGCACAATGGTTTTGTTCATGAAATGATATTCAGTTCCTCTGTATTAGAATAATTCTCACCTAGGGGTACCTATACCATGTCATAATTTTAGGTTATGTTATTTTTAAACATACTTTTTAAATGCAGTGGTATATGCCATGGTTTCCATGTCTTTTTGGAACTTAAGTGATTTAGCAAGAAGGTTTTATACTGGTGGAATGCCTAAGAATGCAGTATCATTTCCCATAGTACACTACTTTTGGAGCCTACTTATTGCCCAAGAGCAGTAATAGATGGGCTTGTCTTTGGTCCACAGTATGACTATGCTTAAGGATGTCAGAGATTCTTTTCCAACTCTCCCCAGATCTCTTGTGGTCCAACAAAATGTCAATCATCAAAACTTTAGAAAAGAAATTTATATGTATTGAGCACTCAGACATGCAACTGAAGTTGTTAAGGTTATGTCTTTACCTTGATACAAGCTGATATTTGTGTGGATGTATAGAGTGATATTTTAATAGATTTTGTTTTTGGAAGAATACCACCAGAATACTGGACACATAAAGTAAATAGTCAAATGAGATTCATGAGTCAGACGTACCCTTTTCTATTGTGCTTAGCTTTATTTGCACTTTCCAGATATTGCATTTTTTTACATATTGAAGGTTTGTAGCAACCCTGTATCATTTAGATGATGGTTAGCATTTTTTAGTAATAAGGTATTTTTAAATTAAGGTATGACATTGTTTTTTTAGACATAATGTTATTGCACACTTTGTAGACTACAGTATAGTGTAAACATAACTTTTATATGCACTGGGGAAACCAAAAAACTTATGTGACTCACTTTATTGTGATTTCGCTTTATTGTAGTTGTCTGGAACCAAACCCACAATATCGCTGAGGTATAACTGTCCACATACTTGTCTTAAGGCTATATATTTGTTTTTAGGGAACTGACTCATCTTTCTTTTTTTTGCTTGATCCTTAGGACCCCTTAGATCCCACAAGATCAGTGATTGTGATTCGCTCCCTGGTGGCAGATGGTGTGGCAGAAAGAGGCAGAGAACTCTTACCTGGAGACCGCCTGGTCTCAGTCAATGAATACTGTTTGGACAACACCACACTTGCTGAAGCTGTGGAAGTGTTGAAAGCTGTGCCACCAGGCACTGTACACCTTGGCATCTGTAAGCCTTTGGTGGTAAGTGTCGAATTTTGTTAATATAGGAAATGATAATACTATATTATTATAGGATATTGATAATATCAATAGTTGAGAACATGGATTTTGCAGACAAATACACCTGGCTTTGAATCCCTGTTCCACTGCTTACTATACATGTGTCTTTGTGCAAGTTTCTTAACGTCCTTGACTTAATTTTCAGAAAAAAATGTCTACCTCATAGGATTTTGAGGATTAAAGATATTTGTTAAGTGCTTATTAGCACATGACTACATCAGTGCTAGCTGCCAACATTACTAGTCCTACTGTTACTTCTTTTATCTTTATACTTTTAGCACAGACTTCTAAGTTTTCATTACATTCCTTATGTTACGAATTAAAATAAGTATGTTTGTGTGTTTTAACTTTCATTTGGGCATGATGTCGAGATGGCTTGGTAAGTTGAAATCTAGTTAACCATATCTCAGTAAGATTTTAATATGCTTTTCTGACCATCAATGTGCCTTGTAACCCCTAGCATCTAAACTCCGATATGGTCAAGCCATCCTGAAGTCATCTTATTGTTTAATCTCATGCACTATGTCAGATCACTGTTTGTTTTTCTTTTTCTTTCTCTTTTTTTTTTCCTGCAACTTCCCTAGATCACTGTTTCTGACTGAAGTATTATTAGCTATGGTGCTCTTGTGGTTCCCCAATGTAAAAAAAATACTTGATGATAATTTTCAAGCGGCATTAAGGTATTATTGAATGTTTACTATATGTCACTCAGTATTTTAAACTCTTTACATGCACTAATTTAATCATCACAGAAACTTTAAGAGGAGGTAATCCTCTTATTACCACTACTGTGTATTGAGTTAGTCAAGACACAGTGATATAACTAGTAAAAGGGAGAGTTGGAATATAAACTCAGCAGAGTGGCTTCAGACCCTGTACTCTTAGCCACAATGCTATATGTTCCTATTCTAATTTGTTGTCACAAGTTTAGTTTCATGCTGCATGTCTGAAACAGATAGCATGGTTGTAGTAGAGTGTTGGACTGGATTTCAAGAAATCGGGGCTCTGTTTCTAACTTTGCTACAAGTCAGCCCAGTGGGTCTCAAATTCAATGATATGTGATAGACATAAGAATCACCTTGGAGATGGTTAAAATGCAGTTTCCCAGGTCCTACTCTTGGAGATTCTGATTTAGTGATTCTCGTCTGCTGTTCAGGAATCTGCCTCTTCAGTGAGTCACCGGCGTAGTTCTGATGCAGAATTTTTGCACTTTGAGAAACACTATACCAGTAATTCGATCATAGGTACAGCACTTTTCTGAGCCTACTTTTTCATTTCTGAAAAGACTAGAGAATTCATAAGATCTTTCTTAACTCTAAAATTCTTTTATTCTGTGAAATATATTAGCACACTACAAGTGTTCATATAGATAAATAGGTATATAGATAGAGATCTGTCTATATAGATATCATTACATATGTTCATTTATAGACATAGAGTCATGTATTACACATAGTATTTTTGCATTGGGGAACCTCACATGACCTTCATATATTACTTTATTATTCTTCACATATTATACATCAAGATGCCTATATATTACACCTATCAGATACTTTAAACATTTTGAAATGGAATATAGCACATAGCTAAGTCAAATTCTTGACTTTATATTGTGTATTTGGTGTGTGAGTGTTGCCATAGTCAGTATATACCATGAGATACCCAGTTTGATTTTTGGACAAATTAAGGAGGGGAAACTTAATATTTTTATGGGGACCTCATCTTGGTATTTTGGATTGTGACAAGAACTTTGTCTAGATTTTCCCTGATGATTATTTGCCTGATTATTTGGGTTACCAGAGAAAGTCCCAACTATTTATGATCTATAGGACCTAAACAGTGTGATTTTACTTTGAAGCAATTGAAGGAAGTCTCAGGCAGTGTAAAGAACAGAACTGAGTAACAACTGGCTGTGGATTCCTGTGCTATTTCTGGAAGAGGTAGAGCTGCACAAACCTCGGGGCCTTGGAGCCTTGCTCTGAGAGGATTTTGGAACACAGTAATTGTGAGGTGGACCTTTGCCTAGGCTTCCCTCAGTGAATAGAAGGCTGCCGGGTTGCTGGGGAGTGGGAGGCCAGTGAAGGAATGAGAGAAGGTCACTTTCAAGACTTAGAAATATTTAGTGGAATCACCACTAAGTAATTCCTTCTTTAACATCTGGGTTCTTTTAGCACAACTGTCTGTGAGCTGTAAATAGTAATGCATGGATCTTCTCTGAGGTCTCTCTGTCTCTCTGTCTCTCTCTCTCATGGTCCGGTTGGTGGCCACTTATCTCATCACTTAATGTTTGCTGAGCATTTGCTCAGTCCTCAGGAGAACCGGAGAGAGAGTATGAATAAGAAGGTCCAAAGTCAAGTTGGAGCAGAAAGACTATGAATATGTAACAGGAGAATAGAATTATTTTTTATTAAGTCTTGTACCATATAGATATGTACTATCTATATAATATAGGTGTTCTATAATCTTGCATTATAGTCTTATATAGAAACTTATTATCTGTATAGTTTCATGTTAACCAGAAACGTGACTTACTTTCTCTTTTCTACAAAGTCACCTCAGATGTCACAGATAAAAACTGACTTTAAAAAGTTCATTGTAGGGCTTCCCTGGTGGCGCAGCAGTTGAGAATCTGCCTGCCAGTGCAGGGGACACGGGTTCGAGCCCTGGTCTGGGAAGATCCCACATGCCGCGGAGCAACTAGGCCCGTGAGCCACAACTACTGAGCCTGCGCGTCTGGAGCCTGTGCTCCACAATAAGAGAGGCCGCAATAGTGAGAGGCCCGCGCACCGCGATGAAGAGTGGCCCCCACTTGCCGCAACTACAGAAAGCCCTCGCACAGAAACGAAGACCCAACACAGCCATAAATAAATAAATTAATTAAAAAAAAAAAAGTTCATTGTATCTTCAGAACTCACAGGACAGAGCTGGCAGTGGAGTTCTTGAGCCAGACATCTGTGGGATTTTGCTTAGTTCTGTGATTTGCAAAGCTGTGTGTCCTTGGGCCAGTTATTTAACCTCACCAGCTCCCACTTGGGATCACAAATCATGGTAGCTGAGATCACAGGCTCTAGAGCCAGACAGCCAGGGCTCAAATTCTGGGTGTGTAACTGACTAGTTATGTACCTTTGAGCAAATTACTGTGCCTGTGTTACTCATCTGTAAAATGAGGTTAATAAGAGCACCTACTTCTTAGAATATGTATTAATATATTAATAAATATATTAAATGAATTGATATATTTAAAGTGCTAAAGCCTGTGCCTGTGAGATATATATCTATTTGATGTTATTTTCATGTAAGTATAAAAATCCTGACCTAATAGAATTGCTGTAAAGATTAAGCTGAGACAAAGCACGTAAAAGTGTTTACCATAGATTTTGATGTATAGCTAGGACTTGATAAATTGTAGCTGTGTTATTACCTGGGACTGATGCTGAGCTGGGGAGCATCATGATGATTGTCCCTCTTCTGATGGAGAGTGGCTACCCTGTACCATTGTTAAATATTTTGAGTATCACCCTGTATAAACTTAGCTGTTTCTTAATGTTAAGGTCTCTTCCTGGGAAAGTGATTTTTTCTTTAAGGAATACCTAAAAAGAATAAAAAGTTTGAGAAGCTTTGACCTGAATATGGCTTTTTTTGGTGATTAAAGAAAAATTTGGTCTCATAAAACAATTTACATAAATTTTATTGTGTACTTGCATTTAATGGAAAGATGAGAATTAATCTGAAAAGCGTTTGAAACTAAGATATTTTCTTCATTACAAAAGTACTTCTTTGGTTGCCAGAGTTGGGGGCTGGGGGTGGGCAAAATAGGTGAAGGTGGTCAAAAGATACAAATCTCCAGTTATAAGTCCTAAGGATATAAGGTATAGGATGGTGACTATAGTTAACAACACTATATTGTATATTTGAAATTTGAAATGTTAACTAAACTTATCGTGGTGATTATTTTGCAACATATACATCTACCAAATCATTATGTTGTACACTTAAAACTAATATAATGTTATATGTCAATTAGAACTCAATAAAAGTTTCATGGTTGACAAAAACAGTTCTTCAGTCATGCTAAAATAGTTAACAATTAAAAGTGCTTCTATTTTCAGGAAGGTGATAAAGAGGAAGAAAATTGTATTTTACATTCAAACAATAATGAAGACAAGACTGAAATTTCAGGAACAGTTCATGATATAAATTCATCTTTAATACTTGAAGCACCCAAGGTATTTAGTACATTTATTTCCCAAGTAAACAGTTGCTATTATAAAGAAGACAAAAGCTTGTTCTCACTCTCTTGGCTAAATAGATACAAATTAAATAATATCCCCCTTATTAATTTTTTTTTTGGATGGATGGCAATGTTTAATAGGTTTATTAATTTTTTTTATTGCAGATATTTATTTATTTATTTATTTTTGGCTGCAGTGCGTGACATGCGGGATCTTAGATCCCCGACCGGGGTCAAACCCGTGTCCCCTGCAGTGGAAGCGCAGATTCTTAACCCCTGGACCACCAGGGAAGTCCCTATTAATTTTTTTAAAACTGAAATCTTTTCTCTCTTGTATCACATTGCCTCCATAAATGACATAGCCCAGGTATAAGGCATTTTCAAAGAACAAACATACCTCATTTTATATCCCTAATATACTCTTAAAATTTTGAGGGTAGAACATATTTTTGAAAATAGACTTGCATTAAAAAAAAAATGCTGTAGAATAAGAGCTACACATATCTTCTTATTGAATACTTTCTAAAGAAAAGAGTTATTTAGTCAAACCTTACTTTATGCTTTAATATTAGAAAGTATATTTTGAAGCTTTTCCCTTTTTATTCTTAAAATGAATTGTGTTTATTTTGCTTCTTGCAGTTAGAGTATGGTTTTGCTTTACTTAATAACAACTGTCTTGATATTCTTCACATAGTTTGTTGACAGTGTCTAAAGCTGATATGTAGTCCCGTAATGTCCATTATATTTTTTTAGTTTAAACATTTTTTGTTACAATTTCATAACTGTGTGACATGCTTAAATATGCCTTCTAAATGCAGTTTTTTCTTTTTTTGAAATAACTAGGTTTCAGTATTTGGTATAATATATTCATTTAAAAGTGTCACTGCAATGATGTCTAGCTGAAAGTGAGGAAGCATTGGGAAGGAGTAGATTCATTTCAGGAATTTACATTTGTTGATACTTAATGAATAGGACTTAAAATAGGAAATGTCATTGATCCCTTAGAGGGAATTGGGCCTCATTGTGCCCAGCACCCTAAGGTGCCTTGGAGTTATGTCAAAGGCTCAGCAGATCCATATATTCCTCAAGCGTTACCTAGGAACTCAACAAAGTTTCTGCTCATGCATGACTATCTAGCTTCAGTTTTATGTACTTGCTCTTCTGATTAGTGAAGTATGAATTAATTGAAGAGCATACTGTATTCATTCCTTTTGTTTTATATTATTAATGCAGATGCAAAAATAAATTTCTATTAAGTGGTATATTATAAAAGAGTCATACTCAAAGTAGTTGAGACATATTCCCCATATCTTTAGTTTATAGAGAATGTTTTGTAAACATTCAAATAACCATTAATTTCTTTTGAGTTACATAAACCTGAAAATCCTGACCTTTTAAGTCTTTGCTTTCTTAAGTGATAGTATGAAGTGCATCCATATTTATGTATTATTTTTTATATGAGATGCAGGAGTTAAATATTCAATGTAGCAATTTAACAAAATTCCTATTTCTGACTGAGAATTTTAAGGCAGTTGATGTATAGTGAACCTTTCAGACTAGTCAGTCACCTTGCCAAAGGCAGATTTTTGCCTCTTGTTGTTTGTTTCTTTTCAGGGTTGAGGCTTGGATGGCAGTGAGATTGTATTTCTTCTCATTTGTAATGGAGAGCTGTCAGGTTAACCATGCATTGTCATGTAATACCGTCATTGCAGTTACGTCAGGGGTTAATTTTCCAGTTAATGTGTAGGGTGCAGCTTTAATACAGACGTAGTTTAAAGTTTTTTTGCAATTTTTATTCACAGGGATTTAGAGATGAGCCCTATTTTAAAGAAGAGCTTGTGGATGAACCATTTCTAGATTTGGGAAAGGCTTTCCAGTCCCAACAAAAAGTGGTAGACAATAGTAAGGAGGCCTGGGAAATGCTTGAATTTATGGCGCCTAGATTGCCGGAAATGGGTGAAGAAAGAGAAATGCTTGTTGATGAAGAATATGAGCTCTATCAAAACCGCTTTCAGTCCATGGAATCGTATCCCTCATCGCACATTCAAGAGGCTGCTCCTGTTCCATCCATGAAGCAGCTGCACTTTGGTACACAGTGGTACCAGGATTGTGAACTGCCTGAGCCTCAAGAAGCCAGGTCCACGATGAGCGCGTATTCCCAGGAGATGCAGCAGTGTGGCTGTAGCACTGAAAAGATGGTAAGGGATTAGAACACATCTTCCACATCCTCCCTGGCTCCTCCCTCCCTATCTCTGTCCACAAGTCATACAGCTTTCAAACAAATGAACAAAATTCAATGGGTCTTTTCATCATAAATCATTTTTTCCAAAATGTATCATACAGTGTGTTGCTTTAAGTAAACCTCATCATTTCTGTATTATGTAACTTCTGGCTGGAGTCAATAAACTGTAGTTGCCTTGCTTTTATGGTGGGTTTTATTTTTTTTTACCTTGCTTTTTTAGTGATGTTTTTCTCCTAATGACCGATTTCAAGGAAGAGTTCTTTTGCCATTTGTGATTTTCTTTTAAAAAATTCTGTCAGGGTGACACAGCTCTGTATTTCTCACATAATGTATTTGTCAAGGAAAATCAAGGCAAAATTGATTAAAGATTTATTCTTGTTTCTGTCTTGCTTATCCACACTGTTCTCTGTATTATATATGATACTAAATAGAAAGTCATTGAACTCTAGAAGATTATCTTTACATTTGTGATACTACCTGTTGACAACTTGGCAGGAAAGCATTATATTTTAATAGGTTTGCCCTTGCTATTAAATCACCAATAAGTTTTTTTAAAAATCAAATTAGAGTTAACTGGTCACCAATTGGAATCTTTCATTAGGGATATTTTTAATATTTTATTTTTGTTTGTTTATTTCTTTCCCCAAATTAACTTCCAAGCAAATGAAAAGGAAGTTTTTGTATAGGGTACATAGCAGTGTGTTCAGGTGCAGTACAGTGCCCTCCTCACTGAGGTCAGCAACTTCCCTGCAGTGATGTGCAAAGTAGCCTTCATTTGCTCTCTCACAGGCAGATAGAGCTGGGTTTTTTCCTTGCCTCCCTTAGATCTTCCTACATTTATCCTTTTTGCAAATGCTTGTGGGTCCCGCTGCTATGCAAGATGCTGTATTTATGTATTTAAGGAACCCCAGAGGATTACCCCTGGTAGTGGACTCTGGGCAGTCTACCAGCGAACAGATTTTTGGGATTATGTGACTAATGTGGGAAGAGGTGATGTCGAATCACCTGGTATGTTGCCACTGACATTGGTTCTTTCTATCTCTGCCAGTCCCACTCCTATGTCTGTAAGTGCTTGACCTCAAACAGAATAGTCAGTTATATGGAGCAAGTTAGTAATTGCAGGTTATTGAATATTCATAAATACTGTCTTCTTGTGGCTGTTTTCTTCCATAAAAATAAATTTTTCTATTTACCCCAATATAAGGCAACCTAAAATATAGGCCCATTTTAATATACAAACTTTTAGGGATATAGATGAAATAGTCAAATGTATATTAATAATAT
The DNA here is from genome assembly GCF_949987535.1 of Balaenoptera acutorostrata. Classification (NCBI taxonomy): domain Eukaryota; kingdom Metazoa; phylum Chordata; class Mammalia; order Artiodactyla; family Balaenopteridae; genus Balaenoptera; species Balaenoptera acutorostrata. The sequence continues at coordinate 53,360,836 of NC_080064.1, forward strand.
TTACTTTATAAATTTAGTTAAGCATTCCTATTTTAAGACCTATAAAATATCAATTATTTTTGCCTGTTCTCACATTTAATGATAGAATTTTATTCAAATTCTTTCAATGCATATTAATGCCAGAATCTATATTATTACTAGAATCACTTTTTGATCTTTGTTCTTCAACTGTACCATCTTCATTTTCATCTCGGTTGTTTCAGATACAGTAATTTTTGAATCCATATTGTCAGTCAAAATTTTATTCTGATCTCAAGCATCATTTGCATAATATTAGGTTTTTTAAAAATTCCTCTTCTAAGTTTTTATTGATGATTTTCACAGTGTAACCACTGCCTCTATTGTTTATCAAAGTGCTCAGCTTGTTTAAACAGCATTCAGTGCTCACAGTTTGAAGGACATGCATCTTAATTACTAACTCTGTTAAATTTCCCAGCTTTCTTATTCTGTGAGGTAACATGTATAGGCTCCCTAAACTGGCATTGATTAAGATTGTTTCAGCCCTAATGTGTCTTACCTAAGCAGTATTTTATTTTCTTTAAATAATTATATGTTCTTGCTTTGAGCATTAACTCTTTTTTTTAATTTTTAATTTTTACTGAAGTATAGTTGATTTACAATGTGTTAATTACTGCTGTATAGCAAAGTGATTCAGCTATACATATATATACACATTTTTTAATATTCTTTTCCATTATGGAAAAGAATATAAAATATCATCATAAGATATTGAATCTAGTTCTCTGTGCAATACAGTAGGACCTTGTTGTTTATCCATTCCATATATAAACGCTTACATCTGCTAACCCCAACCTTCCACTCCATCTCTCCCCCAAACCCCTCCCCTTTGGCAACCACCAGTCTGTTCTCTATGTCTGTGATTCTGTTTCTGTTTCATAGATAGGTTCATTTGTGTCATATTTTAGATTCCACATATAAGTGATATCATACGGTATTTGTCTTTCTTTTTCTGACTTAGTTCACTTAGTATGATAATCTCTAGGTCCATCCATGTTGCTGCAGATGGCATTATTTCATTCTTTTTTATGGCTGACTAATATTCCATTGTATGTATGTGCCACATCTTCTCTATCCATTCATCTGTTGATAGACATTTAGGTTGTTTCCATGTCTTGGCTACTGTGAGTAGTGCTGCTGTGAACATAGGGGTTCATGCATCTTTTTGAATTAGAGTTTTGCCCGGATATATGGGCATTAGCTCTTTTCCTCCCTTCCCCACACCCAGCAGTGATGACAGTGTATGGGAGGAAAAACCCTTTTTCCTCTACCCTCCTAGGTTCCTCTGGCTGGGGCCCTGGAAATCAAACTGACAAAAGACAGATTAAGAAAAGAAAAACCATTTATTAACACCTGCATCATGCATATACACAGGAGAAACTCAATGATGATTCACTCAAAGGAGGGGTTAGAACTTGGGCTTATACAGCATCTTAACAAAGAACAGTGAACTTGTAGAGAAGTGACAAGACAAAGGAAAAGGGATTTAGGCTTTTAGGGTCAGCATACTGTGGGAAGGTAAATATATGGGGGGAATTGATGGAAGATAAGGATTGTTTTAGTAAGGTTTGTCATGTACATCTCTCTTAGTGCCATCTCTGAGCTGAAGAGTCTAGAGTTGTCTCTGGTGATTGAGAATCAGGGGAGGATAGGAAGCTTTTCTGAGTTCACTCTTTTTCTTCAGTTCAAAATAATCCTTATGCCAAAGTGGCATATTTCTGGGTGGAATATTCTGATCCCCTGTAACAGTTGTACCCACATGATCAGGATGGGCTTGGATCTTTATTTGCCTTTCTCTCATTATGGTGGATCCAGTGACGATACTTTAATATAATAAGCCCTGAGTGGGTGGATTTTAAAAACACAGTCAAATACCTTACAAATATGTAATTCCCAATACTCTTCTATTTAGAGGGTGCCCTCCAAAAAGGTAGAGGAACATTATCACTTCTGTCTTCATTGTAATATCCATTTTGGGTTACAGATATAGCTGTATTTGTGGAGTGCAAATAGTACCCAACTACTTATAAGTTTATCATTCTCTACCACCCTGTTACTCCATTTTAGTTGAAGGGTGAAGCCATCAAGATTTATAGATCTGGTTCTTTATTTTTAATTGTGATAAAATACACATTACATAAAGTTGACCTTTTAAGCATTTTTAGGCTTATAGTTCCTGTGGCATTAATACACTCACATTATTGTACAACCATTACCACCATCCATCTCCGGAACTTTTTCATCTTCCCAAATTGAAACTCTGTACACACTAAGCAATAACTGCTCATTCTCACCTTCCCTCATCCTCTGGCAACCAACGACAATTCTACTTTCTGTCTCTAAAAATTTGACTACTCAAAGCACCTCATGTAAATGGAATCATACAATATTTAGCCTTTTGTGTCTGGCTTATTTCACTTAGCATGATGTCTTCAAGGTTCATACATGTATTGTGTCAGCGTTTTCTCACTTTTTGAGGCTGAATAACATTCCACTGAAGGTATATATACCACCTTTTGTTTACTCATTCATCAGCTGATGGACATCTGGACTGTTTCTATCTTTGGCTATTGTGAACAATGCTGCTGTGGACACTGTTATACAAATATTTGTTCAAAACCAAATTTTGGGTGCTCTACACACAGAAGTGAAATTGCAAGATCATATGGTAATTCTGTTTAATTTTTTTAGGAATCATCATACTGTTTTCCATAGAAGCTGTACCATTTTCATTTCTGCAGGCAATGCATAAGTTTTCTAATTTCTCTACATGCTCACCAACACTTGTTTTCTGTTTTTTAAGTAGGTGTGAAGTGGTAGCTCACTGTGGTTTTGATTTGTATTTCTCTGTTAGTGACCTTGAGCAGCTTTTCATGTGCTTATTGGCGATCTTCAAATATCCTTTGGAGAAATGTCTAAGTCCTTTGCCCTTTTTTAAAATAGCTGATTCTTTTTGCCTGAGGATTAGTTACCTGAGAATAATTTTATGTTTTTATTTTCTTCTCTATTTAGAAAAAAACTGAATTGATTTTTTTAAAAAAATTTTATTTATTTATTTATTTATGGCTGTGTTGGGTCTTCGTTTCTGTGCGAGGGCTTTCTCTAGTTGCGGCAAGTGGGGGCCACTCTTCATCGCGGTGCGCGGGCCTCTCACTGTCGCGGCCTCTCTTGTTGCGGAGCACAGGCTCCAGACGCGCAGGCTCAGTAGTTGTGGCTCACGGGCCCAGTTGCTCCGTGGCATGTGGGATCTTCCCAGACCAGGGCTCGAACCCGTGTCCCCTGCATTGGCAGGTAGATTCTCAACCACTGCGCCACCAGGGAAGCCCCCTGAATTGATTTTTCTAAAGATTTAACCTTTCATACCCACTGTATTGAAATCTCAGATTTAGGCATCAATTCTTATTCCTCAGTTACATAATTGCCATTCACTTAAAAAAAAAAAATCCAGACAGTTCAAAAATTGTTGTAAAATTTCTTCTTTTTAAGTACTCAGTGGCTGCCATCTCCTCCTGACTCCCTTCTCTAATAAGTTCTTCTTGCTTATTTCATTCTAGGCAACTAAGTAGTCATGTTTCCTTTCTCACCTCTTTTTAATATTTGAGTTGAATTCTATGTACTGTAGCCTCCTTTGGGTATCTGATACAGTTATATACTCAATTATATTCATAATCTATTTGATAAAATCTAGCAGTATTTGGTACATCAGTTTATGAGAGGTTCTTTTCTTATCATTGAAGTATGACCATTTTAACCATGAAAAAACATGGACTGTTGTAAAAAATATAATTCATTTTTTTGTTTAGAACAACCTAAATTTCCAACGATAGAGAATAACGTAGTGTTATTCACCTTAAATGAGTTAAGGTAAATGCCTATGGTGGCCATATGTTGTCATTTAATTTCATGCATATAAATGTTTTTAAATATCATAATAAAATACATCAATGAAAATTATATGTTCTGGAAGATTGTAACTTTGGAAAACCATAAAAGACCTGTGTAAAAGGAAGACAAGGAAAGTGTAATAACTTTTGACTGTGCTTACCTGTAGGTTTTAGGTTCGGGGAACAGGTTGTTCACTAGGCAGATAAGAGTGTCAGGGAGGGCATAGCAAAGGCTTAGAACTATGAAAATTCCCCAGGTGTTTCCAGATCAACAATGAAGCTATTTAAGTTGTGATCCAGCATGATCCAGGACATAATGAATATCAACCATTGACCTTGCTTGACTGGATAGATTTTTATTCCTCTGCCTTGGTGAATGTTTATTTAAATCTACTTATTAATGTTTATAAAACAATTTTTTTTGTTGTTAAAAAATCCAGTGTTTGGAAAAAACAGATTTTACTAGCCTGTACTCTTGCAGATATTAGGTTACTAACATTTGTTACTGCTTACCACAGTATAAACCGTTACTTGAGAAGGCTTGTTTGCAGGGCCAGTTTTCCGCTATCATTATGATCTGGATTGAACAACATTATGGTGTTCCACATTTTATCATAAAGTACTAATGCATTTCTGTTTTTCTTCCTCTTGAGATGAAAGAAAACTTTGGCATCGATTCCCTATCCTCCATACCCTCAACTGAAGGAAACAGTCAACAAAGCAGATTTGATGATCTGGAAAATCTTAATTCGTTAACGAAAAGTAGTCTGGATTTAGGTTTGTGATTTTCGTTTCTCATAAACACAAATTACATTATTTTGCAATCTTTCAGTTTTATTTGTATATATGATGAATTTTACTGTCACATTTTCATTCATTATAATGTTTTGAATTGAAATCTGCTTATTAATCTGCTTCAAAATATCCGGAAAAATAATGTGAATCATATTTCAACTTAGAGCTTTCAGATTCTGTTTTCTGAGAGAGCTGCATTTTCCCTGCCTCATTTTGCTTTTTATTAGCTTTATGGATTAAAACTAAAACTATGGCCTAATGCCGAATCTGAAATAGGTCTCTACTAATATATATTAAAATCTCGGATACTATTAAGTGATACTGTTAGCTCATTGAATGGGGTTGTTAAATATTAATAAAGAGACATATTTTAAACATTTATGAAACATTTTTATAGCCATATATTACAGTCAATTTTGGTACATTAATAACTTAGTTTCCATTAAAGAATCCTAAAAGTATAGTGCTTCTCCTTGCCTCTTCCCATATTGATTCTTATATATTTTTGAAAACTTGACTTTAAAAAATAATCTTTACTCATCTAACACTGCAATATTTAATGTCGTAATATTAAGATCCTTAGGTGAGCCTGGTAAGTTCTTTCATAGCATTGGGATTTATAGAGCCATTGTTCAGGATTTATGCTGTCCTTCACCTGTTTTGACTCTACTTATAGGAAAAGTCTTTCTCTGTGGGCAGTTCTTGTGTTGTATGGTAATATGCTGTTAGGAGAGAGAGATAGCTATAGAAAAGTTATGTAACCATTTTTTATGAATTCAACATTCTGTCAAATAAAAATCTAAAGAATGGAATTCTTAATGTGGTTAAAGATTGAAGGCATCTGTGAGATGACAACAATTGCCAGTTCCCTGTAGGTCAGAACACATCATGAATTATTAATTTAAAAAGAAAATTAGGATAGTCAATTTTGCATATCTAAGATTAAATAAGTCTATTCAATTTTTCTTAATGTATAACTGATTGTGACTGGGAGAAAAATGGGATTTTTCACCAAAACTCTCCTGGTATACTATTTTTTTTTTTTTTTAATTCACCACATTTCTGTATCCTCTGACTATTAAATACTTAGAGAAGATTTATGGCACAAATGAATTCATAAATGAATTAATGGTCCATATCTGTTTGATTACCGTTGATACTTTATAGCCATATAAGCACTATTTTGGACCAGATAATTCTGTTGTAGAGGGCTTACCTGTGCATTGTAAGATGTTCGCAGCCTCCCTGCCTTCTAACCCTAGATTCAGTGGTATTCCCAGTCATGATCAAAATCAAAATGTCTTCAGACATTGCCAAATGTCCCTTGGGAGACAAAATTGCCCTGGTTGAGAATCATTCACTGTTTTATACCGTCAGGATTGAAAGGAATAGACTAGAAATATGGGGTGGGTGTTTGTGAGGAAGGGCAGTGGAGTTGGGAAAAACATAGGGAAAGGGATTTTGTCCTCATGGGATGATCCAGTCTTCCTCTGAGCCCTGCTCTGGGTATCATCTAAGTGCCTCCAAAGTTACTTCCTCTGCCTTCTGCTGCCTGTATGAGTTTCCTAGGGCTGCTGTAGCAAAGAGCCACAAACTTGGTGGCTTAAAACAACAGAAGTTAATTCTCTCACTGTTCTGGAGTCCAGAAGTCCTAAATTAAGATGCTGTGCTCCTTCTGAGAGCTCTAGGGAAGAATCTGTTCTTTGCCTTGTCCAGCTTCAGGTGGCCCCAGCATCCTTTGGCTTGCGGCTGCATCATTCTGATCTCTGCCTCCGTCTTCACGTGGCCCTCTCCTCTTCTCCCTATCCACGTCTTCTCTTCTTCTCTCTCTCTTATAAGGACACCTGCTGTTGGATTTAGGGCCCACTTGGAAAATCCAGGATGGTCTCATTTCAAGATACTTAATTTAATTACATCTGCAAAGCCCTTTTTTCCATATAAGTTTTCATTTATAGGTTCTGTGGCAGGGATATATATTTTTTAGGTAGGCCATCATTCAACCCACCATACTGCCTTAATCTAATATTTGACAAGGCCCTAGGAATTTATTTTTGGAGATTATATCTAGCTTTAGGAATTAAGCTACGCTTCTATACCTTAGGCCTGTCCTCACTAGAAGAGTGTTCATAACCACATGCTTTTTGGAAAAATTTTTGAGAGCTGCCAGAATGCTGTGTGGCAGGTGTGAATACTTGGGTTTGTGCTGACCATGGGTGGACTAGGAAATTATTGGTACAGAGTCAGTATAGTTTCAGTCCCAGGTCCCTCAGTACTAAGCCATTAACCTGCTGTGTCACCAGGCAAGCCGCCCGCTTCTCCAAGCCCCTCCACTTCTTCAGCTGTAAAATGATGGAATTGGGCTAAGTGTTCTGTAAGGCCTCTTTCACATCTGTAGCCCTTTGACCACTCTGTTAGTAACAGACAATTTTAGATTTACTTATGAGCAATTACATTAAAAATTATTTTTGAGAACCTATGTGTAAAGGGCTATTTTTTTTTTTAATTATTTATTTTTGGCTGTATTGGGTCTTCGTTTCTGTGCAAGGGCTTTCTCCAGTTGCGGCAAGCGGGGGCCACTCCTCACCGTGATGCGCGGGCCCCTCACCATCGCGGCCTCTCTTGTTGCGGAGCACAGGCTCCAGACGCGCAGGCTCAGCAGTTGTGGCTCACAGGCCCAGCCGCTCCGCGGCAATTGGGATCCCCCCAGACCAGGGCTCGAACCCGTGTCCCCTGCATTGGCAGGCAGATTCTCAACCACTGCGCCACCAGGGAAGCCCTAAAGGGCTATTTTTGACCCTGTACTTAATCTAAAAGTAGGTTTCCTCAAAGAGCCTGTGCTCTTCACGGGCTATGAAACTAAACCTAGAAATTAGCATAATTAATAATGTAAAGCATACAAGATAAATGTCAAATCAGTAATACATTTAGTGTTAAGAGATTTCAGAAGATTTCAGACAGAAAATAGTTCTGTTTCCCAGTCTTTGACTGGCCCAGCCTGGAGTGGGCCTCCAGTGAACCTGGATGAATTTCTGTCATTGCACACACAGGCACACTCGCGTATTTGCATGCCTGTCTGTTACCATAAGCTTCTGGAGGGCAAGGCTTATACCTGATTATGTTACCATAGTGGGTGCTCAAGAAATATTTCTTGAATGAGAAGGTGATGTGCTGCTCCTGGGTGGTGATTTAACAGCATACCGATTCCCTACTTTTTTTTTTCCAGTTGCTAAGTTGTGCAGTAACACTCTCTCTTCTCTACTTGGATTCTTCTTGCCTTTATTTTGTTTATCTTTCTATTCGTGCACCTCACTACTTATAAACCTTTTGGAAATTTCCCCCATTTCTCTCCTATAAGCTTTAACTTCCGATTATCTGGGAACCTTTTTTTTAAACTTCCCTGGGGACCTCTCTGGTGGTTCAGTGGTTAAGAATCCACTTTCCAAAGCAGGGGATGCAGGTTCGATCCCTGGTTGGGGAACTAAGATCTCATATGCCGCGAGGCAACTAAGCCTGCACGCTCTAGAGCCCGCGCACCACAACTAGAAAGGAGCCCGTGTGCTGCAATGAAAGATAGCGCATACCGCAATGAAGATCCCACAACTAAGACCCGATGCAGTCAAATAAATAAATAAATATTTTAAAAAATAAATAAATAAACTTCCCTGTTTTCCTAACCTGTGTGCTCCTGTTGTGGCTGTTACCTAACAACTGCATAGGCCCCGAAGGATGCGATTTATTTTATGGGCTCCCAGGTACCGTGGTGCACTTGATGAACAGCTCTGTAAGTCTGCCTGTGTCAAACACGGTGAGAGAGGAGAGATGTGTACCGGAGCACTGCCAAGGTGGCCATGGAGGAGGAGTGGGCAAAGGGTATGGGCAGCCTTGTGTGGAGCAGGTAATGAAAAGCTTTAAACAAACTGAAGCAACCTATGAAACCCAGTGCCGCAATTTAATAGGCTGCTTTACCAGCATAGCTGGATGGGAAATAGCTCTGCAAATAGAGCCGGTTCTCTGTTCTTTCAACTCCTGTTTTAGGCCATTCGTTCCAGAATTTCCATCCCATCCCTGGCCCCTTCTCAAGGGGGAGAAGGTAGACACAGGCAAAGCTAGAGCAGTGCGGCACTGGTATGGATTTGACTGCGTGCAGGAATGTAGGCCCAGGGGATGGGAGTGAAGCATGTCTGAGGTACTGGAGACTTCCTTTAATACCACCTGAGCATTACAGTTACTTTCACCCCCTCTTCAGATTCTCTGCTGATTAGATCCTGATTCCAGTGTGTCTAGACAAGACAAAAAGCAGAAGTAGAAGTGAGTTTACTAGAAAATTTGTTCAATATGAAGAAATGGAAAGTTTAGGAGATGCTTATAGGAAAAGTTTTAGAAGAGTATCTGTATCTCTTAGTGATCATTGGTAATTTTCTGATAAGCCAAGTCTCAAAAATATACCATAAATGTATGGATTTAAGGGAGGCATTTGATTCACTATTCATCATATTTGTATAACATGATGAAGAAAGATTGGCTGGGAATTTATAATGGTTGCGATATAATGGATACTGAGGTGTATCTTAAGAGTAATTAATGGGTTTATGCCAGTCTGGGTGCAGGTCTCTAACCATGTGCTGGAGGACTGCATGCACAGCTCTGCCCTTGTTACTCCTTTTTTCAGTAAATGGGAAAATGACACAGATGACGTGTCAGGTAAATTTGTACATTCTTTTTTGTTTTGCCCATGCCGCGCGGCATGCGGGATCTTATTTCCCTGACCAGGGATCAAACCCATGCCCCCTGCAGTGGAAGCACGGAGTCTTAACCATTGGACCTCCAGGGAAGTCCCAATTTGTTCATTCTAATTGGCAAAAATTCCTTGACCTGGAATTCCCCACCTATAAAATACGGTTGCTATTATCTTTTCTAACTCATAGTTTAATGTGAGAATTAAATAAGGTAACAAATGTAAAAGAATCCTGGAATTTATAGACAAAGCCCCTTTAAAAATGTAAGTGTTTTTATTTGGTTATTTGTTATTCTGTGGAATTATTTTTTTTTAATCAGTGAAATGTCAGTATGCCTGTAATTGAGACAGCCTAGGTTGATAAAGGGAAAATTTGTAGTAAGGTAAGAATACCATCGTAGAGGGGATTCTTCTTTTTTTTTTTTAATTGAATGAAAGATTCTTTAAATTCTACAGTGCTTTATGGTTTTCAGAAGTTTCACATACATGATTTCATATAATCCCATAATAACTTTTTTTTCTCCCTACCCCTATATTACCCTTCCCCACTTCCCTCTCCCCACTGGTAACCACTAGATTGTTCTCTGTATCTGTAAGTCTGTTTCTTTTTTGTTTTATTCACTGGTTTGTTGTATTTTTTAGATTCCACATATAAGTGATATCATATAGTATTTGTCTTTCTGACTTATAAAGGGGATTCTTTTGATAAAAGATTCATATTGCTAAAATAACATCTTTTCAGTGAGACCATGCTTAAAATTGTAACCCTCTTTCACTGAGCAACACCTATCCCCCTTCTTTGCAGAATCATTTTTACCATAGTACTGTCACCATCTGACATATTAAATGTTTTACTTACTTAGTTTAATATAAATAAGTCTTCTATCTGGAAGGGGCCTGCCTGTAGTAGATATCCATAACTATTTATTGAATTAATGAAGAATGAATGAGTGTATCGTGTGCTCACTATCATCTGGGTTTGCTCTTTAGGCATGATGATTCCAAGTGATGTCCAAGGTCCTGGCTTGCTTGTTGAACTTCCTGCTGTGGCTCAAACAAGGGAGCAAGAAGACTTGCCTCTATACCAACTCCCCAGGGCTCTAGCTGTTTCCAAGGCCTCAGCACACACAGGAATGTTGTCTTCTAGATATGCCACTGATGCATGGTATGATATTATTTCTCTTTGTTTTCGCATTATAAAATAGCTTTCTTTTTGCTTCTGTTAAAAAAAAAAACCATTGTAAAGCAATTATACTCCAATAAAGATGTTTAAAAACAAAACAAAACAAAACAAAACAAAACAAAACAAAAACGAAAACAACCGGGCATGATTATGGTGGAACATTTGGAAAATGCAAGGAAATATTATGAATAAAACCCACCATACTAAACAATTACTGTGAGAATTTCACATACTTAAAATTGTAACATATATATAATTTTTTTAATATATATACAATTTTGTATTCTTGCAGTTGTCTGCAAAATAGATTATGGGAGTATTTACTTAGAGAATGGAAGGTTAATTAAGAATTTAACAACTCAAGCAAGAAGTACTCGAGGACAAGTTAGGGAGGGACTGGACTTAAGAGTTAGAGAAGCTGTAGGAATTGGTGACTGATAACATGTTGGGAGTGAGAAGGAGTAGGAGGATGACCTGTGTTTCTGAATGGGGCAACTAGATGGATAGCGGGACCATTAATTCTTTGGCATAAGATTATAGGAGCATGAACAGGTTGAAGAGGAAAATGATGAGTTCTGTTTGGGACATGTTGAGGGTTCAGGTATCCATAGGACAATAAAGTGAAATGGAGTTAATTAAATACATGACTCTGGGGATTAGTGCTGAGGTCTATCCTGATGTGGATAATTGGGAACAAGATCAAGTGTAGGTGAAACTCCTGGATTTGAATAGTCATCCAGGGGAGGCTCAAGTGATAAAAGAACGGGGCCAAAATTGGAGTCCTGCAAAGCAGCAATATTAAGGGCATGAACTGAGGAAGAAAATAATGAAGTGGAATGAACAAAAAGTAAAAGGAAATTGATGAACTAAAGGTTGATATAGAAACCAAGGGAAGAGAGCATTTTAACAAAAGGATCATTACAGACTATTGTTACATGCTATGGAGAGGTCAAGGTAGATAAAATGGAAGAGTTTTCATGGGGCTTGATCACATGGATGCCCTTGGTAAGCTTAGAAGAGTTTCATTAGAGTGGAAATCAGAGAGTAGTGGGTTGAGAATTGAACAGAAGGTCAGATATTAGACAAAGTAAGAGCAGACTAGTGTTTTGAGGAACTTGATCATGAAAAGAGGCAGAAAGAACACATGTTACCTAGACAACTGCAGGGCATTGTGGAAATGGGACAAGGGGGCAGATACACACACACACACACACACACACACACACACACACACACACACACACACACACACACACACACGTTGTGAGTGTGAAAGATCCAGAAAAGGAACATGTAGATGTTAGAAAGTGGCTGATTAAGTGTAGTCCCTGGAGAGGGTGGAGGGAGAGGAGGACACTGCACACCTAGAGAGATTAACTTCTAATAGTTTGATAGGAGGAAGCTCATCTCCTCCACGGACACAGGTGCCAAGAATGAAAGGAAGGTACAAATGCAGTACTATTAGTACCTTGAGGACTGGAATCCAAGGAGATTCTTGCCCAATGACCTTGATTTTTTTTTTTTTTCCTGTCATTTAGGAGAAAGGTTATTTACTCAGAATGATGGGGTGCTAGTAAAGTGGGCCATGAAAGGAGAGGTGTGAGAGTAGAGATTAGCTTTTGAAACAAGGGTGGGAGAGTAATGGCCTAGTGGTGGGAAGGAATTTAGAAAAATATTGACTCCGTTTTCCCAGCTTGCCAGGGAGTGAGAGAGGGAGTGTCACACTCAAGTGTGGCATCCGTGGCAGAGAAGCGGAAGCTGTTGAGAGAGCAGAGGAGGTGGAGAGAACACTGAGAGAAGAAGTTAGGGTGTGGGGTGGTTTCTTTACAATTCAAGGAGATTCCTTGGAGTGTGACAGGTAGTTTGGCTGGGGGTGGGGGGTGGGCCTTGGGGGTGGGGTATGGGAACGGAAGCACCTCTGAAAGAAAAACCAGAGCTGTGTAGCACTGTGAGTACAGGACAGGAGAGGCGAACAAAGGAATTGGAGGTGTTGCAAAGCATAACAGAGATGAGAAAGGGGTGGGATTAATTGGCCTTAATGCTTTATTTATTTATTTATTTTTATTGGAGTATAGTTCACTTACAATGTTGTGTTAGTTTCAGGTGTACAACAGGTGAATCAGTTATACATATATAGATGTATATCATCCTAAGTGAAGTAAGTCAGACAGAAAAAGACAAATATCATAGGATATCACATGTGGAATCTAATTAAAAAAATGATACAAATGAACTTATTTACAAAACAGAAACAGACTCACGGATCTTGAAATCAAACTTATGGTTACCAAAGGGGAAACGTGGGGGGAAGTGATAAATTGGGAGACTGGGATTAACATATGCATAGAATAGATAACTAATAGGGACCTACTGTGTAGCCCAGGAAACTCTACTCAGTGTTCTGTAATAACCTATATGGGAAAAGAATCTTAATGCTTTTATTGAAACCTTAGTCCAGGAAAGATTTTGTGTTATATGAAGTGTCTCAGACTTATATCACTTCTCTGTTCAGCGACTTGTGGCCTTTGTCTAGAGTTTTAGATAGAACCTTAGTAAAAAGTTGTCTGGCTTCTGTGTAGCTCGTCTCTGAGTGGAAAGGGAAGACCCATAGGCCCAACTAGTTGGAGGAATCTGGTGGCTTTTCACTCAGCAGACCTGGACCAGGGTGTAGAGGGGAGGAAGCTGACTGGCCCAGGGTCCTCGTGCGAGGGATCTAAGCAGCTCCCAGAGGAATGGAACGCAGTGTCAAACGGCCAGGGTTTGTTTTTTTAAGAGAGATGCTTGGCAGTGGAAGTGCTGGAGGAGTTAGGAACATGTTTCAGCTTTTTTATGTGATCAAATTACTTTTCAAACGAGATACTTTTATTTTTTAAATTTCTCTTGTGCTGAGTGTTAATAATTGAATCTGGCCAAAGAATTCAGAAATGAGGCTGCTTTTCAGGCTGTAGAACTGTAATTGTAGATTGGAAAAGATTTAAACAAATTTCCAAGCCCACCCTTCCTTCCTTCTGCAGAAGGTGAAACATTCTATCAGTTGTGTCTTACTCAAGTCTCCCAGCTTCAGAGAGAGGAGATAACGCTTTACTCCTGAAGTGAGTACTTTGACAAGCAGTTTTCTTGTGCTGGCACAGACATTTAAGGGCTCCAGCCTAATCTTTGTCTTGGGAGATCAGTCTTGTATTTGAATGCTGTTTTTTTGGCTTGCCGTCATAGATTTAGGGTATATTTAAATCTCAGCAGGCTCCAGAACAGTTCCTGTAAATCATACTACCCCTTTTAATCTTTCAGGGTATGCCCCATGGAGTTAGGTTCATAGGTGAATATTTATTGCTACTCAGGAGACTTCCTGAGTAATGCATAGATCCTTTTCAGAATATAGTCTTCCAGATCATCAGGGTGTCATCTAGTGCTAAATGCTGTATGCTATTTTACAGTTTCTTCTTTGCATTAATTTTTGTGTAGGGCCCAGCAGAGTTATTCAGTGTGCACTGTGCTTTTGCATCAAGCCAACTTCTCCTTACCTTTGGAGGCAGGACTGATATTAAGAGGTTAGATGCACCCTGAAACTGGCGATCTCTAGGAAGTGAGGACGGTGGGCAGGCGGAGCACGGAAACTCTGAAAGGGATCTAAGTGATCTTGTTCTGAGTATCCTTCTTTCTTCATAAAGTCACTTGAGATCAAGTTTTCAGAATTCACCTTGTTTTAGTCTTTTTCTAACTCACTACTGTCATCACCTGCTGCCTGAAGACATGGGTGTGCCCATCAGTGGGGGGCATGGCATTTTTCAGACTAATAGGAGATTTGCAGTATAGATACATTTTGTTGCTATTCAAATATGCTCTTTGTTATTTATGACTTCATGACCCTGAGAGGGTTTCCCTTGTGTCTGTATTTCCTCACTTGTGAAGTAGGTAGTTCTAAGGTTCAATAAGAGTGAATATAAAGGGCTTCCTATAATGCCTTGAACATAGTAAATGTTTAATGAAAGGCGGCTGGCAATGATGCTGGATGGCAGTGATAGGATCATGGGCCCTGAGGTGTAACTAGGGTATTCATTGTTGCTGAATTTATTAAAACACTCAAGGAGATTGTAGAGTTTTGTTTTGTTTTTTTTTTAAGAAATAAAATAGAATCAAATCACAGTAAGTAAAACAAAGAAGGTGCCAGAGGCTAAAGCCTGGTAGGATGATGAACTTGAGGTGAAAGGCATATTCTAAATTGAAAAAAAAAATCATGTTGTAGGTATAATAGAATGCAAATGAAAAGAAATACTTTCAGGTATTGGATACTTTGTTTTGAATAGTGGGAGGTGAAATAGGAGGCAGAGTGTCATAGCTGGGGAAAGGATTAAGTGAGTGAATGTGATATTTTAAGTCCCCAGCACTGCCTGGCATTTAGTGCCTTCTAAGTAAATGGTGAGTATCTAATAGTTTTACCTTTGAGTTCCAGTGCCAAAAATTATGTGTAAATTCAGAATACTGGTAGAAGACTGAGGGTAAGGGAGAGAATAAATGTGTACATTTGAGAGAGGACTACTCTGGAATGTTTGAGATGGGAGTAAAAAGGGGGAGTTTCCAAGGAGTTTGTGGCCTCATGTATGTGACACTTTCCTGTTTTTACCATGCTGTTGCATGCTGTTGCAGATGCCAGTCACTGCAGGTGAAGATGAATGTGAGAAATTAGGACAAGAGGCACATAGGAATATTACATGAATGCCTATGAAAATATAATTAGATATTTGATTGCTAACCCAGGCTCTACAGAAGGTCAGAAGAGAAAAGGGAGAGACCTAAGGAAGCAACTTACCCTTTATGGCTTAAACTTCTGTTTCTTAACAAATGTCTTAAATGCAATCTTACAGGACAATTTTCTTAATTTTGATAAATGTATACATTCATGTTACCAACACCCCAATCAAGATATTGAACATTTCCATCCACCCAGAAAGTTCCCCCTTGCCCCTGACTTCTAATACTGTAAATTATTTTTTCTGTTCTAGAACTCATGTAAATGTTATCATGCAGTAGGTACTTTTTTGTATATGGCTTCTTTTACTGAACACCATGTCTGTGTCATTTTAAACTTTCATGTACAAGACTGCCTAATTTTTTATGTATACTGGTATCAGGTAATCATTTGCTTTGTAACTTCAAAGTCATAGTGTAACATTTGTATAACTAGCCCTACTGGTTTGGAAAACACTAGTGCCTATCCTGCCTGGTTCCAAATGCTCATATTCCCTGTGGTGTGTCACAGAAAATTGCCATATAGAATCTATATTTTAAGAGGAAAAAGAAATCTTGAGACAGGTACAACCATAACCCTTCCTGCTTACATCATTTTGGGGTGCCGAGTTTGCTTGACCCTCATACGGTTTAGTATATAGAAGTTTCACATGAAAAAAAGGTATATTCTTGCCATCATTTTGAAATTGTTAGACTGGGCATAGTTCAGAAAGCAAACCTGATGCCTTTATGGGAGATGGAAGCACCTTTGTGCTCTGGGTGGGATCACCTCTGCAGGAGAACAGTACATTTTCTCATAAAGGCAGAATGCTTGTACGTTTTGCCTCTTTACTTTGTATTTACTTTTAAAGTTGCACTTGTTCACCTACCAGTGTTTACGAAATGCTATATTTGGGATGCTTTTTCTATAATAAAATATTACCATTTGTGGAAAAAAAAAAAGGTCA
The DNA here is from genome assembly GCF_949987535.1 of Balaenoptera acutorostrata. Classification (NCBI taxonomy): domain Eukaryota; kingdom Metazoa; phylum Chordata; class Mammalia; order Artiodactyla; family Balaenopteridae; genus Balaenoptera; species Balaenoptera acutorostrata. The sequence continues at coordinate 53,377,144 of NC_080064.1, forward strand.
CCTTGGCCATCTAGATTCATCTGATTTTTTTATGATGTTGAAAATTTTATTCTCAAAGACATTGTATATTATGATGAAGTCTTACTATTAATATCCACTTGTTCATTAATGGGGCACTCCATCTTTCATCCCAAATCTGTAAAGAATTATAACTTTGGGCATTTGTTATAAAGGACTGAACTAAAAATAAAAAGCATTGTTTCTATTAGACGGTTAATTCCTTTAGGGAAAAAGTGGTTATAAAACTCTGGTTAAATGTAAAAGGCAAAAGTTTAGTTATTTTAAGATTTGAGATTCTAACTGATTGAGCTGTTGACCATGTTTAATCAAAGTGCAAATTATAAAATTAGAGGTTAGAATTCTCTTGTGAAAGATTCAAGTACATTTGTGCAAATTTATACCTTAATATGTGCAGTAAAAGTATTTTACTTTCTCAGTTAAATTTTAATTTGGGTTGAAAGGTATATGCATTTATCAGTGTAAAGTGACTACATTATTTTGTATAGTTGCTTGTATCCTGTGACTGTATTTCTAAAACTAATCACACTATGTTTTTGAAAGTTTTATCCCTCTTTAGGTATGAAGTAATGTGAACAAAATATGTGTTTATCAATTTCCTGAAAAAGGATAATATGCTTTGAAAAAGTCTCTTCTAACAGAATAAATCCTTTTGTCATACATTTTCTTAAAGAAAACAAAAATTGTCCATATTTTAGACAAAATTTTCCCCCCTTTGCTTAATATTGTATGTGAAAGCCATCAGTTTAGGATATTTTTTATTTTAATTTTTTTTTAATAGAAAAGCATATAGCCCATACTAATGTTAAAGCTTGGTTTCCATTCTATTTTAGGTAATTTTAAATTTAAGAATTTAATTCTTATAATGATATTATACATGTACCATAATAAAAACACGTACTTTCTTTTTCTTAATACCTATCATGAACTGTTTTTGCTCACAAACTGTTGACACCAAATGTGTGAGTTTTTTCCTCCACCCAACAACCAATTCTCTGATTCTCTGGACACTGTGTATCCTAAAATTCATTTCAATTCTGACATTAACTACCTGGAGTTAGTGCAGTCCCCACAGGTTAAGGGCTCAGTCCCGTAAGACCACCCCAAGTTCAGATGCCAGTCACAAATTCCAGGTTGCCAACTCTACTTCTGACCAACTGGCTATAAATTGAGGATTCCCATAACACCTTCCTAAGGTTTGATAATTTGCTAGGATGGCTCACAGAACTCAGGAAAGTACTTCACTATTACTGGTTTATTACAAAGGGTGCAACTCTGGACTAGCCAAGTGGAAGAGATGCATAAGCCAGGGAAGGGGGTGTGTGGGATGCAAGAGCTTCCATGCTCTCTTGGGCCACATCACCCTCCCAGCACTTTAATGTGTCCTCCAACCTGCAGGCTCTCTCTCAACCCTGTTGTTTGGAGGGGGTGGGGTGGCGGGGTGGTTTATGGCGGCTCCATTATGCAGCCATGATTGATTACATCATTGGCCATTGGTGACTGCGCTCCATCTCTAGCCCCTTTCCCCGTCCCAGAGGTGGGGGTAGGGCTGAAAGTTCTAACTCTAATCACATAGCTGCTTCTCTGGCAATCAGCCCCCATCCTGAAACTGTCTGTAGTCCTACCTGGAGACACCTTATTAACATCAACTCAGGTATGGTTGAGAGGGGCTTGTTATGAATAACAAAAAATGCTCCTGTCACCCCTATCATTTGGAAAATTCCAAGGGTTTTAGAAGCTCTGTGGCAGGAACCAGGGACAAGGACCAAATATTTATTTCATATTATCACACCTGTCACAATTAGGGTACAGGAAAGTGGAAAATGGAGAGGAGGAAGGTTTCAGTGTTGGTTTGGTTTTTAGCTTTCAATCTTACTTCAATTAATATCTACTTAAAGGAGAATACTGAAATACAGCAGAGCATGAAGATATTCCTTGCATTAATGTCTATATTCCATATAAACAAGACATAATCTAAGTGCATTATATTTTGGGATAGCAGACAAATTAAATTACATCAATACCATGGACTATTACGATGCTATTAAATAAGAAATGATGAAGCTTATGATAATCTTGGGGAAAATTTTGATATAAATTCAAGTGAAAAAATTGTAAAGGAAATGCATATTGGTTGAGCCTCAGTTAAATGCCAGTCATATCTCATTTAATCCTTGTTACTATTATAGGATAATCAAAATATGAAAGTTTATGCTATGATTACAATTATCCAATGAACGCATATGCATACGTGCCAAGAATAATAATGTGATATGATAAAGTGAAGACTTCACTTAAATTGGTGGAATCATGTGTGTATCATTTAGTGATTGCATTTAGCTGCTTATAAACTGAATCTCCCGCCCCCTCTCCCCACACACACTTTTAGTGTGGCGTAACTCAACTAGGGCTTAATTTTTTTCATGTAAAAAAGTCCTGAAGAAGTCCTGTTAGGGTCTTAGACATCTTCTTCTTTCTGCTCTGCTGTCGTCAATGTATTGCTTTAGTCCTCATGGTTTCTTCATGATTTTAAGATGGATGCTTCACCACCAATAATCACCTCTGCCTTCTAGGCAAGAAGAAGGGGAAGAGCATAGAGCAAAAGGCTCCTGTCAGCTGATTCTCCCTGCATTTAGTGAGTTTCCCAGGAAATCTCATCTGGGGACTTTTGCTTCCTTTTTGCTGATCAGAACTATGGCCCACAGTTACCATTAGCTGAAGGGAAGTCCAGAAAATTTATTTTTGTAAAGCTAGGCATAGTGCCACCTGGAATAAAGGGAGGTTATGTTGTTGGGTAAGGAAGATGGGGAGAGAAGACATTAGATAAGTAACTGGCAAGTATCTGCCAAGTTGTTTTTCCTTGAATTCTACGATGCTTTTAATCTTAAAAAATAGACTGGCTAAGGCAAGAAGGCTGTCTGCAGTGGGTGAGATGTCAGTGATCCCTAATGATCTCAATTCCTTAACTGGTTTTTAGATTGTCCCAATTTTTTCACTTTCTCCTTTTCACACAGCCTTAAACCATTATATCCTAGAAAGTTGTAGAGTGGCAAGTAGCTGGAGTTTTATACTTTTTATAGGACTTATTTGAGAGTTCAGAGGAGAATGGAGCATTGAAACTTCATGCTGAAAGAAAGATTTGGATACTGTGGAGAGATTGTGTAGTACATCTGAGCCTTCTCTGAGCCTTGTGGGGAAAATATAGTAATATGACCTGCTGTGCTTACTTCACAGGGTTTTTGTGAAAATGAAATGGAAGAGGTAGTCCCTACATTTTTGTGTAGAGTAATACAACTGACAGTATCACATAAGTGATTTCATTTGGTGGTCCAAAGGAACACACCTATTTTGTGGTACAGGTTAGACTGGAGCTCAGAAATCCTGACTCCTCTTCCAGATAATAGACTGTAGTGTCTCTACCCTATTAGATAACATTACTTTTATAACTACTCTGTAATTCAGCATTTTACAGTATCCCACTAGGCAGTTCCATATTAACATAACTTGATGGGTGAAAGTATGGTGGTGGTAGGTGGGAGAATCACATTGTTTAAGAAATCTCTCTGTAAACTGAAAAGTGCTGTGTAACTACACAAAATATTTGTGGGATACAAATGACAGGGAAATTATTTAGGGTTAGAGAGACAGAAAAATCTAGAAAGAACGATCATGTTTACTGACTGTTTAATCATTTCAGCTGTTTGTGTAAGTTTATACTAGACTGTTAGCTGGTCAATCACACCAAATTTTAAGAAATATATTTTATAATATTTAAATGCTGTTATAGAAACAAATGTGAAATCATACAAATTCAAACACAGATTTTTAGAACATAACATCTAGAGTGTCACCAATAAAAGTGTTTATAATCAATGATTTTCTGGTGCTGGGTGGATATTTGTTAAGTTGAATGCTAAAGCAATGTATCTTTGCTTTGTATGGATAGTAAACTATTGATGTAAATACTTTTAAAGCTTAGAAATTAAGAACAATTTAACTACATATAGATTGTGTAATGTAAAACTTTTCAAGAACCTTTAATAATGAGTGTGTTGTAAGTTATATGTGTGTGTGTTTTTCCCTTTCTTTCTCCTCAGTGAATTACCTGAGAGAGAAGAAGGTGAAGGAGAAGAAACTCCAAACTTCAGCCACTGGGGACCACCAAGAATGTATGCTGATGACATTATTGGCTTTCTCAATAGGACAATGCAATTAGTTGCTCTTTTCTTTAACTTCATAGTGTCATTCAGTCGTTCTCTAATGATTGCCATAGTTCACACGTACACTGGCCTAAATTTCAGTTTCATTTTGTCTTATCTAGAGATTTTTAGCCAGGCAAAATGGCCGTAACCAATATTAGGAAAATCTTTGTCATACTCTGTCAGAGAAAGCAACTTACAAATGTCCATCTGTGATGGACTAAGTGTACTTTCTCACTGTATCACTAAGCAAAGCAGGTAGGGCTGCCTTGAATGCAGTAAAGAAGCTCTTTTTTCCAAACAACACCAATAGTTAAGGCTTCTATCACATAGCACTCTCCTCCCCTTGTGTTTGTCCACGTTTATGCCTCGTTTGCACTAACAGAGTGTGTTGGGCCCATGCTCCCTTGGATACTCTCATGGTTTTACGTAGTCACCAGGGCTGCACTTTATTAAGGTTATAAAAGTCTTCCTTTAGCTGCTGTCTCTATCTTCATGCATTATTCATTCCACCATGCCACCCAAATTGTATTTTTCTTGCACTTTTGAGTTTTGTCTTAAAAACTCTTAGGAGCTGTTTTCTGAGCTACTTTTTGGAATTAATTGTTGGCCATGTCTGTGCAGTTTGAACAAAATTCATAATATTTTGAGGGGCAAGTTTTATTCTATACTTTATGAAAATGATGTGGATGTAGGAAGAAGAGAAAACCTTTCCAGCCTTTGGAGCTATAAAATCTGTCCTCCACGTAAAGAACCACAGGTTAAAATGGCTGACTGGGAAAAGCAGTATGGGCAGTGAGCCTCTCAGTGGCAAGTTTATTTTATTCTGAAGGTTTCTGCTTTTTACCATAATGATACATGTGACTTTTTTGATTTTTTTTTTCCACCCATTAGTTATTTCCTTAATTCATTCTTTGCTAATGTTATGATATAGATGAAAGGGACTCATCACAGAAAATATATGGTGGTGGGAGATGAGAACATTAAGTCCTTGCTAAATCTCTCAATATTAAGAGTTGTATTTGTTGTTTTGGAAATCTTTTTCAGAATTTACACTTTCACATATGCCATGAATTATTGATAGAATCTTATAATTTTGGAGCTAGGTATAACTTCTATAACATTTGTGAAAATATATTTATATAGAATATGAAGTCACAAGGGTATCGTACACATTAAACACAGTGACAGTACAACAAATTACCTTGTTCATGAGTGAATTTTGTTTTTTTGTTTTTACAGTGTTGAGATTTTTAGAGAACCGGATGTATCTCTTGGTATTAGTATTGTTGGTGGACAAACTGTGATAAAACGCCTGAAGAATGGAGAGGAGCTTAAGGGTATATTTATCAAACAAGTTTTGGAAGACAGTCCAGCAGGAAAAACAAATGCTCTTAAAACTGGAGATAAAATACTTGAGGTAAATAGTGTTAAAATTTTGTTTTTGTTTGAAATGTACTGTAAGACAGTAAAATGATCATTTAACCAGAAGTCCTTCCTTTATGTGTTGGGGTATATGTGTGTACAATTGGTGTATTTTATTCAGATGCTTTAGTTTGCATGTTTGCACAATTTTATGAGATTCTAAAGCGGAGCTGATAGCATATAAAATGATAAAACAAAAAGCCTCAGCTGACTGAAAAAACACAGTTTGACAGAATGAGGTAGATGGTGGACACCATGCTTCTCCCACAGTCTTTAACAAACTCTGAATTGTATATGTCAGTGGGATAGCCGTGCTGTCCTCCCAGAGTTGACCCTGAAAGTGGAAGACTGTATGGGGGAGAGGTGAGTCCATCCTTTATACATGGCAGGCTTTGCAGAGTGGAGTTTGAAGGGTACATCAAGGCACTAAGAGGTCTGAATCTGATACATTTCTTTGCATTAGGTTTATTGGATGACATCATATTGAATATCTTTAATCCCAGAATCTGCTTGTTGATTCATGCGTTATGATGCTAAACATCAGCTGTGGTGTTTTAGCTCTGAAAGAATGAGAAGAGCTCTGGAGATCATGGGTTGAAGTCTAGATTGTCCTGCTTGTTTTTTTCTTTGCTCTTGGACAAATTATGAAACCTATTTTATTTTCAGTTTCCACATAAAATGGAAATGAGATTTCAAAATCCATAGAATCATTGTGAGGCTTAAATCAAAGAATTGCATAAAACTACTCTGTGCATACAAATTTGAGGTTATATTTATGTTTGTGAAATTAAAAAAAAACATTTTTAAACATATAGGGATATGGCCATGAAGAAAATGACCAAAAATCCCTTCTCTTATGGCGTTTAAATGATAGCGGGGTAGATAGACAATGCACAAAATAAGTAATATATAGAATGTTAGATTGTTATAAGTAACTATGGAGAAAAATAACAGGGAGGAGGATAGGGAATGATGTGTGGTGACAGCAGTAGTTGCAATGAATAGATTTGTTATGGAAGATGATATCGGGACAAATATAAGACATGAGAGAGTGAGCAATATGGACACATGGGGGAAGAGGGCTCCAGACAGAGTGAACTGAAGTGTGAAAGCTCTGAGGTGGGAGCTTGCCTGGATGTGTTGAAGGAACAGAAAGAAATCCAGCACTGCTAATATCGGTAGAGTGAACAAGAGAGAGGGTGAAAGAGAAAAGGTCTGAGAGGTAATGGGAAGCCACATCATGTAGAGATTGGAAGGTTGTCTACTCTGAATGCATGAGAGTCCATTAGAGAATTCTGAACGCATACACATTTTTTAAAAGGATTATTCTGGCTTCTGGGGCAGGTGTGGTTTCTTTTACTTAGCATTTGCATGGTACACTGTTTTTTTTCTTTCCTTCATTTTCAGCCTTATTTGTGATTTTGTTTTAGTTGTATTTTAAGCAACATAATAACTGGATACTGCCTTTTAAAAATCTAAATTGATAATCTTCATCTAATAAATAAGAATCATTTATTGTTTATTTTGATTACTGACACATTTGAACTTAGAACAAAATACAAAAGACATTTAAAATTATATTTTTTTCTTTATATTTTGAAATAGTTATATGTTCATAGGAAGTTGCAAACAAATGTACAAGGAAGTCCCGCTTACCCTTCCCTCAGCCTCACCCAATGTTAACATCTTATACAACTATAGTTCAATAGCAAAATCAAAATACTGATATTGGCACAATTCATAGACCGTATTAAGATTTCACGAGTTATACATGTACCACTTGTGTGTGTGTGTTTATAGCTCTACACAGTTTTATCATATGTATAGCCTTGCATAACCCACACAGCAATCAGAAAACTCAATTGAATCATCACCACAAGACTCCCTTCTCTGACCCCTTTACAGCCACTCCTCTCCCATCCCCTCCACCCCCATCCCTAGCCTCTGGCCACCACTATTCTGTTTCTCCATGTTTATACTTATGTTATTTTACAAATTGTTACAGAAATGGAATTATGCATTTTGTATCTTTTTTGAGATTGGTTTTCTTCACTCCGCGTAATTTCATTGAAGTTCATTCAATTTCTTGTGTCTATCAATAGTTCATCCCTTTTTTAAAATTTATTTATTTTTAACATCTTTATTGGAGTATAATTGCTTTAAAATGGTGTGTTAGTTTCTGCTGTATGACAAAGTGAATCAGCTATATGTATACATGTATCCCCATATCTCCTCTCTCTTGCGTCTCCCTCCCACCCTCCCTATCCCACCCCTCTAGGTGGTCACAAAGCACCGAGGTGATCTCCCTGTGCTATGCGGCTGCTTTCCACTAGCTACCTATTTTACATTTGGTAGTGTATATATGTCCATGCCACTCTCTCACTTTGTCCCAGCTTACCCTTCCCCCTCCTTGTGTCCTGAAGTCCATTCTATATGTCTGCGTCTTTATTCCTGTCCTGCCCCTAGGTTCTTCAGAACCTTTGTTTTTTTTTTTTTTTAGATTCCATATATATGTGTTAGCATACGGTATTTGTTTTTCTCTTTCTGACTCACTTCACTCTGTATGACAGTCTCTAGGTCTGTCCATGTCTCTGCAAATGGCACAATTTCATTCCTTTTTATGGCTGAGTAATATTCCATTGTATATATGTACCACATCTTCTTTATCCATTCATCTGCTGATGGACACTTAGGTTGCTTCCATGTCCTGGCTATTGTAAATAGTGCTGCAGTGAACATTGTGGTACGTGACTCTTTTTGAATTATGATTTTCTCAGGGTATATGCCCAGTAGTGGGATTGCTGGGTCATATGGTAGTTATGCTCTTTTTAAAAAAATTAACTAATTAATTTTATTTATCTTTGGCTGTGTTGGCTCTTTGTTGCTGCATGTGGGCTTTCTCTAGTTGCAGTGAGTGGGGGCTACTCTTCATTGCAGTGCGCAGGCTTCTCATTGCAGTGGCTTCTCTTGTTGCAGAGCACAGACTCTAGGGCACGTGGGCTTCAGTAGTTGTGGCACATGGGCTCAGTAGTTGTGGCTCGCGGGCTCTAGATTGCAGGCTCAGTAGTTGTGGTGCACGGGCTTAGTTGCTCTGCGGCATGTGGGATCTTCCCGGACCAGGGCTCGAACCCGTGTCTCCTGCATTGCAGGTGGATTCTTAACAACTGCGCCACCAGAGAAGCCCTATTTTTAGTTTTTTAAGGAACCTCCATACTGTTCTCCATAGTGGCTATATCAGTTCACATTCCCACCAGCAGTGCAAGAGGGTTCCGTTTTCTCCACACCCTCTCCAGCATTTATTGTTTGTAGATTTTTTGATAATGGCCATTCTGACCGGTGTGAGGTGATACCTCATTGTAGTTTTGATTTGCATTTCTCTAATGATCAGTGATGTTGAGCATCCTTTCATGTGTTCGTTGGCAATCTATATCTTCTTTGGAGAAATGTCTATTTAGGTCTTCTGCCCATTTTTGGATTGGGTTGTTTGTTTCTTTGATATTGAGCTGCATGAGCTGCTTGTATATTTTAGAGACTAATCCTTTGTCAGTGGCTCCGTTTGCAAATATTTTCTCTCATTCTAAGGGTTGTCTTTTCGTCTTGTTTATGGTTTCCTTTGCTGTGCAAAAGCTTTTAAGTTTCATTAGGTCCCATTTGTTTACTTTTATTTTTACTTCCACTTCTCTAGGAGGTGGGTCAAAAAGGATCTTGCTGTGATTTATGTCATAGAGTGTTCTGCCTATGTTTTCCTCTAAGAGTTTTATAGTGTCTGGCCTTACATTTAGGTCTTTAATCCACTTTGAGTTTATTTTTGTGTATGGTGTTAAGGAGTGTTCTAATTTCATTCTTTTGCATGTAGTTGTCCAGTTTTCCCAGCATCACTTATTGAAGAGCCTGTCTTTTCTCCATTGTATATTCTTGCCTCCTTTATCAAAGAGTAGGTGACCATATGTGCATGGGTTTATCTCTGGGCTTTCTATCCTGTTCCATTGATCTATATTTCTGTTTTTGTGCCAGTACAATGCTGTCTTGATTACTGTAGCTTTGTAGTATAGTCTGAAGTCAGGAAGCCTGATTCCTCTAGCTCCGTTTTTCTTTCTCAAGATTGCTTTGGCTATTCACGGTCTTTTGTGTTTCCATACAAATTGTGCAATTTTTTGTTCTAGTTCTGTGAAAAAAGCCATTGGTAGTTTGACAGGGATTGCATTGAATCTGTAAACTGCTTTGGGTAGTATAGTCATTTTCACAATGTTGATTCTTCCAATCCAAGAGCATGGTATATCTCTCCATCTGTTTGTATCATCTTTAATTTCTTTCATCAGTGTCTTATAGTTTTCTGCATACAGGTCTTTTGTCTCCTTAGGTAGATTTATTCCTAGGTGTTTTATTCTTTTTGTTGCACAGGTAAATGGGAGTGTTTCCTTAATTTCTCTTTCAGATTTTTCATCATTAGTGTATAGGAATGCAAGAGATTTCTGTGCATTAATTTTGTATCCTGCTACTTTACCAAATTCATTGATTAGCTCTAGTAGTTTTCTGGTAGCATCTTTAGGATTCCCTATGTATAGTATCACGTCATCTGCAAACAGTGACAGTTTTACTTCTTCTTTTCCAATTTGGATTCCTTTTATTTCTTTTCTTCTCTGATTGCTGTGGATAAAACTTCCAAATCTATGTTGCATAACAGTGGTGAGAGTGGGCACCATTGTCTTGTTCTTGATCTTAATGGAAATGGTTTCAGTTTTTCACCATTGAGAATGATGTTGGCTGTGGGTTTCTCATATATGGCCTTTATTATGTTGAGGTAAGTTCCCTCTATGCCTACTTTCTGGAGGGTTTTTTATCATACATGGGTGTTGAATTTTGTCAAAAGCTTTTTCTGCATCTATTGAGATGATCATATGGTTTTTATCCTTCAGTTTGTTAATATGGTGTATCACATTGATTGATTTTCGTATATTGAAGAATCCTTGCATTCCTGGGATAAACCCCACTTGATCATGGTGTATGATCCTTTTAATGTGCTGTTGGATTCTGTTTGCTAGTGTTTTGTTGAGGAGTTTTGCATTTGTTCATCAGTGATACTGGCTTATATTTTTCTTTCTTTGTGACATCTTTGTCTAGTTTTGGTATCAGGGTGATGGTGGCCTCATAGGTTGAGTTTGGGAGTGTTCCTTCCTCTGCTATAGTTTGGAAGAGTTTGAGAAGGATAGGTGTTAGCTCCTCTCTAAATGTTGGATAGAATTTGCCTGTGAAGCCATCTGGTCCTGGGCTTTTGTTTTTTGGAAGATTTTTAATCACAGTTTCAGTTTCAGTGCTTGTGATTAGTCTGTTTGTGTTTGCTATTTCTTCCTGGTTCAGTCTCGGAAGGTAGTACTTTCCTAAGAATTTGTCCATTTCTTCCTGGTTGTCCAATAAGCATATAGTTGCTTGCAGTAATCGCTCATGATCCTTTGTATTTGTGTAGTGTCAGTTGTTACGTCTCCTTTTTCAGTTCTAATTCTATTGAATTGTGATGTCACATTCTATTGATGTGAGTCTTCTCCCTTTTGTTCTTGATGAGTCTGGCTAATGGTTTATCAATTTTGTTTATCTTCTCAAAGAACCAGCTTTTAGTTTTATTGATCTTTGCTATCGTTTCCCTCATTTCTTTTTCATTTATTTCTGATCTGATCTTTATGATTTCTTCTAACTTTGGGTTTTTTTTGTTCTTCTTTCTCTCTCTAATTGCTTTAGGTGTAAGGTTAGGTTGTTTATTTGAGATGTTTCTTGTTTCTTGAGGTAGGATTGTATTGCTATAAACTTCCCTCTTAGAACTGCTTTTGCTGCTTCCCATAGGTTTTAGATGGTCATGTTTTCATTGTCATTTGTTTCTAGGTATTTTTTGATTTCCCCTTGGATTTCTTCAGTGATCCCTTGGTTATTTAGTAGTGTATTGTTTAGCCTCCATGTGTTTGTATTTTTTAGAGATTTTTTCCTGTAATTGGTATCTACTCTCATAGCGTTGTGGTCCGAAAAGATACTTGATACGATTTCAATTTTCAAGGCTTGATTTGTGGCCCAAGATATGGTCTATCCTGGAGAATGTTCCATGAGCACTTGAGAAGAAAGTGTATTCTGTTGTTTTTGGATGGAATGTCCTGTAAATATCAATGTCCTGTAAATATCAATTAAGTCCATGTTGTTTAATGTATCATTTAAAGCTTGTGTTTCCTTATTTATTTTCATTTTGGATGATCTGTCTATTGGTGAAAGTGGGGTGTTAAAGTCCCCTACTACGACTCTGTTACTGTTGATTTCCCCTTTTGTGGCTGTTAGCATTTGCCTTATGTATTGTGGTGCTCCTATGTTGGGTGCATAAATATTTACAGTTGTTATATCTTCTTCTTGGATTGATCCCTTGATCATTATGTAGTGTCCTTCTTTGTCTCTTGTAATAGTCTTTATCTTAAAGTCTATTTTGTCTGATATGAGAATTGCTGCTCCAGCTTTCTTTTGATTTCCATTTGCATGGAATATCTTTTTCCATCCCCTCACTTTCAGTCTATATGTGTCCCTAGGTCTGAAGTGGGTCTCTTGTAGACAGCATATATATGGGTCTTGTTTTTGTATCCTTTCAGCCAGTCTGTGCCTTTTGGTTGGAACATCTAATCCATTTACATTTAAGGCAGTTATCGATATGTATGTTCCTATTACCATTTTCTTAATTGTTTTGGGTTTGTTATTGTAGATCTTTTCCTTCTCTTGTGTTTCCTGCCTAGAGAAGTTCCTTCAGTGTTTGTTGTAAAGATCATTTGGTGGTGCTGAATTCTCGTAGTTTTTGCTTGTCTGTAAATATTTTAATTTCTCCATCAAATATGAATGAGATCCTTGCTGGGTAGAGTAATCTTGGTTGTAGGTTTTTCCCTTTCATGACTTTAAATATGTCATGCCACTCCCTTCTGGCTTGGAGAGTTTCTGCTGAAAGATCAGCTGTTAACCTTACGGGGATTCCCTTGTATGTTATTTGTTGCCTTTCCCTTGCTGCTTTTAATATTTTTTCTTTGTATTTAATTTTTGATATTTTGATTAATATGTGTCTTGGCACGTTTCTCCTTGGATTTATTCTGTATGGGACTCTCTGTGCTTCCTGGACTTGACTGACTCTTTCCTTTCCCATATTAGAGAAATTTTCAACTGTAATCTCTTCAAATATTTTCTCAGTTCCTTTTTTTTCTCTTCTTCTTCTGCGAGCCCTATAATTCAAATGTTGGTGAGTTTAATGTTGTCCCAGCGGTCTCCGAGACTGTCCTCAATTCTTTTCATTCTTTTTTCTTTAGTCTGCTCTGCAGTAGTTATTTCCACTGTTTTATCCTCCAGGTCACGTATCCATTCTTCTGCCTCAGTTATTCTGCTATTGATTCCTTCTAGATAATTTTTAATTTCATTTATTGTGTTGTTCATCATTGTTTGTTCGCTCTTTAGTTCTTCTAGGTCTTTGTTAAACGTTTCTTGTATCTTCTCCATTCTGTTTCCAAGGTTTTGGATCATCTTTACTATCATTACTCTGAATTCTTTTTCAGGTAGACTGCCTGTTTCCTCTTCATTTGTTTTGGTCCAGTGGGGTTTTACCTTGCTCCTTCATCTGCTGTGTGTTTCTCTGTCTTCTCATTTTTCTTAACTTACTGTGTTTGGGGTCTCCTTTTCGCAGGCTGCAGGTTTGTAATTCCCATTGTTTTTGGTGTTCTCACAGTGGATAAGGTTGGTTCAATGGGTTGTGTAGGCTTCCTGGTAGAGGGGACTGGTGCCTGTGTTCTGGTGGATGCGGCTGGATCTTGTCTTTTTGGTGGGCAGGACCGTGTCCGGTGGTGTGTTTTGGGTTGTCTGTGACCTTATTATGATTTTAGCTGCCTCTCTGCAAATGGGTGGGGTTGTGTTCCTGTCTTGCTAGTTGTTTGACATAGGGTGTCCAGCACTGTAGCTTGCTGGCCGTTGAGTGGAGCTCGGTCTTAGCATTGAGATGGAGATCTCTGGGAGCGCTTTCGCCGTTCGATATTATGTGGGGCCAGGAGGGCTCTGGTGAACCAATGTCCTGAACTCGGCTCTCCCACCTCAGAGGCTCCGGCCTGGCACCTGGCCAGAGCACCAAGACCCTGTCAGCCACGTGGCTCAGAAGAAAAGTGAGGAAAAAAAAGAAAGAAAGAAAAGAAAAAGAAAATATAGTTATTAAAATTAAAATTATTAAAAATAAAAGAATTTAAAAGTAATTTAAAAAGAGAGATAAAAAGAGAGCAACCAAACCAAAAAGAAATCCACCAATGATAACAAGCGCTAAACACTATACTAACAAAAAAAACCCAAAAAACAAAAAAACGGACAGACAGAACCCTAGGCAAATGGCAAAAGCAAAGCTATACAGACAAAATCACACAAAGAAGCATACACATACACACTCACAAAAAGAGAAAAAGGAAAAAATATATATATATATAAAAAAAAGGAAGAGAGCAACCCAATCAATAAAAGAAATCTACTATTGGTAATTAGCTCTAAATACTGAACCAAGATAAACATAAAACCAGAAACAAATTAGATGTAGAAAGCAAACCCTAAGTCTACAGTTGCTCCTAACGTCCACTGCCTCAATTTTGGGATGATTCATTGTGTATTCAGATATTCCAGTGATGAAGGGTACGTCACGTTGATTGTGGAGATTTAGTCTGCTGCTCCTGAGGCTTCTGGGAGAATTTTCCCTTACCCTTCCTTGTTTGCACAGCTCCTGGGGTTCAGCTTTGGATTTGACCCCTCCTCTGTGTGTAGGTCACCTGAGGGCGTCTGTTCCCTGCCCAGACAGGATGGGGTTAAAGTAGCAGTTGATTGGGGGGCTCTGGCTCACTCAGTTGGGGGAACAGAGGGGTACGGAATGCGGGGCAAGCCTGCCGTGGCAGAGGCCGAGGTGATGTTGCAACAGCCTGTGGCGCTCTGTGTGTTCTACCTTGGAAGTTGTCCCTGGATCACAGGACTCTGGCAGTGGTGGGCGGCACAGGCTCCCAGGAGGGGCGGTGTGGAGAGTGACCTGTGCTTGCACACAGGCTTCTTGGTGGCGGCAGCAGCAGCCTTAGCATCCCGTGCCCGTCTCTGGGGTCTGCGCTGATAGCCACAGCTTGTGCCCGTCTCTGGAGCTCGTTTAGGTGGTGCTCTGAATCCCATCTCCTCGTGCACCCTGAAACAATAGTCTCTTGCCTCTTAGGCAGTTCCAGACTTTTTCCTGGGCTCCCTCCCATCTAGCTGTGGTGCACTAGCCCCCTTCAGGCTGTCTTCTCGCAGCCAACCCCAGTCCTCTCCCTGGGATCTGACCCCTGAAACCTGAGCCTCAGCTCCCAGCCCCCACCCGCCCTGGCGGGTGAGCAGACAAGCCTCTCGGGCTGGTGAGTGCTGGTCGGCACTATTCCTCTGTGTAGGAATCTCTCTGCTTTGCCCTCTGCACCCCTGTTGGTGCGCTCTCCTCCTTGGCTCTGAAGCTTCCCCTCCGCCCAGCCCCCATATCCACCAGTGAAGGAGCTTCCTAGTGTGTGGAAACTTTTCCTCCTTCACAGCTCCTTCTCATCGGTGCAGGTCCCATCCCTATTCTTTTGTCTCTGTTTTTTCTTTTTTCTTTTGCTCTACCCAGGTATGCGGGGAGTTTCTTGCCTTTTGGGAAGTCTGAGGTCTTCTGCCAGCGTTCAGTAGGTGTTCTGTAAGAGTTGTTCCACATGTAGATGTAGTTTTGATGTATTTGTGGGGAGGAAGGTGATCTCCACATCTTACTCCTCTGCCATCTTGAAGGCGCCTCCTCATTCATCTCTTTTTATGAATGAGTAGTATTCCATGGTATGGAGGTACCACCGTTTAACCATTCACCCACTGAAAGACACTTTGGTGGTTTCCAGTTCTTGGCTATTATGAATAAAGCTCCTATAAACATTTGTATACAAGTTCCTGAGTGAAAATATGTCTTTGTCTCTCTGGGATAGATGCCCAAGAGTGTAATTGCTGGGTTGTATGTTAAGTTCCTTTTTAAGAAACTGTCAAACTATTTTCCAGAATGGCTGTACTATTTTGTATTTCCACCAGCAATGTATGAGTGATTCAGTTTCTCTGCATCCTCATCAACATTTGGTGTTGTCACTGTTTTTCATTTTAGCCATTCTTGCTAGGTATATAGTGATCTCATTGTTGTTTTAATTTGTGGTTCCCTAATGGCAAATGAGAAAGAACTTTTCATGTGCTTGATTGCCATCCAATACCCTCTTTGGTGAAATGTTTGTTTGCGTTTTTGCCTGTTTGCTAATTGGATTGTTTACTTTTTTAATCTTTTTGAATTTTGTTTCTTTTTCTCATCTTTCTCTGTTCTCAGTTGAATATAAAGTATTCTCTCATTTAATCGTCATCACTCATACACATACTAATAAGAATCCACTGTTTTATCTCATATTTAATAATTTATATTTCTTCAAATTCACAACAGCCCTGAAATGTTGCACTCTAATATATATTTTGTGAAGCATAATGAGTCATTTGTTTATTTTTTTCTATGAAAAGCATTACTTGTTTGTTTTGTTAGTGAAGTTTAATAATCATTTCTCTTTGTCTTGAAACAATTGCCTGAAAGGTTTAGGTCCATATAAAGAAGAGTTTTTTAAAGTAGGAAGTTAGAATTTAATGTAATTTTTAGAAATGGGTCTTCATCTGTGTGAATGAACATACTCTTAAGTTATAATTTTAAAGCTGAGAAAAACTAAGATTATTTTTGTGTTGTAATATGACAGAATACTGTTTTTTTTCCTAACTTCCCGACTTCGGTGATTCCCATTTAACAATGTGGAAATCTCTGTTAGGGAAACAAAAACTGATTATTACTAGAGGAGGAAGTAGTTCTCATATAGCCTCTACTTCTCTTACTGTTGAATATTTTGGGGATCAGGTTATTTGAAAGAAGCTTCATCAAACTGTTGTGACAGCTTTCATGTGTCACTTTAATTTTTGTCTGTATTTTTTTCATTTACTATTATTCGTATCCTTCCTCAACTCATATGGGAAAAGAGCTTTTACAGAGCATTAAAATCTTCATTGATACCTATTAGAATAAAAAGCCGAAGTTCTTGCCATGGCCTTTTGGATTTTGCATGAGGTGGCTTCAGCTGCCTCCCTGACCTCACCTCTTTC
Organism: Balaenoptera acutorostrata; assembly: GCF_949987535.1. NCBI lineage: Eukaryota > Metazoa > Chordata > Mammalia > Artiodactyla > Balaenopteridae > Balaenoptera > Balaenoptera acutorostrata. The sequence continues at coordinate 53,393,967 of NC_080064.1, forward strand.
CGTTCTCTCCTCTTTCTCTGTACTTTATTTATTTATTTATTTTTTTAAAAGACACCCTGCCTCCATTCTTTTTTTTTAAGTTTTATTTATTTATTTATTTATTTATTTATTTATTTATTTATTTTTGGCTGTGCTGGGTCTTTGGTTCGTGCGAGGGCTTTCTCCAGTTGCGGCAAGTGGGGGCCACTCTTCATCGCGGTGCGGGGACCGCTCTTCATCGCGGTGCACGGGCCTTTCACTATCGCAGCCCCTCCCGTCGCGGGGCACAGGCTCCAGAAGCGCAGGCTCAGCAGCCGTGGCTCACGGGCCCAGCCGCTCCGCGGCATGTGGGATCCTCCCAGACCAGGGCTCGAACCCGTGTCTCCTGCATTAGCAGGCAGATTCTCAACCACTGCGCCACCAGGGAAGCCCTCTCTGTACTTTAGACTCACCTGGCTTTAAACCCCTCTACCACACCGGGCTCCTATCTCCTACCTTAGGACCCTCGCTTCTGTCTTTCAGCTTCTGGCATGCTCACTTTCTTCCTCACTCTGCTCAGATTCAATGACTTATCACCCTATCACTCCCTTGTATATACTTCCAACTCCTTTGATCCTCTTTCCTTTCACCGAACTTGCCTGGGAGAACCACATCCTAGTTAAGTGCAACTTTTTGCTTATTTCAGATCTCTAGCACGACTGGAGAAAATAACCACCCATGCTGTCTGGTCTCATTTTAAATTCATGACCACCCCCTCAAGTGGGTCTTTAATTCTGCCCTGTAGCCCTGTAGTATTTCCCGAGTTGTTTCATTCTTTACTTTCATAGGTAACTACTTCAAACCTCCTATACCTCCTGCTGCAGTCTTAATCTCTGTTTATGGTCCTTGTTTCTTATTTCATTGAGAAAATAGAAGCAGTCAAAAGAGAGTTTCCCCTTGCTCCCACTGCATACCAAAGCTTTTTTTCTGACTGTATTTGTCACAGCAAATGAACTATTTGTGTTTCTTCTATCTAGAGCCAGTCTAACTTGTACAGTGGAAGTCATTCCCTCTTCACTGTCCAAGCATTTGCTTCCACAGTCATCACTCCTCTCTACCCTTCATTTTTCCTCTCCACTGCATCATTATTACTGTAATCTATCCTATCTTAAAAACAAAAACCAAACTTGATCTCACATCCCTCTTCACTTACATTCCTATTTCTTTGATCCCCTTATGGCAAAACAATATTCACAAATTGTTGCTATCAACTGACTGTAAACCACCTCAACTTTTACCAAGCCTTCCTTACATTATCAGTTTCAAAAATTGGTTCTTGTAAATATGTTTGATAAATTCAGAATGCTCTTTGAGATTATGGGCATGTTCACAAGTTATGTTCTCTCAGATTTATATAATAAAGAGATGTTTACACTTGCCCCAGTTTTTTAAATTAATTTTTATTGGAGTATAGTTGCTTTACAATGTTGGTTAGTTTCTTGGCTGTACAGCAAAGTGAATCAGTTATATGTATACATATATCCACTCTTTTTTAGATTTCCTTCTCATTTAGATCACCACAGAGCATTGAGTAGAGTTCCCTGTGCTATACAGTAGGTTCTCATTAGTTGTCTATTTTATACATAGTAGTGTATATATGTCAGTCCCAATATCCCAATTCATCCAACCTCCCCCCTTGGTAACTGTAAATTTGTTCTCTACATCTGTGACTCTATTTCTGCTTTGCAAGTAAGTTCATCTCTACCATTTTTCTAGATTCCACATACTCAAATTTGTTGAACACAGAACTCTTTTAGAAAGAACCTATGGGTGTTTTCATACTTCTTTTTTGATATAATTTGAGAAGTGTTCAGCTTCTCAACTGTGATAATGAGCAATTTGCTTAAAATGTCATTCTTCTTAGTTTACTTGAGAGAAGGTGAGTCCAGAGAGATCCCCACCCGCTGCCCTCACTCAGAATTGTGTACTGTGATAGTGACAGAGGTGACATTACAAACTCAGAAGCTTTTTAAGGTTCTGTTACTGACTGAGCTGCCTATTTTGGATAATTATATTTAACCAGGGCCATTGTTATTAAGATATTTACCTTATTTACTTTTCTTGAAGGTGAAACATTAATATCCTTAAACATAATCTCCTAAAACAGCAAAGCTTTTTTTGGTCAATCTTATTTTTTTCTGGCTTTGGTATAATTCATTCGACTCTGGCTGTTCTCATAACTAGATAATACGCATGAACTTTGAATTAACCTATCCACAAGATCTGCTGCCCTTCTAATTGAAATAAATTGCTTCTGTGTTTTTAGGTGTCTGGAGTAGATTTGCAGAATGCCTCTCACAGAGAAGCAGTTGAGGCCATTAAGAATGCAGGAAACCCCGTGGTGTTTGTTGTTCAGAGCTTGTCATCCACTCCAAGAGTAAGCTTTAGTTTATATTTTCAAAAACTTAAAAAATATTCTCTATATCTGTGGACCAAGCTTTTGCCTCCAAGTATTTTTCAATATATTTTTACTGTTATTCTACTATTACTTAAAGGAAGCATTAACTTCATTAAAATTTAGTTATTAACCTCCATTTTCCCTTTTTTCCTCTGATTTTGATTTCCTGGTCAAATTTGAGTTATTCCAGTGTGCAGTGGAGTCTAACAGACCCATTTTTGTTTCCTTGATTCCCTATTTACCAGTTTTGCTAATTTGGAGGCAAGTTACCTAACCTTTCTGAACCAGTTACTTTGTTTATAAAATACTTTGAATACAGAGTAGGTCAGGGTTAAAAACATTCCAGAGGGACCACCAAATGGTCGGTATTTTTACAGGCATGTAAAAATTCAAACGTGTTGCATTGTTGTACGTTCTGTTGGAGATTCTGAATTCGCAAAGAGCGTATTTAATCATAGAATTTTTTTTCTGTAATAAATTACTTGTTTGGTATGGAATTAGAACTCTGATACACAGGTGTTAGTGGCAGGATGTGTATTTTATATTGCAATATGCAGCCCCGTAAGCCCTGTACCTGGAAGCAATGTTTATTTTTCTTTATTTTATAATGGAAGACAGCTGTTCAAAACATAGACACTTCTGAACAGTAGAAAAACTCTGCATATTTTTTAAAAATTTGCTTTTCAATTCGCTAATGCAGTGCTTTTCAACCTTTTTTTATGTCAAGGAATACAGAAAATAATATTTGTATGGCAAACTGTGTAAACAGATGTCTGGCTGTCCCAAGGGCAAAGGCATCAACACGCTATTTCAGCACGCTTGTAGCCTGCCTGCACACAGTGGGCTGCAGCCTCACCCCACCTGGGCAGCTCTGCTGTGGTGCACGGCAGCACAGCCCCTTCCAGTCTTAGTGCTCCGTTTACACCGTCAAGACTAATTGAGAGAGGTAAACTGAATAAGGTCTTCACATTTTTTTTTTTTTAATATTTTATTTATTTATTTATTTATTTATTTTTTGGCTGTGTTGGGTCTTTGTTTCTGTGCGAGGGCTTTCTCTAGTTGCGGCAAGCGGGGGCCACTCTTCATCGCGGTGCGCGGGCCTCTCACTATCATGGCCTCTCTTGCTGCGGAGCACAGGCTCCAGACGCGCAGGCTCAGTAGTTGTGGCTCACGGGCCTAGTCGCTCCGCGGCATGTGGCATCTTCCCAGACCAGGGCTCGAACCCGTGTTCCCTGCATTAGCAGGCAGATTCTCAACCACTGCGCCACCAGGGAAGCCCAAGGTCTTCACATTTTTATACAATTTGAAATTCTAGATTTATTGGAATCCACCTTTTAACTCTTATAATATTGAGAAAGTCATTGAGGCCATCACTTTTATTTCTGGAAACTGAATTCTGTAGGAAAATTGGCCAGATTATTCCCTGCCAAATGACACTTCCAGAGAAACAGTTTTGAGCGAGAATGAGCCAATCAGATTATACATTTATGTGGCCACTTGCAAATGCCCCGCTGAAAAATATTCAAAGCATTTTAATAGGTTTTAAAGTCAGCCAAAACAGCCAAGATTTTAATCCAACCTTTGTTGGTGAACTAAGGTCGAAATTTTCATTTGGATGACATGAACAGTACAGTTTCTTTCAACTGTTCAAAAAAAGGGAAAATGTCTTCAGCATCGCCCCATGTTCAACTTACTTAACCCTCAGACAGCATCACAGACTGTTACGTTGTGCATTGGGTTCATCAAGCATTGAACTCTCTGTGATGCTAGCCAAGGGATGGCGATGATATTAATGTCCATGATTTGTTCCTTTTTTTTTTTAAGCACAAAGTGATTCCAGTTGAATAAGGAAATGAAAGGAATCAAGTTTCAAATCTTTGCCAAATGGTGCTCTCTTCGGCTTACTTATTCTTGCAAGTTATATTGGTCATCACAGGAATAGAAAATATAGCCAAACTCTTAATCATTTTTGATCAGTTTACGTTAAACTTTGAGACTTTCTTCAAAACCCCCAAATAAGTCATTTCCATCAAGACTCTGTGTCTAAACATGCCTTGGTTACATGGAAATTCTCATCAACACCATGAATTCAGCAGTGGTGTTTATATTTGTACCTTTTTTTTGAGTTGTATTTTATTTTTTTATATTTGTGCTTTTAGCAGGTGGTTTAGGAGGATCAACAACACATTACTTTTTTAAGCTTTTCCTCCTGAATTTCTCAACTGTTTTTTCAGCCTGCTAGAAAGAAATGTGTGTATCCGCTTAGATTTACTTGGTAAATGCTTATTTGAGAGCAAAACTCATGATTTATACTGTACACCTCTATAGAAAGTTTTTATGCCAAGGTAACTTTTTCCAGTTAAAATTGCATTTCACAGTAGCATTAGGGTTTTTTTTTATATATTAAAAAACCCTTTTGAAATTGGCATCATGCCTTCAGTTCATTAAATTTATTATCATGTGTTGTTTTATTTTTTCCTGTATTCCATTTGTGTTTCCCTAATATCATTGTTTCATAATGGCACCTAAAATTTTTGGACACGTGTACCTTTTGTGTATTAGTCATATAGAAATATATTTTTTACTTTCATAAGAAACATGTGCTGTCCTACTTTTCTTAAAGATGTAGTCTTTTTGGTGGGCCTTTTGTCTTCCAAATTTGCTAATGATATGCATACAGAAAGATATTTCTCTACTCTTTGAAAAGCAAACAGTATAAACTTTGTGAATGGCAGCTAACATTTTGTCCCATCGTGAAGCTTCTGCCATTCAGTTTCAGCTGGTTTTTTCAGAGGAGAAAGTAGATCCAGTGTAGGCAGATATTATAACTTTCTAGAGAGACAAAGTATTTGTTTTAAAATTCTATTTATTTATTTATTTATTTATCTATCTATGGCTGCGTTGGGTCTTCGTTGCTGCACGTGGGCTTGCTCTAGTTGCTGTGAGCTGGGGCTACTCATCGTTGTGGTGCGCGGGCTTCTCATTGCAGTGGCTTCTCTTGTTGCAGAGCACAGGCTCTAGGCGCGTGGGCTTCAGTAGTTGTGGCTCGTGGGCTCTAGAGTGCAGGCTCAGTAGTTGTGGCACACAGGCTTAGTTGCTCCACAGCATGTGGGATCTTCCTGGACCAGGGCTCGAACCCATGTCCCCTGCATTGGCAGGCGGATTCTTAACCACTGCGCCACAAGGGAAGCTCCTGGTTTAAAATTCTTTAGGACAAGAAACATATACCTGTAGACCCACTAGTTTTTGAACTCTGACTTAGGTTGTTGTATATATTAAATAGAGAACTTCCCTGGTGGTCCAGTGGCTAAGACTCCGCTCTCCCGGTGCAGGGGGCCCAGGTTCGATCCCTGGTCGGGAAACTAGATCTGTCTTGCTGCAACTAAAGGAGTCCGCATGCTGCAACTAAAGATCCCGCATGCTGCATAGAAGATCCCGTGTGCCGCAACTAAGACCTGGCGCAGCCAAATAAATATTAAAAATAAATAAATAGAGAAATAAATATTAAGTACAGTGTCTATTCACATAGGAAGCACCAAAAACATTTTGCTGTGTCACTACTATTGTTTTTTACCTAAGTGAAACATTTCTGAGACCTTCTCATTTATTCCAAAATTAATTTCCTTAGACTCTAAGTTAAAAGTAAAGAAGAATTAATCTTAAATTGCCTTTATTTTTTATTTTTTTTAAAGATTTTTTTTTTGATGTGGACCATGTTTAAAGTCTTTATTGAATTTGTTACAATATTGCTTCTGTTTTTTGTTTTGATTTTTTGGCCATGAAGCATGTTGGATCTTAGCTCCCTGACCAGGGACTGAACCCACACCCCCTGCATTGGAAGGTGAAGTCTTAACCACTGGACTGCCAGGGAAGTCCCTTAAATTGCCTTTAGAGAGAAGTGTTTTTTTGGTTTTGTTTTTTAAATTATCCCTAGGCAGGAAGTTCCTTTAATTTTCTGAGAAAAGATATTTATTTTTCCTTTTAATTTGCATGTCTGTCATCAGATTTCATGCCAACATTATTTGTGTTAGCTATTTAAGGATCCTTTTAAAAAAATCACTAACAGTTTTGTATTTTCCTAAGATGTTTTATAGATAGTTTTACAAAAAGAAATGAGTCAAAAAGTAATCTATGATGTTGGCACCATTAAGAATTAAAATTATTTCTATGAAATTGAACTGTTTGACTCATTTATAAACATTTATTCAACACTACTATGTATTAGGCTTTTTCTGAGCAACAGGGTTATAGTGATAAATAACACTAAATTCCCGCTCTCATTGACCTTTCATCCAGGAGTGTAAATAGCTTTGTAATTTATTTATATGCTAGCAGTGATAGTGAAATATTTATTGAATGTGCACAGCGTGCTAGATATCATACTTGAACTGGGGTACAGTGATGAATAAGGTAGATCTATGAAATAAATGTTGCATTCAGCGTTCTAGGAATTAACTTTGCTTACCCTTAAAAGTGTATTTTGCAAAATGAGATGTTTGGATGACAGTAAGTATGGTGATCTTCTTAGTCTTCATCTTCACTTTCTGGATCTACACAAGCCTGTGAATTTATTGCCCCTTGATGCTACACACACATACACACACACACACACACACACACACGCACGCACATTTTGGGTTTTATAGCTTGTTAGATTTCCCAAGTTGTATTGTTTGCCTTGAATTGTACTTCTCGTGTCTTTACTTTTTAGGTGAAGTTAGAGAGTTAAGTAGGATTTTAATTGTTTTTTAAAAAAATTAAAGCCATGTAATGATTGTGACATTTAAATGTTTTCCTTCTCCCCCTTCCTTATTTTTGTGGTGGTAGGTCATTCCTAGTGCACATAACAAGGCCAAAAAAATCACTAATAACCAGGACCAAGACACCCAAGAAGAAAAAGAAAAGGTAACCTAACCTCACAAGCTTTTAAAAAATGTTTTTGGTTTCTTTTTGCATATCTGAGCTGCAATTAATAAGTGGTTTTTTGATGAATATCAGGATAGAAGTACTATAGTTATAATATTTCCCTTCTGTGAACATGACTGATTCTGGCCTGGATGAAGGCCTAGTGGAGTATAGGTGTAAAAATGTCATGACGCACCAATCAGCCATCATCATCGTTCTCTGTCTTTCCTGTTCAGTTGGGCTGGTTGTCTGTCCATTCCCAGAAAGTTTCTCGGACTTTGATCTTGCTGCTCCCTCAGCCTGGAAGTCCATTTTCCACATTGCTCTTCCTTCTCATTCTCGAAGGAGCAGGTCAAAGGTCATCTCTCCTGAGAAAACCTTTCTTACTGTCAATGAGAGTTAATCCTCCACTCCTGTTTCCCCACCTCTATTCTAGTAGAATTAGTTGATATAAAATTTATGTTAGGATATGGTGTCAGGTAGGATGGATTTTCATTTTTCCCCATAAAGATAAATAATTATCCCACTCTTTTAAATAGGCCCTCCTTTGCACCACAACCTCTGTCATATCTCAGGTTATCAGGGGAAGATTGTTTCTGAGCTTTCTCTTTGTTCCATTTGTTTATCCCGGCACAAATGCTGCCCTACCTAAATTATTAAAGCCTAATAATAAATCTTGTTTTCTAGTAGAGCAATCTCCTTTACATATTTCTTTTTTCTTTAGAAGTGTATTACCTATTTGTGTCCTTTTTCTTTTCCGTATAAATTTTGTAATTAGCTTGTCAAATTCTACCAAAAAATCTCTTTGGCAATTTTGATTGGAGTTGTGTCAGATCTATAAATTGTAAAGAATTTACATCTTTATGATATTGAGCCTTCTTAACCATTAACCTGGTATGTCTTTCTATTTATTAAATTCCTCTTTTATTTCTTACAATTAATTGTTATCATTTTCTTCAGAAAGGCATTGTAAATCTTTGGTTTATTCCTAGAAATCCTTATATTTTGTGTTGCTTTTAAATATTTTTAAATCGCATTTTCTGTTGCTAGTATGTAGATATGAAATTGAGTTTTATATATTTTGTGACATCTTATAACATTATTCTCTTATTCTTTTATAAAATAATCCGGTTCAGGACACTGGGAAAACCAAAATGCTGAAATAAAAAAGTTAAAATCTCTCATAAACCCACCACCTAAAGATAAACTTATTAAATATTTTATGTAGAAGCTTTTAGTGTCTTGATGTATGCTTTTAGTGTCTTGGTGTATGTACTTCACACATATATATATATATACACACACATATATATATATATATATGATTTTTAATAAGAATATGAATCCCAGATTCTAGTACTATGTCTGTAGATTTTCATTTCTGAATTTTCTATATGGATAATAATAACCACTTTGGATAAAAGCAGTTTTCTTCTTCCCTTTCCAGTATTTTTTCCCTTGTTTTATTATATCTGCTAAGACCTCTGTGGTGTTTAATGGAAGTAATAAGAGCTAACATTCTTATTGTGTTACCTCCTGATAGTTAAGAAATTGCTTTCAATATTTAACCATTGAATATGGTGTGTGCTGTAAGATTTTGTAGATTATCCTTTGGTTACGGAAGTATTCCCTTTCATTCTTATTTTGCTAAGAATTTTTATCATGAATGGCATTGACATTGAATTTTATCAAATGAATTATCTACATTCACTGAAATAATTTGTATGTGATTTTTTTTCTCCTTGAATTTCTTAATGTGGTGAATTATATTAATAGATTCTGTAATGTTAAACCAATCTTAAATTAATTTGGTCATGATCTATTTTGCCTGTTTGCTAGTATTATTTCTTCTAGAATTTTTACATCTGTGATTTTGAATGAGTTTGGCCTGTAATTTTCCATTTATGTACTATTCTGTCTGGTTTTGGTTATAGAAGACTACTAAAATGAATAGTAGGAGTACTTCTTCTTTTCAGTTCTCTGAGAGTTTGTGTAAAATAGTAATTATCCATGCCTTAAATGTTTGGTCAGATTAGCTTATGAAGCCATCAAGGGCCTGTGTTATTGAGCTATTCAGATTTTCTGTTCCTTTTAGAGTCCGTTTTGATTACTGACTCTTTTCTAGGAATATTGATGTCACCTAATTTTTGCATTTGTTGGTATAAAGTTGTTTATTCTCTTAACGTGTATTATCTGTGTTCTCTTCAAAGTAGTTCTTTTTCATTATGAATATAGTTTATTTTTTATTAATCTTGAAAGTAATTTTTCATTTAATTCCTCATTTTGAAGAATTAAGTTTTCAGTTGTTAGTCTTCTCTGTTTTATCTTTATTCTGCTTAGTTAATTTTGTTCTCATTTTTATGTTGTCTTATTTGGGTTTATTTCCTTCCCCCCACCTAATAATCTTTAGATAGTTGTAGAATTTATTAATTTTTAACCATTCTTTTTTTCTAAAATAGTCATTTCAGACCATAAATTTCCTTTTAAGGTCCTCTATTTCTAGATCCCAAGATATTAAGTTTGTTTAGTACTAAGTTTTTTTTTTTTATCTTCCAGATGATGTATTTTTTACCCAGGTTTATTTTAAAATGTATTTTTAATTTCCCTACAAGTATGTTTAAAAACTTCTTGCTGTTTTTTCCTAACATATTTCAGTTATAACCAGAGATTTGTTTTATATAATATCTTTTATATTGGTTGAGACATTTTTATGGCCTAGCACATAGTTATTGTAAATGTATAATTGTGATTTAAAAGAATAACTATTATCTAGTTATTGGTTACAGGTTTTTATACAAAGTTATTAGGGCAAACTAATTAACCGAGTTATTCAGATATTCTATATTCGTAATGATTTTTTTGGGCAGAGTAACTTAACAGTCTTCCATTTTGATGGTTAAATTAATCATCTTGTAGTTTTTCAGTTGTTATTTTACATTTTTTTCATGTAGTTTTTCAGTTGTTATTTTACATTTTTTTCATGTAGTTTTTCATTTGTTATTTTACATTTTTTTTCAAGTTAATTTATTAGGTGTCTACAAGTTAAATTTTATATCCTCATAAGGATATAATCTTTTTATTAATATGTGGCATTATTAAGAAATGCCTTAATATCTGTTTCATCCAATATCTCTGAAACTAGGCCAGCTTTCTTTTCGTATTTGCCTGGTATTTTGTCTTGGATATTTTTTTTTTTTTTTTTTTTTTTTTTTTTTTTTAAATTTATTTATTTTTGGCTGTGTTGGGTCTTCGTTTCTGTGCGAGGGCTTTCTCTAGTTGCGGCAAGCGGGGGCCACTCTTCATCGCGGTGCGCGGGCCTCTCACTATCGCGGCCTCACTTGTTGCGGAGCACAGGCTCCAGACGCGCAAGCTCAGTAGTTGTGGCTCACGGGCTTAGTTGCTCCGTGGCATGTGGGATCTTCCCAGACCAGGGCTCGAACCCATGTCCCCTGCATTGGCAGGCAGATTCTCAACCACTGCGCCACCAGGGAAGCCCTGTCTTGGATATTTTTGAGCCACACACGGAATGAATTTAGGTCTCCCGTCTAGTGAGTCTGGGCTTATAATGAATTCTCAGGGGACACCTTTTTTCTTCTCTTTTTTTTGGTTTTCTTCCATCTCAAGCTAAGGCCAAGGCCAGTAAATATTCCTACTGTCTTCTACAATCAAGATTTTGGTTTGTTTGATTTGTTTATTTGCTTTTAACTTCACCCGTTGCAGGTTTCACGCCATTAAAGAAAAAAAAAAAAAAAAAAAAAGCTATGATTGAATTGAACACCTGGGAACACTTTATTTACAGAAATGTGCATGGAGGCCAATCAAGACCCCTTGAAGATGTGGGGAGAGGGTTCTTGAAAAGGATTGAATTGGTTACCAAATTATAGAACTGTCGGTTTTATCCTGGTTGGCCACCTTCTTTGAGTTCAGATCTTAATCACAAACATTATATTCAGATTAACAGTAGCATACCACTGGGTGTTCAGGATTCTGTGTTTTGATTTTGGCAACCGCTAATAAACATAGACAATATGTAGATTCTAATAATGACCATGCTTATTGTTTGCAGAAGTGTTAGTTATGTACAGATTGCAAATCATTACTTGCAGAATACTTCAACCTTTTGGAGGTACAGGCTTTATTTGTAGGAATTGGGGTTTAGGAGGGTGATATCTTTAGCCCTACTTCCCACCTTGTTTGACCTCAAATAGAAACTATGGACTAATTAAATTCCTAGCTTTTACTAGATAAAAATGAGTAGATACTGCATGATTATATTTATATACATGTCTAGAAAATACAACCTGTAGCAACAAAAAGGAGATCAGTGGTTCAGGAGAACAGGGTGCCAGGGGAAGGGGTGGGAAAGAGGGTGATTAAAAAGAGTCACGAAGAAACTTTTGGGTGTGATGGTTATATGTTCATTGTATTGACTGTGGTAGTGGATTCTAATTGTATACTTTAAAATCTGTGCAATTTTTTTATGTCAGTTATACTTCAATATACTGCAGTGAAGCTATTAAAGGCAAACAAAAATTCCCTGTTTTTCTGGAGCTTGCATTTTAGTAGGGCAAAGCAAACAACATAGAATTCAGTGACTGCTAACTTTAAAGCAATCTGGGGACAAGACCTGAAGACCCACAAAATATGGCATATGAAAGGGACTGGAATATAAGCTCCATGAGGGCAGTGAGATCATCTATTTCATAATTACTCTATCCGCATTGCCCAGAACACTACTGGGCACCTAATAGGCACACAATACATATTTAATGAATGAATAAAGAATCCTAAAAACAGAACAAAACAAAATCTCTGGCTTTAGGTCACTAGGGATTGGCACATGCCCTCTGAGGATCTACCTTCTGATTTGGAATTTATGGTTGTTTCTGCCCTTAGTTACAGAAACATATTTTTGAATTTTTATCTGTTTTTTTTAAAGAAGGGTTTCTCAGAATATTTAGTCTGTCCTATTATTGGAACTGTGTTGATTCATATGTTGATTCAAATATCTGAACATTCATCAAATGTTTATTGGAAACCTATAGTGTGCCAGTTACTATGCTACAGTCAGTGGATATAACATCAAAAAGGAAACAGACAACGGATCAGTCTGTGGGGACACAGACAATAAACACACAGATGAACAAACTGGTTACTAATTTAATTACTTCGGGGAATAAGGTAATTTGATTAAGGAATATTCCGCATAAGATTTCAAGAAGAAAAAGATAAATGTATGATTCTTATCAACTTTGACCTGTTCCATTAAACCAAATTGAATTTCCATACATAGCAAGGATATTTGCATTCAAATTTTAAAAATCCAGTAAGAACCTGGTAATACCAAAAGTCAGTGTAACTCTATCCAGCTGAGTTCCTTGGTATAGAGAAGAACTAATCACTAAGTTGACATTGCAATAGTTAACATTGCAACCATAAACCCCAATTCAGAAGGTCAGGTAGAGCACAGGAAAGTGGCACTTGCCCAGAGAGCATGTGCCAATCCCTGGTGACCTAAAGCCAGAGGTGTTTGTTTTGTTTTTAGGATTCTTTATTCATTCAGTAAATAATGTATCGTGTGTCTATTAGGTTCCGGGCAGTGTTCTGGGTCTCACAGGTAGATGATACTTAACCAAGTAAGTGAATTCTTTGGAGAATTCAGAGGTGATTACTGCCCCCAAAGCACTCCCACTTGTGAGTTAATTGATCATACCAGAATCTACATCTCCATTACAGGATGATGTTTCAGTGATTACAGGATGTACTTTACTATATTATTCTTCTCTGGAATTCTATCTTGTGCACCAAGCATTATTCTACATCCTGGAATGACAGAGCACCTTCACTCCAAGAGGTGCATAGATGAATGTGACATATAGTGAAATAAACAGAAGTATAATTGGTATGACAGAAATATGCCCAGGGTGCTAGGGGAGAACAGGCAGGGAGACTCTCCCAAAGTAGGGAGGTCAGGTGATGACTAAACTATTTCTTTAACAATTATTATTGATAGAAGTAATTCCTTTTATGCATTTTTTTCCATCAGTTATATTCCATATTGTGCTAGTCTTTAGAATTGGCTGATAATACTCAGGTTAATGTCCAAACATTTGTGATACACACACACACACATGCACAGCATGTAGACATGTGGGCATCATGCAACATTAGTATAAATATTTTTATTGTCTTATATATTTTTGTTTTATATTCCACACCAATAAGATCAAGGAGATCAGGAAGAAGTTATAGGTGTTTCTAATGAAAATTACCAAATCTCTTTGACTTTGTGAATCTAGATTCTTATATAAAAATGCTTCTGAGTTAGTGGTTTCTGTGAAAAGAGATTTTATTTAAAGGCCGGCACATCTAAAGTAATATAAGTTATAGTTTCACTATTTTCTGGAAAACTCTGGGAATATTAGATTTAAATAATGCTTATTAGTCTCTATAACCAATCAGAAAGAGATTCTTTAAAACAGGGGTCCCCAACCCCTGGGCCGCGGACCGCTACCAGTCCTCAGCCTGTTAGGAACCAGGCCACATAGCAGGAGGTGAGTGGTGGGCAAGCGAGCGAAGTTTCATCTGCTGCTCTCTATCACTCCCCATTGCTCGCATTACCGCCTGAACCATTCCCCGCGGCCCCCCCGTCCCGCCCCCCCGCAGTCTGTGAAAATATTGTCTTCCACGAAACCGGTCCCTGGTGCCAAAAAGGTTGGGGACCGCTGCTTTAAGAGACTAAGTTTTTAATACCCCCTGAAGGTAGGAAAATATTTCATGCTCACCATGAGGTAGGAGCTTTTCTCCATTTCAGATACACAGAACACTTTCGGCTTCCATCCTACAACTTTAGCCATATGTCAAATGTAGACACAGAAATGCAAAAACTCTGGTCTGTGTGACAAAAAACTGTTCTTTCCAATGGAACCAAGACGTGTTCTTGTACAAAAGCACAACCAAGCAAACAGAAAGACTAATAAATAAATGTTTGCTGTTGTCTTTCAATCAAGAGAGAATAGGTGCTTATAGAACAATATATAATAGGTCCTCATCATCCCAACAAATATTAATTGCCAGATCATAAAGCCAAACTTCATTGGTCGCTTCTACTAATGGTGAATAACTTACAGCCAAAGTACAAATCAGAACCAAACTTAGCTTAGTATCAGAAACAAAAACAAGGAATTGGAAATTAAAAAATGGAGAAACAGTCAAAAAGGCAAAGTTCTGTTGCCTCTGGGGAATTACTGTCGGAACCAGGAAATCATGTGTATGAGTTTAAACAGCTCATGGATTGTGTATCTCAGGCATCACAGTTTCATTGGTTCTGGAAGGTAAGTCTACCAAGACTGACAAGTATAATGTAAGAAAAAATAAAAACATGCTCTATGAAATTGTGCAGAATGTGCAGGTGCCAGGTGTTTATTTAAATCACTAACAAAAGAACCAATAAGGTGGTTAGCCTAGTTCAGAGAGAACTGGAGAGAGTATTTATAATTGCTGAAAGAAAGAATGTTTAAGTAAGATTCAAATTTAGATGCAAAACTGGTTAACATCTTACAGGGCAATGCAACTGTAATAATTTGCTAAAATAATGTACATTCTACCAGACAAAGCTAACATGCGGTGCTCTTGAACAAGAACGATTTATGTCATTGTCATTTTTCTAAAAGTTAGTATGTTGGGGAACCTAAACAACATGAGTGACAACCAGTTATTTACTCGTTCAGCAGATAGTTAAGAGCACTCTTCTCAGAGCTGAGGATGCCATACAGTCTCTGTTGTTCTCTGCCCTCATGGAGGTGCTGTTCATCTGGCCCTCCCTGTGCATACCCTGCTCCAGCCTTTGTTGCCACAGGGAGAGCCTGGATCTGCCTACACCCTTCTCCCATGTGTGGTAGAAAGATGCCCGGGTATCTGGCAACCCAAATTCATACCGTAGGGGGCCCAGAATATGCTTATCCTACATTTTTTCTGAGGGTGTTGGTAGAAGTTAAATAAATCAGTTGCATAAAAATTTCCCCTGAAATATATTTTTTAAAGTGCTATTAAAGAGAATTTGTATCTCTTAATACTATTTTAAAAGCTGGCTGTCCTTGTTCTGAGCATTGTCTTTCACTTAGAATGACCTGGTTCTGAGGAAAAGATTTGCTGAAAATTCGTTTGCCTTTATTATTCTTCATTTAACTCACTTTTAAGTTTTTTCAAACAAGAATTAAAGAGACACCGTGATCACATTTCTGAATTCCTTTGTTGCTTAACAAGTACTTTGTATTTGGCATCTTCTCTTCCTTCATCACTCTTGCATTTTATTGATTTTTGGATTTTCTATAAATGTACAAAGTACTGTTTTGGTTAGACATTATCTTAAATCAATTTGGGTGTGTGTTTTTCTTTATGGATCGCAAATAGTGTTTTCTATTTTGGAGGAATTTATTACATGCCTGCTTTCTGTAATGGGCCAGTCATTGCCCATTTACTGAAGCGTATCCTGCCATTAGTGGCTTTGTCCTATAAAGCATAATTGATTATACTTTATTGAAATCCTGTAGCAAAGCAAATCTTAATCAGGTTATTTTGGCCTTTGTGGAGTGCTTGTGTGTATCGGCTCTCATTCTTTCCAGCAGCTTGGATCTCTCCATAGTTTGGCATGTTTTATTTTTCCCAGCGTTCAAGAAAATGTCAACATTCTGTGAAGGTAATCTGATCATAAAGTCTACTTTAATTAAGCCTATTTGAACCAAATATTGATGTGCTGTATCGTTTGGTGTGTAAATTTAAAGAATACTTATACAGAAATACAAAAAGTATTCATCATAAAGCTTTCTTTTTCTTTTTTAAAACATTAAAATGTGTGTTGACTCTATAAATTGTAGATGAATACCTCTTTGGTTAGAAAATCTTGGTATTTCAAGTAGTTTTTAAAGAATGAAATCTGTACCTTCTACAATTGAATAAAAAGTTTAAATAATTGTAGGGTTAACACATTGGGTAGTTTTTACATTTAGACTTATTTTTGAAATGTTTTTCATTTGAGTTATTTGGTCAGAAACAAAGAAAACTAAGCCTCAACAGTGTAAAGAAAGTACATATAATTGACTTTCTCACTGGAGAAAGGAATTCATTCTTCTGGGTAGGTTAACAGTCTTAAAAACTGCTTTTGAATTCCTGTTTTCTGCATTGGTGTGTTTACATCACAGAGTCACTTTTACATAATAACATAAACATAAGAGAATGAATTGTATTTATTTTACAATCCTAGTGATGTGATGGAAGTTGGATAGAGTCAAAATATTTACAGATTATTTTTTTATCCTGTTTGTCATTGAGGAAGAGGTTATACAAAGACAATTAACCCTTCTCTCAAATTTTGCATCTTCAGAGGCGAGGAACTGCTCCACCTCCAATGAAACTGCCGCCTCCTTATAAAGCTCCATCTGATGATAGTGATGAAACTGAAGAAGAATATGCATTTACCAACAGTGAGTTCCTTTTCATTATTTGGGGTGGATGCAGAATTTATTAAAGTATGCTTTAATGATTGTTGTAAATTGTCAGATACAGTGGTATAGCTTCTTAGAAAATGTGCATGGACATATCTTGCTGAAAAAGAAAGTTTACATCTCCAAAACTTCTGTGACTTTATTTTCCTAAGTTTTTGTCTTTGACACTAATATAACAGAGTGAGGATCAAAGGCAGCTGGGTGGTAAACTTTTATCTACATTCCCTCCTAGTCCTACTATTTGGTTAAGATTACACAAATGCTAAGAAGTCCTTGAAATTGGAGTTTGACCCATAATAATCAGAGTTGAATGTAGATTTTAGGCCTGGATTACGTGCCCTACTCAAATGGATGGTGATATTGCCAATGCAAAATTACAGAGGGCCAACGAAGTCATAATTTTTCCTTTAGATGTAATTTCATGACGTCCTTTTGCATTAGTTGTATCAAATATACATTCACACATATATTTAATGGAGGCTTTATTTAAAAGAATTTACATATCTTTTATGTATGTAAAGTATATGTAGTTTAGATCTGATTGCTGTTGTGTATGGAATTTATTTTGAGGGTGATGAAAATGTTCTAAAATTAGATTGTGATGATGGTTGCACAATTTGTGACTATACTGAAACCTACAGGATTATACATTTGAATGGGTGAATTTTATGGGTTTTTGAAATTTACATATTTTAAAATAATATTTTTCCTTCTATTATATAGAAAAGGAGTTTGATACAGAAATTGAAAGAGTTAAAATTCTGGCTCCAGTACTTCCTAGTGTGTGACCTTAAGCATGCCCTCTTCTATGAAAATAATGGTACCTACTTCAAAGGGGTTGTGATGAAGATTAAAATAAGGCGATAAAGACTTTAGCCTGGCGTATTGTGAATCTTCAACAAGTATTATAAAGTTGACTATAACTTTATATTTTTCTAAATATAATAATATATAAATGAAATATAAAAAGAAATATAACTATATAACAATTAAGTTGACTTTATAAAAACTTGGTTTGTACTTTGTGATTTTACCGAACGCTTTCTCATGAATTTTCATTTATTCAACAATCTCTGTTGAAAACCAACTGCTTTTCACTAACAGTGCTAAGTGAGCCTTCTGTGAGATAAATGAAACATAGCTCCTTTTTTTCTCTGTGAGGTCACCAGCCTGGAAGGGAGGATACAAAGGCATGGAAACAAAATTTCATAAAGGTACTGCAGTGCCTTGGTTCTCAACCTCTTTGGAAGAGCAACACATGATAGATACGATTGATATATGTGTGCGTTTGTGTAATGTAATCCCTTGTTTTGATATAGTTATTAGGGTAGCTGCAGTAGAGTGGAGATGGCTTGTTGATTATTCATAATTTCTGGGATACTAGAATGCCCATATTTGCATGGTGGTTAGGAAACCTCGTTTAAGCATGTGACTCAGATTACATTCTAATCCTAGCTCTACCACTTAGTTGTGAATTCATAGACAAGTTTCTTAACCTCTTCATGGCTCACACTTTCCTATCGATATCGAGGAGAGGGGATGTCTTATAATAATCTGCCTCACAGGATTGCTATGAGCATTAGAGGAAAAAGCATTTAAAGAACTTAGTATAAGGATTGTGATACCTAGTAAACACTCTGGTTTACCATGTGCCAGGTCTTCATATGTGTTAATAACTCTATCAACATAATAACTTTGTGAGGTTTCTAAATGTACAAATAAAGAAATAGGCTCAGAGAAATTAAGGAATATGTCAAAAACTACACAGCTAATAAATAGTGGACATGGAGTTTAAATCCAGGCACTCTGACTCCAGAGCTGGTACTGTCTGTCATCTACTCTTCCCATTACTTAAAACATTACTATCCCAGCAATAGGAACAGAGTGACTTGGGGTTATCTAGTGAATATCACTTTGATACCATTAGATAGGCAGAGCAGTTCCCCAGAGTTCCAAGACCATGTGTACATGTGTGTTCACAGCACATATTCACAGAGTTAGAGGGGTTCAGGAAGGGCAGTGATTTACACTGAAAGCTGATACAGTAAGTCTCCTACATAAAAATGAGTTCCATTCTGAGAGCACATTCGGTAAGTCCAATTTGTTCGTAAGTCCAACAAAGTTAGCCTAGGTACCCAACTAACACAATCAGCTTATATAGTACTGTACTGTAATAGGTTTATAATACTTTTCACACAAATAATACGTAAAAAACAAACACAAAAAATAAACATTATTAATCTTACAGTACAGTACCTTGAAGAGTACAGTAGTACGGTACAACAGCTGGCATCCAGGGGCTGGCATCAAGTAAATAGGCAAGAAGAGTTACTGACTGGAGGAGGGAGAGAAGGATCGTCAGCCATAGGAGATGGAGGGCAAGCTGCAGTTTCACTCACGCCTGATGTTGATGGCACAGGTTCTGGTTCCTTGCTGGATTCAATTCTATCTAACCTCTTGAAAAAACATCCAGTGATGTCTGGGTAGTAAGTCTTTTTTTCTCATCTTAGATGACACAGTAGCACTGGATTGCATTCTGAACGGCTGCTGCAGCCTTCGTGTACCATTCTACATTCGGGTCCTGTGCCTCAAAAACTAACAGTGCCTCCTCAAATAAAGAAAATCCCCTTGCCACTTCCTGCATCATGAATGTCTTTGGTTCTTCAGTTACTTCTTCCTCTTGTCTCTCTTCATCCTTTCTCTGGGCCTCCAATTCCATCAGGTCTTCATTAGAAAACTTGTGTTTCACAGCAAGGAATTCAAAGAAGTTGTCCTCTTACAGATCTAGTTTGAAATACAGATACTGTACTACTGTACTCTATATAGTACCTTTCAGTAAAGTACACAAAAGCACAACCACTTGTGGAGGATGCATACACATGACAATGTCCATAACACTCGTGAACTAACTTACGTGATTGGACATGCAAATGCATGTTCACATCTTTGACAGCTGGCAACTTGAAGGTTCGTATGTAGGGGACTACTGTATAGACTTCTAGTATCAAATTCATCTCCTAACTATGACATTTCACAAATTCTCCAGCAAATTTGGGCTGTGAATATGACTTTCCGTTCATTTTGCTCCCCATTTTTTCCCTTCCCATTGAATTTTCTGTTAACCTTCTCCAGAAGGGTTTGAACCGTATGGAGCTACGAGATGGTTCACATTTAAAATGTAGATGAACCTAAAGCCTCTAGCTTTCCTGTATTTCTCTTGATATGGATCTGGTGAATTTTTCTTTGCTCCTTAACTCTTTTTTTTTTTTTTTTTTTTTTAATTTTATAGCTACTTTATTTATTTATTTATTTATTTTTGGCTGTGTTGGGTCTTCGGTTCGTGCGAGGGCTTTCTCTAGTTGCGGCAAGTGGGGGCCACTCTTCATCGCGGTGTGGGGACCGCTCTTCATCGCGGTGCGCGGGCCTTTCACTATTGCGGCCCCTCCCGTTGCGGGGCACAGGCTCCAGACGCGCAGGCTCAGTAGTTGTGGCTCACGGGCCCAGCTGCTCCGTGGCATGTGGGATCTTCCCAGACCAGGGCTCGAACCCGTGTCCCCTGCATTAGCAGGCAGATTCTCAACCACTGCGCCACCAGGGAAGCCCTTTGCTCCTTAACTCTTATTAAATGAATACTCCGCTCATCTTTCCAAAACTAAAAGCAAATTGGTTCACTGTTTTATCAGATTCTTAGTGTCCCAAAACTAAGCATTTCTTTTTACAGTGGTGAAAGTATGATTACATAACTTTCCCATGGTCCAGGACTAGGAAGTGGAAGGCTGGAATCCAAGCCGTAGGCCTACCAGGAAGTCATGATTATATTAGAGAGATCACTGACGTGAGATACTCATGATTCTAAAGTGTAGTTTAATCTAACTTAGGTGAGCTTTGGTAAGTTACTCATTTACAAAGTTCATCTGGTCAAGAAATACTTATTGAGTGGGTATTTTAGGTGCGCAGACACTGTTTTAAGTGTTGGGAACACAGCAGTGAACAAGATCTCTCATTAACTTACATTCTAGAGGGGGAGAAAGCTTATAAACAATAATTAAATATTGATAAGTAATGTAAATAACTAAATAAAACAAGGTAGTGTGAGAATAAGTCCCTTGGAGGAGGCAACATTAAGTGGAATGGGTAAGGAAGGCCAAGCAAGGTAGGACCCAAATGACAAGAAGGAACAAAAGAGCTGACTTTTTAGTCATCATATCGATCAGATTTTTTTTCAGACTGTGATCCACAGTAAAATAACATATATTTTATTTAACAACCGAATGTAGATGTGCACGTACACACAGACACACACACTAACATGCATATATAAGTGAAACAAAAGTTTCATGAAATATAACTTACCTTTATAACATATGAAGAATTTATTCTTTTTCTATACTATTGTTATGTTTTTGGCCGCACCACGTGGCTTGTCGGGTCTTAGTTCCCTGACCAGGGATTGAACCTGGGCCCACGGCATTGAAAGCGCTGAGTCCTAACCACTGGACCACCAGGGAATTCCCTCTGTACTGTTTTATTTCACTTTTTAAAATGTTGTTTGCAACTCGTTTTTTCTCTTGATCGACTAATGAGTCGCAACCTGCAGTATGAAAACCACAAATTTGTGGTTTTCAAACTTCAGTGTACATCAGAAGCACCTGTTGAGCTTGTTCAAACACTAATTGCTGACCCCTACCCCCAGTTTCTAATTTCTTACATCTGGGAGCACCCAGTAATTTGCATTTCTAGGTGATGCTGATACTTCTGATTCAGGGCCGACATTCTGAAAACTGCTGATCTGGATGGCATTAAACTCACGGGAGCAGGTGAGGTAGAGAAGTGTGTATAGACAGCAGCAAGAAGGGAACCCAGCACATGCCTAGCATAAGAGCATCCTAGCATAAGAACACTCTGAGGAGATTGTAAGATTAAGTAGTTTAAAAGAATGTGTTTCAAGAAAGGTTCTGTCACTGAACCTCAGTGGTCAACTGTGGAATGATTCTGAGAGGCTGAGGAGGTTGGAGACAGAATAGTAACCGTTGAACTTAGCAACGTGGGGTTGCTGAGGAAGAACAGAAAGAGGATACTTGGTAAAATAACCAAGGGAGTTATTGTTCAGGTTGTTGTGAGAATTCAGTGTTACAGTCAACACAGGCATGCCTCCTTTTATTGTGATTCGCTTGATTGCCCTTCACAAATGATTGTGTCTCTTACTAATTGGTTTGTGGCAACCCTGCATTGTCAGATGATAGTTAGCATTTTTTAGCAATAAAGTGTTTTTTAATTAAAGTATGTACATTGCTTTTTAGACATAATGGTATTGCTTACTTCGTAGATTGCACTGTAGTATAAACATAACTTTTATATGCATTGGGAAACCAAAAAATTGGTGTGACTCACTTTATTGTGGTGATCTGCAACCTAACACGCAACATCTCCCAGGTATACCCGTATAGAGAGGGTGTTACATAACAGGCATTTATATTATAGATCACTCATCTTGCATAGTTGAACATATGACATTCTAGTGCCTAATTTCCATAAGAAGTCTTACAACCATCTTAATAATGAAAATTTCTTGAACTTTAATTAAGAATTATGAAACAGTTAAAAATTAAGAAACAATATCCACATAAATGCTTAGCTGTTGACCAAACTACTATTATCAGACCTGCAGGATTTGTCAAAGGGAGGTATCAGTGGTGCAGAACTTTTTACTTTATGGTATAGTCTTTAATACCTAAATTTAAAGCTCGATTGCCCTGTCAGAGGTTTAAGATCATTGAGTGCATGAAATGATCACTCAGTTCACTATCACATGGTGACTTTCTAATCTTTGTTTCTGGCCTTAAACTCACTCTGATATCCTGACCCAAATTTTCAATTGGCTGTTGGAAAGATACCATATCTTTATTATCGTTCTTTCTGACAATGGATCAACACATGTAGATGAATCTTCTTTCCCAATCTCTTCTCATATTTGTAGTTTCCTTTGTATTTTTATTACCACAATTTTAGTAACTGTATGGTAGTAGCCACAGTTTATTGAATACCTACTGTATGCCATAAATTCTCCCCAGCTCTTTAAGTGCATTCTCAGAAGAGCCTTTGAAAGGAGATAATATCTCTTCTGCTGATTTCAGCTTCATGTCGCATTATTTGGAAAACCTTGCCTGACTCCTTCTTCTAATACTTATTCCTGTATTTTTCTTTCATCGTATTAACAAAATGTAATTATTTATATACTTATTAGATTAATCTGTCTCCCCCACCAAATCTCTAAGTTCCATGAGGCTAGTTACCCTCTGTTTTGGCCTGGCACATTATAGAAATTCAGTATTTGGGGCAAATTAATGAAAGAAGGTACGTGACTCACGTAGTTACATGGGGATGCACTGAAAACCCAGGTGTGCTCCTGGTGCCTCGGAGGTACCCTTTCTCCTGAGCTGTACCATCGCAGTTTCAGAGCATTCTGTCCAGAACAGCTTGACATCTCTTTCTCAATATGCCACCCATTACTTTATCTAAAAGTTTTGATCCCCAGGGGGATTTGCCGCAGTCTCCAGAAAGTCCTGCTTTGTTCACCTTCGATCCCAGAAGTTAAATGCTTTTATATCACTTGGGTGATTCTATCCTGTTGGCGTTCACTCTTTCAATTATGGTTTTAAACTGCAGAGAGCAGAAGGTTTGGAATGACTTTCTGTAACATAAGGGAATGAAGCAATGAGAGTCATACAATATAGACATGTCTCTTGATGTCTATTAAGTCCTAGGAATTCAGAATATAATTGACTTGTTTGACACCTGGCTTTTTAGTGCTATAACAGAGATGTGAATAGAACTTCATGTGGACGGTCTCTTAAAGCCCTTTCTTTATCCTTTAATTTCAGAATAGCATACTCTCCTGAGGTATTTTGTTTTTCCACCTTTTTTTTTGTTTTTTTACCTCAATAAGGGTCCGGTTTAATTATGACAGTGATACATCTTTATGGCATTTTGCTCAGATTCCTCCCTCCCCCCAGTTATATGTCATAATGTAATATTTGGTATAAGGAATATATTTGGGTTATGAAGCATAATAAAATTAGCCCATGAACCACACCATGCAAATAAAAATTAGATTACAGATACCTTGCATCTTTATGTTTTACTTTAATTCTTATTGTTTTTATTTCAGTTGTTTTTAAGGATAGGATACTAGCTAAGACCTTCTGAAATGTGATTTATTAGCAAATCACTCAGAGTCACACTATGTGTAAGTTTAGAGCTTTTTAAAAAACAACAACTTTATTGAGATATAATCCACATTACCATGCATCTACTTAAAGTGTCCAATTCAGTAGCTTTTAGAATATTTAGAGTTGTTTAACCATCACCACTATCAACCACGCCCCAAACCCTGCTCATTGGACGTCACTCTTCTTTACCATATTTATTCAAAAATTGTATAAAATACACACACACACATATTTTAATTTTTTAAAAAGACTCCATAAATAGTCTTCATGTGTTCCCATGGAGTGGTCTGGGGAACCTGTCCCAAACCTCTCTTCCTCTTACAAAAAACGCCCCCAAAACTGCATTTAAATTTGGAAGAAGACAAAGATGCCTGCTAGTCCCACTGTCCTCAAGATCTAGCAGTGCAGTAAGATCACCTCCTCTTCCCAGCTCAAAAAGCAAACAAACAAACAAACAAAAAACAAAACCAGAAAGAGAAAAAAAATATTATTCACAGATAATACAGTTGTCAATCTCAAAAATTCAAAACCTAAAATAATCTTTTAGCAAGAGTAAGTCAGGCTATATATTAATTGCACATATGAAAAAAATCTTCTAATCAGTATTATCTACTTAGAAAATATGATAGAAATTTCCTAATAGAAATAACAGAGAAACTTTTTAAAAACCCAGTAATAATACAATTAGAAATGCAAATCATGGCAATGACCCATAACTTTTGAGTCATTTACTGTTTGGCAATGTGATGAAAGCTATAAACCTACCCTCAAGAAATATGTATGCAGATACACAGAAATATTGTCACCCACAACCCCTCCCCCCCAATTTTAAATAGGCATCATTTTGCCTATTTAGTGGAAGTCCTGAAGCCCGTTTAAGGTAATTCGAATCTAAATCCTAAGAGTATATAGGCATTTTTTTTAAATA
Source organism: Balaenoptera acutorostrata (assembly GCF_949987535.1). Taxonomy (NCBI): domain Eukaryota; kingdom Metazoa; phylum Chordata; class Mammalia; order Artiodactyla; family Balaenopteridae; genus Balaenoptera; species Balaenoptera acutorostrata. The sequence goes on from NC_080064.1 coordinate 53,418,948, forward strand.
TGAGAATTTCATTGAACATTGATTTGGAAATGAAATGCTAGGCAATTTTGGAAAAGAAAAATATTGAGAGGAGGGGGACACATACTTCCCTAGTATATGAATATATTCTAAACTGGTGTTTTTCAAACTCAATCTGGAGCTTTTAGAAATGAGTGAGAGAGTTTTGACCTGTCTGAAACAGTTTTTCTCAACCTTGATTACTGACATTTTAACCTTTAATTCTTTACTGTGGGGGACTGACCCTTGCCCTGTAGGATGTTTAACAGCATCCTTGATCTCTACTTACTAGATGCTAGTAGCCTCTTCCTCCCACCCCAGTTGTGACAACCAAAAATGTCTTCACACATTGCCAAGTGTCCCCTGGTCTAAATGAATGGGATATTCTGTTATATATTAGTTGGGGTGCCAAGGGCACTGCATTGTATGGGATAATCTTGTACAGTAAAGAATTATCCTGCTCAGAGTACCAGTAGCACTCCAGATTAGAAATATTCTTTAAAACTATAGTAATTAAATCAGTTTAGTATTTGCATTTGAAATGATCCTGAAATAGACCCAGGTGTCTTATAAAAAGTCTAAGATTTAAAAAAATATACTCTTGGTACAGGGAAATGGTTTCCATATTATTAAAACAACACTGTAAAAGAAAATAGTAATCTGGCTTATATAAAAATTAAAATATGTACACCCATATTTTTGTATACATATATATTCAGACGAGAAAGACATGTACAACAATAGAAAAACAAGCAAATATCAGACATTGTGTAATAGATTTGAGCAACAAGTACAAAAAGTCTGTTCAGCCTCACTAACAATGAGAGATATGAAAATTAATAAAAAATCAGATTTTTTATCCCATCAAATTACTAAAGATTTTAAAAATTACTGTTGCTCATTGTTGGAGAGGTTGTAGAAAAAAAGAGTTCTTTTATACTGTTGGTAGGAATTTGAATTCATGTTATTTCTTTCTAGAGACTCAGCTGGTGGCACATATAAAAAATTTAAATGTGCATATTTGAATAATTCAACTTCCAGTGATATATCTTACGGAATTTGTTGCCCACGTGAATATGTGTGTCTGTGTGTACATATACCTACAAAGAAGTTTGCTGCTGCATTTTTCACTAGTAGCAATTAGATCAATACATGTTATATGAAATTAATACATACTATAGCCTTAAGTCAGTTAATCTCTAAGCATTTCTAGCCATTTGACCTGGAACAAGTTGCATATCTTTCCCTTAGTTTCCTCATTTGTAAGATGGGGATGATAATAGTACTCCTTTCACTGGGTGCTTGTGAGAGACTGGAAGAAACGATGTATATAGCATGCTTATATGGGAAGTGACACATACATAGGAGGTACTCCAGAATGTTAGCTGCTACCTGTTATTATTATCAATAGCAATACAGTGTTCTTCAGTGTTTGCCAAATATTGCCATTACAGAATGAAATTCTGGCATAAGTATATATTAAAAATTTTATCCAGAAGTTTTTATAATTTTTTTAAATTTTAGAAATCAGTCTTTTGAAGTTTAACATTATTATGTAGGAACATTACTTTATTAACACTGTCTACTACTGACAGTTCCTTGATCACTGTTGACTACTGTGACACGTTATACTTTCACTTTCAATGGAAGTCATTAGAAGAGAAAGATATTTTGGAGTACTTCATTTTTCTTTGATACTTTTTGTCATCTTATTCTTTATTTTCCCTGGACCAAAGGTGGAATTATCATAGAAGGATTTATTTATGATTTTGTAATTTTTCCCTCCCATGGAATTTCAATGTTGTAGGGTTGGCATTTTACTTTCATTTCATTCCTCCCAGTGTGGGAAGAATACACAGGAGAAATTTTTGAGAAAAATTCATGGTCCAAAATGAATGAATATAACAAAACAGAAACAGACTCACAGATATAGAGAACAAACTAGTGGTTCCCAGTGGGGAGAGGAAAGATAACGGTAGGGGATTAAGAGGTACAAGCTACTAGATATAAAATAAATAAGCTGTTACAAGGATATACTGCACAGCACAGGGAATATAGCCAGTAATTTTATTAACTTTAAGTAGAGTATAATCTATAAAAATATTGAATCACTATGTTGTACACCTGAAACTAATAGAATATTGTAAATCAACTATACTTCAATAAATTTTTTAAAAATTCATGGTCAAATAGAATTTAAAAACTAAAACTACAGCTTTTATTTATTTATTTATAAATTTATTTATTTATTTTTGGCTGCATTGGGTCTTTCGTTGCTGCGTGCGGACTTTCTCTAGTTGCGGCGAGTGGGGGCTACTCTTCCTTGAGGTGCGCGAGCTTCTCATTGCGGAGGCTTTTCTTGTTGCAGAGCGTGGGCTCTAGGCGTGCAGGCTTCAGTAATTGTCGCACACGGGCTCAGTAGTTGTGGCTTGCAGGCTCTAGAGTGCAGGCTCAGTAGTTGTGGCGCATGGGCTTAGCTGCTCCGCGGCATGTGGGATCTTCCTGCACCAGGGATCAAACTCGTGTCCTCTGCATTGGCAGGCGGCTTCTTAACCACTGCGCCACCAGGTAAGTCCCTAAAAGTACAGCTTTTAAAGATTACTTTGTTTAATATGAGTGCTAGTTTGCTGAACAATCCTACAAAGTTTATGACGTGGTTTAATCTCATGCTTTGTAGTATTTAAATATTTAAAAAATCAACAAAATCAACATTTGTTGGTTCACAAAGGTTATAATGTTCTTTGTAGAGGTAATTTTCAATATTCATATAACTGTCAATATATTTTTCGACTTAACCTTTTAAAAAATTCAATAATTTTAATACAAAAATCAGCTTTTATCCTTATCTTTATTTGCGGTATTTTACTCTTGTAATAGTAAACAAACATTTACACTTTAGTAAGCTGATAAAATTTCAACATGTCAAGCGCATAAAGAAATTTTTCACTCCAAGTTACATCAAGAATGCTAACCTAGCATTTCTATTCTAGTGAATAGAAATGTCAGCCTTGTTTGAATCACTGCCATTAATATACAGTTTTTTATTGTTAATCCATGTTGCCCCAGGATTATTGATCTTTCACTGGTTCAGAGGTGCCTGAATGATACCCAGGTGTCTCTCAGATCTTTGGCTTTCTGGAAGCAAAGCCAAATCACAGATTTCAGTCAAATTCTAAGGCCAAAGCTGAACTTTATAGAGTCCCTTGTATTTTTTCATCGAAAAAAGTCCAGAAGCATGCAGGTCAAACTGCTTCAAGAGGGGAGTTTTAAGAAGCTTCTACTATTTATTTGATCCACTTGAATTTTGTATAACAAAATATGTTTATTTGGAAGAAAAAAAGCATTTTGTCTTACAGCTCAATAATAAGAAAACAAGCAACCCAATTTTTAAAAATGGGCAAAACTTGAAATGACATTTCACCAAAGAAGATATACAAATGGCTAATAAGCACTCGAAAAGGTGCTCAGCATCATTAATTTATTAGGGAAATGCAAGTTAAGCCACTACACATCCACCAGAATGATTTCAGTTAAAAAAACAGACATACAGGGCTTCCCTGGTGGCGCAGTGGTTGAGAATCTGCCTGCCAATGCAGAGGACACGGGTTCGAGCCCTGGTCTGGGAAGATCCCACATGCTGCGGAGCAACTAGGCCCGTGAGCCACAATTACTGAGCATGCGCGTCTGGAGCCTGTGCTCCGCAACAAGAGAGGCCGCGATAATGAGAGGTCCGCGCACCGCGATGAAGAGTGGCCCCCGCTCGCCGCAACTAGAGAAAGCCCTCTCACAGAAACGAAGACCCAACACAGCCATAAATAATAAATAAATAAATAAATAAATAAATAAATTAAAAGTTAAAAAAAAAAAACAGACATACAGCTAGAATCCTCATACACTGCTGGTGGAAATGTAAATTGATACAGCCACTTTGGAAAATGGTTTGGCACTTTCTTAAAAGGTGGAACATAAGTTTACCATAGAACCCAGCAATTCTACTTCTAGGTATACACCTAAGAGAAGTGAAAACCTATGTCCACGCAAAGACTCCTGCGTGAATGCTCACAGCAGCATCATTTATAGTAGCCAAGAACTGGAAATAGCCAAATGTCCGTCAGCTGGTGAATGGATAAACAAAATGTTGTATATCCATACAGTGGAATATACTCTTCAATAATAAAAAGGAGCAAAATACTGATACATGCTCATTATCCTAAGTAAAGGAAGCCTGATGTAGAAGACTACATGCTATATGATTACATTTATATAAAGTAAACAAATTTTTAGGACAGAAAGCAGGACAGTGGTTGCCTAGAGTTTGAGTTGTGTTTGGGCTTCAAGGAATTTTTTAGTAGGATATTCTAAAACTGGATTGTGGTGATGATTGCACAGCTCTATAAGTTTACTAAAAATCATTGAATTGTGTGCTTGAGTGAATTTTATGTTATGTAAATTATACTAAATAAAGCTGTTAAAATTATTTCAAAGTTAAGCATCATCTTACACTAAAGGACCACATCTGTAAAGGATAGTTAAAACTTATTAATTATAAAAAGGTCTCTGTTAAAGGAAAAGGGCAATCAAATAGCAAATTACTATAAAGAAGGGAGCAGAGGTATCTTAATCAATGGGTTCCTTGATGGTGATGGCATTTAAGAACCATCAAGTTCAACTGGTCTAGCTAATTTTACAGTCCAGAATCCTAAGACCCAGAGTAATTAATTTGCCCCAGGTCACAGAATTAGTTATTGTTGAGGTCAGTACTGGAATCTAGGTCTTATTTCTGGGCCACATTTAGGCTCTCCCTTCAGTGCCTTCCTATGTGCACCATGCTAATTTTAAAAATTATTTATTTATTATTATTATTTTGGCTGCGTTGGATCTTCATTGCTGTGCGCGGGCTTTCTCTAGTTGCGGCGAGCAGGGGCTACTCTTTGCTGTGGTGTGCGGGCTTCTCATTGCGGTGGCTTCTCTTGTTGCAGAGCACAGGCTTTAGGCACGCGGGCTTCAGTAGTTGTGGCTCATGGGTTCTAGAGCGCAAGCTCAGTAGTTGTGGCGCATGGGCTTAGTTGCTCTGCGGCATGTGGCATCTTCCTGGACCAAAGCTCGAACCCATGTCCCCTGCATTGGTAGGCAGATTCTTAACCACTACGCCACCAGCGAAGTCCCCATGCTAATTTTTAACATGAAGTACACTCATGATTAATGAAGATTTGTTGAGCAACTAGTCATTCTTTCTGTTTAAAAAAATTTTTTGTTTGTTTCCTTGTGGGCTCTGTAGTTGATCTCTACCTGGCCTATAGATGTCACTACAATCAACAGCAGTTATTACCAAGGATTTAAAGAATGTTAAGAATACTCACCTCATAAGCAAACAGCGTTCATTAGTGGCTTCTAGTGGTCTTTTCACGTTCATTTTACTACTAAATACATGAATGTATTTGCTCTCTCCTTTTTTTTTGAAACTGCAAAGTAGTAAGATTAAGACATAAAAGCTAAAATTTAATTTTTCAGTTTTCTATAAATTCTTTTTCTCATTTCCTATAGTTAATTATCCTTTTCTGGACCCTTCTCTTTATAATTAAGTAAAATAAGTGGAATTCTTATTCTAGCCCTATAATTGGAGACTGGTGAACATTGCTTTCTATTTCAGTTGATTTTTTATTCTGAAAACTTCTGAAGCTTCAGTCCTTGAAATAATTTGGATGCATTTATGGGAACTATAAGTAAAGAAATGTATTGTTTTAAGATCTCTTGAGAACCATTTAAATTATGTTCAGATGTTCTTGACCTTATATTACCCATCCATTTATTTAATCAGTGATCAGATAGATGACTTCTTATTCCACATTTTACAAAGAAAGGTCAGAAGATACTGTAGTGATTGATAGAAAGGTAATCCTGAAGCAATTGCGGCTGGTTATATGATTATATTAAGGTCTGCTGGAGTTGGGGTGGGATAGGCGATGCAGTGTAGCATTTTAAGTGAAGTTGAAGAAACCTCAACCATTTCTCTAGTGATTTCTCTGAAGCTTCTGGGGGTTTTTTTCCCCCATAATTTTTGTTTTTTTTTTTCTTCCTCAGAAAGCTAACTTGAAGACTTGACTGCTTAAATAGAATCTTTACTGCACGTTTAGAATGTTACTGAGACACAAATGAATCTCGCTAGGGGATATGCGTGTTCAACGTGGTTCACCAGTTTCTTTGTTATAAAAATGATTCAGTGCTGTGAGCAATAGGAGAAAGTTGATGACCGACTATTCCCTTCACTTCAGAAAGGCTAAATCGACTGCTGTTTCCTCTTAATCTGCATTAGAAAGATGCAACTAATGTGAAGAACTATTTCTCAGCAGGAAAACCGGGTCATTAAAATGATATTAATTGAAGCTGGCCACAGAATAAATGGTTGCGTTTATCTTGCCTCCTGCTCTGGAATAGAGCGATCATCCTGATGCGAGCAGGGTAACCGAGTGCCACAGTCGGCAGCGTGAAGCATCCGAGGGTCAGATGTTGGAAACCCGGGATTTTGCTTCTCCCGGCAGACTTTCCTAGGCAGCTCACCTACTTGACAGATGTGACTGTTAGCTTGAGGGGTAGCTGGAAATTAGCTTAATTGATTGCTTCTTGTGATAGAAATAGACTGACAACTTGCCCTGAAGGAGAATAAAATCTGAGGGGGAAAAGAAAATAGGCCCAACCAAGGTCGACAGAAGAGAGAGCACAGAGTCTGTGGTGAGGATTTGAGCTGCTTCCAGCACTGAATGTTTATCAGGAATGCAGATACCCTGAAGGGAACACTGGTACAGCAATGGTCCAAGGGGGTTTCCCAGGTAAGAGATCTGTGCCTCTGTGATCTGGGGTTCTTTTGGAATGCAGTCTTCAGCCGTTTTAGTGATGATGCAGAATGTTGTTTTAAAGGTTTGAACAATGGTAAGCTAAGGCATTTATCTTCAGTCAGAGAGTGAGGGTACATATGCATGTGCAAAGCAATTGTATATTAGAAACAAACCTTTAAGAATTTCCTTTCATGTGTGTTGTAACTGGAATCGTCCCTATAATGTTTTTGAAAAGTGGAACAATTTATCAGACTGTCAGGAATATACTAGTAGTTTCAGTGCCAAAATTCTTAACACTGTTTTCATGCAGTATCCTCTCAGAATTGTAACTGAGAAGTAGATCTTGTGGACATTTATTATTGTTGTTGTTATTTGTGACTTCACCATAATCAAAGGGGATGCTTTACATTAGAACAAGGTTATTCTGATTAATTTTTAAAAAGCTGATCATTCAGCATTTTGTTGTAGATAAAAGCAAAATATCATTAAGAAATCCCAGTAGTCAAAAAAAGGCTGCTTTTTCTTAATTGTAGGCTAGCACCTTAAATAAGTATTATTTGCTAATTGTGATTGAGGTCCCATTCATCAAAACCTACAAATTCAAATTCATAGGGGTGGGGGCTTAGCACTTGGAAGTAGTATCAGGAACTTCCTTGTTAGCATATGGTTCTTGGAATCATTGCTAGGTTGGTAATATAATTACACGCAGTAACATGCTCTCTTTAGTGTATGCTTTTGTCCTGACTTTTGAAAATTAATCTATTAACGTCAGAGCTCCTTTTTTATCCAAGTAAGATATGGACTGTTTAGACATAATAAGGGTCTTCTTGTCTAAGCATTTATCGCCTAAGGGAGGCAGTTGTAAACTCAAAGCGTTAGACATCCCATTGTAGCCTTTTTCTTTTCAGCAGTGCACACGCAAATTAGGTTATTTCTACTGCAACAGCAGGATACGTGCTGCATTCCTGATGTAAGCTAGCAAACCTTATTCCTGGCTATGCTGTCAAAATAACTGAGCCAGAACTTTTCTTTTGTGTAAAATATAATTTAGTGTTGAAGTCCTGAGCTATCTAGTATCCAATTTTGTGATTTTGATTTAGAGGAAAGGTTATAGCTCTTAAATGGATGCGTCACAGATTCCTTGTAGTGACAACTGCCCATAGTGTGTTTCTTCCCATTCTATAGTTGGAATTGCTTTCAAGTGTCTAAATGTCATCTTTTTAATACTACTTCTCAAACTTGTATTGACAAGGCAGCTATAGGAATGATCCTGAATATCTGTGGACCCTCCCTACTTTTCATCACAGTCCCTAGAACAGTTTGTTCATTTTCCTTTTGTTTTAGGATGTTTCTTTATTTTTTTTAATTTTTATTTTATATTGGAGTACAGTTGATTTACAATGTTGTGTTAATTTCAGGTATACAGCAAAGTGATTCAGTTATACATATACATATATCTGTTCCTTTTCAAATTTTTTTCCCATTTAGCTTATTATGGAATACTGAGTAGAGTTCCCTGTGCTATGCAGTAGGTCTTTGTTGATGATCTATTTTATATATAGTAGTGTGTATATGTTAATCCCAAACTCTGTTTCTCCAGATTGAAAATACATGAGTGCTTTAGTTTTCTCAGTGTAACCTGCTATCCCTGATAATTTCCTTAATTTCTATCTCATCATTGTGAAGTTGCTACTGTCCAGGCTTCATAAACCCCAGTAGAACCCTCAGGATTCCCCACAGTGGGTTTTCCAGAAATTGAATAGAGTACATCTAGTCAGTAGGAATTTCTGTGTCTTTTGCATTTTATTCAAAAAATATATGAACTCAATTTTTAAAGAATGTTATTCACTATAAATATGTCTTATAAATAGACATATGTTTGTGTTATATGTGTTACTTTTCCAGTGTTCCTGCTCAGGATTAACTGTTCATGATTTTCATAATAAATATATTCAGCATTTATTAAAGGTTCCTATTTCTGTATACACTTTTAACTCCAAAGTATTTTAATGCTTTGTAACAGTCCTTATATTACTTTCACTGCTCAGTGTTTAGTTAATTTCAAAAGCATCTTTCTATTTCATGTCCCTTTTTGACATGTTCTACAAAAAGTTATACCTAGGATGATAAATAAAGGATGAGGCCTCAGTCTGGAGAGAATTTACTTTTTCTTTTGTACTGACTTGGAAACGTTATTTTAAATGGGTTTGTGCTGCTTTGATATCAGTGGTTTCATGTTGCTTCAAAATATTTCAAGTTTGCATATATGAATTTAGGTTATACACTCATCCTTTTAATTGATCCAGTGTTGAACAAAGAAAGTATTATAATTTGAATTAGAGAGAGAGTGTGTCAAAAATTAAGTAGTATTTAAAGTTATTTTCTTGAGAGACTGCCTCTGTTTTGGTGAATATAATGGGGAGGGAAGCTAAGAAATATTACTCTTAGGTTTCTATTGTATTCTCTTTAGATAGTTATGTTATACGTGTGTTTTTTTTAATGTCACATTTATCTCTTTTCCTTTACATTTACGATATGTCAAGACTGTTAAGATACTTACATAGTGTGAAGGATTCATTTTGTATATTCTGAACATATCCCAAGTCAGTTAGTCTTATTATTCCCATTTTATAGATAGTAAAACTCTTTTTAAAAGAAGGCTTGGAGTGGTTTATCCATGGGTTGGTAGAAGTATGACATAACCTCAGTTACTATGATGATATAACATTAAAACATTTTGGAGCCCAATTCAGTCCTAAGCCTATGGGGAGAAACACGCTAATCTGATCTCTGCCCTCAAGAAGTTTATGATCTTCCTAAAAAAAGAAAATGTGGATAGGTGCAGAAGCAGATGTATTGGAAGGCCCTCAGGAAGAGACTGAGCTTGAGAAGTGGGTAGGATTGGCAGGAGTGTGGCAGCTCCAGACTTGGGAGTCCACTAAAAGGCGAAGAAGTATTCCAAGCCAGGTGCGTAGGAGGGAGAGGGCAAAGATGATCTCTACCAAGAGGGGATACACGCAGGAAAGCAGAATGGGTGAATCAAGATCAGATGTTAGAGGAATAAGAATGCTAAAACTTAAAACACAAGAATTTGCTATTTTCTGAAGTGTGAATTATAGTGATAGCTAACCCTAATGTGAGACTACATTTCATAATGGTGACATAAAATTTCATTTTATTTATTTACTTTTTTTTGCATACTTAAGTTCTAGGCACTGTTCTGAATGCTTTACATATATTATTTTCTTCAATCCATATACTTTTATGAGTTTCTTTTTCAAAGTCTCATTTTATTGATGAAGTGCAAATCCTGTACTTTTTTTAAAATTTATTTTTGTATATATATATTTTTTATTTTTTGGCTGTGTTGGGTCTTCGTTTCTGTGCGAGGGCTTTCTCTAGTTGTGGCAAGCAGGGGCCACTCTTCATCGCGGTGCGCGGGCCTCTCACTATGGTGGCCTCTCTTGTTGCGGAGCACAGGCTCCAGACGCGCAGGCTCAGTAGTTGTGGTTCACGGGCCTAGTTGCTCCGCGGCATGTGGGATCTTCCCAGACCAGGGCTCGAACCCGTGTCCCCTGCATTGGCAGGCAGATTCTCAACCACTGCGCCACCAGGGAAGCCCCGCAAATCCTGTACTTTTAACAAGTTTTAATTTTACATATTTTCGAGGATCTTCTCAAGTAATCCATTGCATTGGCAAAGACAAATTGATTACTATCATTCTTTTCAGTAATTGGGCAAAAGACATGTAATTAGAATCCCCCCCCCCAAAAAAAGAAGTTCCGAATTCTTAAAAATGTTTATTGTATTCTTCAGCAAACCACATTTTAATGTTGAAAGTTCCAATTTAAAAGAAAAAGTCACAAACCAAATGAAGCTGAATTGGGGAAAAATACAGTAATGGAGACGCGCCATTAGTCTTCAGGGTATACCTCACCATGGCATCACACACAGCACGGCATGAATCAGGCCTCTCAGCGTAAACAAATTTCTTTTCCATTACTGAAAAATGTCTATATTTGGAGAAGAAATAGCAAGTCTCCTGATGCTGACAAGAAGGGAATGGGTAAGTATCTAAGGTTAATCAGATGTTTAGATGAAATTTTAAAAAATTATGAGTCGTTCAGTATTTTCATGTTCATCCTAGGCGAGGTGGGAATGTATTAGCATTTTGGTAAATGTTTTGAATTGCATTTGGGTTTTGGTTCAGTGTTGCCTGTACCTGTTCCAGGTTTTCAATATTTGCTTTCTCAAGTCTTTCAAAAACCAATACAGATATAAGAGCATGCTGGGAATGAGAGGGTAGCACTTTTTAGCTTCATGAAGCAAAATATCATGAGGTTTAAAAGGTTAAAAAAAATAAATTTACATTTAATGGACAGTTTACGAGCTTCCCATCTAGGTGTTTCCTTGAATGTATCTGATGTTTCTTGGAAACATTTTGATTATACCTGCAAGGATAAAACATGTACATAGTGATAGTCTAATAACAAACAAAATTATATTGGTTGTGGCTGTTCATCCATGCCATGCGAAGTCTCTGACAATAGCTCTCTGCTTCTGTGCAAAATTAAGTTAAATGCTTTGGTTCCTCAAATGACAGACGTTGCATTTGATTGGTTGCCAAGGCACATTTATCTAATACTTTGCAAGTTGTTTAGTCTCCTGTTTTGATTGTTCTTCAAGAAGACTTTTTTTTTGGCAGATAGATAATCTGTGTTTTCACAGATCACAGAACCTACGAAAACTAGCTTCCTAGTTTTGGCCCAAGCCACTAGCTTGGCCCTAGCTCTTCAGTTCCTATGGAGTCTATAACCTTCATAATATGTCTGTGCTCTTATTTCATTCAGTTTGTGCTTAAATAATATCACTTGCCCCATATGAATATGGCTCTTAACGCATTTACAGTGCTGTGTTGAGATTAGGTGTTTAGGTGTTAATCTCCTCCATAGCCAAAGCTTAGGTCATTGTTGATGTTCAGTAAATGCTTTTTGAACTGATGTAGAAAAGCCATTTTTGCATGTAACCTAATGAATATGCATGAAAGAATGGCCAGATCTATTCAATTTGTAAAGTGGGCATTCTCCTGGAACCGTGACTCACTAAAGAAAATGAAATAATTCTACCATCTACATGTATTACTAGAAGGTTCTTTTTATGGGCTGCATAGTGCAATGATAGTATATAAGAAAAGGACATTTTCACCCAGTGGAACAATGGTTTTTCTTGAAAAATTTTTTTTCAATAATCATAAAGAAGTTCTTATGAGGATGGCCAGAAGAGTAATGAGCAGACCAGTTTATTTTCCTACTGTCAGTCTTTTTTTTCTTTTAATTGATCAGTCCATCGTGTTTGCTTCTTCAGTGGTTTCTGAATAAATCGGTAACATGATTTATGCATTGTAATGTGTTCAGGGCAAGTAACAGAATAGTTTCTTGGTCAAGTAGGAAAAAGTAGCAACTTTTCCATTTTGTAACCAGCAAAGCTTTGGTGCAGGGTGAGCTAATTTAAAATTAATCATTTATTCCAGGATTCAGCAAACTATAGCCTTGCGCCAGATTTGGCCTGCTGCATGTTTCTGTAAATAAAGTTTTATTGGAACACAGACGTACCCATTTATTTACATATTGTCTCTAGTGCTTTCGATATACAAAACCCAGCAGAGTTGATCAGTTGTAACAGAGACATATGGCCCAAAAAGCCTAAAATTTTTACTGTCTAGCTCTTTGCAGAAAGTTTGCCAAACTTCGACTTACTCCATAGACGTTAAAGCTTTGAATCAGGTGTGGATTCAAATCCTGCCTTACAGCTTGCTACCTGTGTAGCCTTGAGGAAATTACTTATTACAAAATTGTCTGAACTTTGATTTCCTTTTTTATAAATGGGGATAATAACACCTACCCCGTATGTTTTTCCTGGTGATTATATGGCATAAAATATATAAGGTTTTTTTTTTTTTTTTAAAGAAATTCACGTTCTTTTATTTATTTATTTATTTATGACTGTGTTGAGTCTTCGTTTCTGTGCGAGGGCTTTCTCTAGTTGCGGCAAGTGGGGACCACTCTTCATCGCGGTGCGCGGGCCTCTCACCATCACGGCCTCTCTTGTTGCGGAGCACAGGCTCCAGACGCGCAGGCTCAGTAATTGTGGCTCACGGGCCCAGTTGCTCCGTGGCATGTGGGATCTTCCCAGACCAGGGCTCGAACCCGTGTCCCCTGCATTGGCAGGCAGACTCTCAACCACTGCGCCACCAGGGAAGCCCCTATATAAGGTTTTTAACGTGCTGATTTTTAACCGGTAAGCACTCTGAAAAAGTTAGCTACATATAAAAAATATGTATTAGTACATTATTTTTCCTTTGTGCAAGATTGAAAGTTAACTTGATTTTGGTACACTCTTACTGTGAAAAAATTGTTTACATGTTTATTGTGTTATATTTTTATCTTATAGATACAGTTGGTGATATACTCACAACTCTCTGTACTTGATGGCATAAATTTTGTCAACCAAGTTAGTTATTTAGGTTTTTCCCATGCTGTAAAAAAGTCAACTGTAAAAACCTTAAATTAACTTGCAATTAAAACATGGCCCTAATTCTTCTGGTAAATGGTGGTTCTGTCATTGGGGTCCCAACATAGTCCTTTGCACGTAATAATTGCTTAATTGTTCTGTGAAATAATAATGTTTTGAAGTTATTTATTCAATATCAATATTAGTTGTATATTGTTATGAAAGTCTAATATCTTCAACCATATATAATTTTATATAACCCGTAAGTTAGTGGTTAAGAGCCTGGGATTTGGAGTGTCATAATTTTAGTCCCAACTCATCTCTTTATTAATCTCTCTGAAACTCTTTCCTTAACTATAAAGTGAAGACAAAAGCACCTACCTCATTGGGTTGTTTATAAGACTAAGTGACATCATGTATATAAAATGCATAGCATCCTGCCTGCATGGAACAGATATCCTGCACATGGTAGTTTTTTATCATCATGATCATCCTTTCCCTTGTGCCATCCTATTACATAAAACTAAGCTCATCATAAAAAATTGTTTTAATATAGCTTTTATGGAGAACATTTCATACACCTCTTGATTCTTTAAAAATTTCTCCAAATCTTGATGCCAATTAGTACTCTAGAAAAGGTAATTTTATGGAGCATTTTTCTCAGTGTTCTTGGTTTCATTCACAGTTCCAGATGGGGAAACACTGATTTCTGATGTTTTGGTTTTAACAGGATGGATCTTCACTGAAGGGGGCAGAGTTAAAGATGGAAGCGTTGATATCTTGTTAGCAATACCTAAACATTCAGATGAAAAAAGATGGAAAGATAAATGAGGGTCCAAGGATATGGTTAAGCTCTCAAAATGGGCCTGAAAAGAAGACTAAAGTTCTCTTTACTGTCATGTGGAACATCTAGAACTCTGTATGCCTTTGTGTGAATTGGGAATAGCTCTTCCTTTTGGGAAAACACTGGCTTAGAAGCAGGCAGATGACTTAGCAAGGTGAAGGCCTTTGAGCAAAGGAAAAAGGAACCCCTTAACACTTTGTATACAATCTCTCACAGGATGGGAACTCCATGAGTGGTGCATGGATCGGAAATCAGCCTCTACTTGCTACCTTAGGCACTCTTGTGCAGTGCACATACTGTGCAATGAAACATGGATGGTTCTGTCACTAAAGTTTCTGAAACTTAGCTTTCTGGCATCCTGACCATTCCTAGCCTAAGCACAAAGCCATGAAAGAAATGATTAGAAGTGGTTTCCAGAGGCCAAAATGAATATGAGTACATTTGCACTCAGCTCATTTTCTGTACTCAAAAATGAATCCGTGACTTGAAGATCTTGTTAGCTACCAATTTGCAGATAAAATTTTTACTTACAGCCTATCATATTTTGCATTCATATAGAATGAAACGAAAACTACTTGGCAAAGAGACTTTAGACAGGCCTGCTGACTGCAGGATTCACACAAAAAAAATATCAACCTGACAGTAAAAGAGGTAGAAAAACTAAAGACACAAGAAATATGAACACAGCAGACTCTATTTAGTTGGACAGCAAGCAGCCTTTCACACCAAAGCTCAAACCCTATTGTCTTTTCTTCTTGTTGGGAAACCTTTCCTGATCGTCTCTGCTGAAAGTGTTGTCTTCTATAGCTATTTCCATTGGTTCTTCTCTTATTTCACTTTTATTTTCACAACCTACAGTGATATTATAGTTATTCATATATGGTTATTCATTGTATTTATAGCTTCAAGAGAATAGCATGTCTTGATGTATATTTAATTCAGCATGTCTTGTCCATGCCTTGGACAGAGGACACTCTCAATAAATATTAAATGAATGAGTGAATGGGTAAACATCAGAATATGTAAAATTATTCAGAGGGCATGTGAATGGAAAGGGTTTGGGCATTGACTATATTCTTCCATTTTTTAAATATTTTTCTCTTCTTGAAATATTCATTTCAAATACCCTGTCTGGAGTTTAGTTTTGAGTTACTGGTACAAAGCAATTTTATAGTTGACAAAACAGATCCAAGGCAAATCAACCTTCATGTGTAGAGGAATTGGATAAGGTTCATGGTGTGATGCTGCAGGGCTTGGGATGAGGAGAGACTTGTGCTTACAGTCAGGAGAGGACTGTTAAAGCTATTAAGGCTGAGAAAAAAATCTTCTGACCATAATGTTAAAGGAGAATTAACTTGATAGTTTACGAGGAAAGAAGATAGAGAACTACTTAGAAGATACATTAGTCTGTATGAAGTTCCAACTGTGAGCAAAGAAACCCCCAAAATAACAGTTATTCTAGAGGAAAGAAGTGTATTTTTCTCACAGGTCTGCATCTGGAAATGGGCACTGCCTGGTGTCTTGGACCCAAGCTCCTTTCCTGTTGTTGCTCTTCAATGTGGGAGCTCTGTTCCGTGCATCACTTCAGGGCCTGGGGGACACTAACTTCCGCTATCAGGGCTTATTCCAGCTGCCAGGAAGGAGAAAACAGAAGGGAAGGGCAACCTTCTTCTTTTTAATGATAATTTCTGGAAAGTTACACATAACTTAGCTATGTTTCATTATCCAGAGCTTAGTAGTACAACTACCTACAAATGAGACTAAGAAATGTTATTTTTATTCTGGACAGACAGTTAACTCTGTTAACTTATTAACAGAGTTTTTAATGGTAAGGTTTTGTTTTTTTTTTTTAAACTTTGGGTTTATTTATTTATTTATTTATCTATTTATGGCTGTGTTGGGTCTTCGTTTCTGTGCCAGGGCTTTCTCTAGTTGCGGCAAGTGGGGGCCACTCTTCATCGCGGTGCGCGGGCCTCTCACTATCGCGGCCTCTCTTGTTGCGGAGCACAGGCTCCAGACGTGCAGGCTGAGTAATTGTGGCTCATGGGCCTAGTTGCTCCGTGGCATGTGGGATCTTCCCAGACCAGGGCTCGAACCCGTGTCCCCTGCATTGGCAGGCAGATTCTCAACCACTGCGCCACCAGGGAAGCCCTGGTGAGGGTTTTTTTAATATTCTAGGAAATATGGAGAGAAAGCCATAAGCTAGTGTAAGTAGAACTCTTCTTAGAAGATAAGTAATGCATGCATTCAGTTATTCAACAAGCATTTATTGAGAGCTGTTCTGAGAGCCTAGAGTAGTTCAAGTTGTAAAGGGAGTTATCGGTGTGAGTCAGTGATCAAAGCCATGAGAGCAGCTGTGATGGTCAGGGAGAGAGTGTAAAGGCCTGGTACAAGACCCCTGAGGAACATCAGAAGGAACCTTTAAGAGCAGTGCCCAGGCAGTGCGGGAGAGGTGGAGCGTTTAACCTTAGGTAAGATGAAAAGCATCTCTTCCAATTTCACAAGACGGACTAAAGACCTTAGGCCTGTAGACACCTCAGAGAGAGCCCAGCACCTTCACTCTTCTGCCCCATCAGCCTTATAATTTATTAACTTCTTTTCTGTTCCATTCTGGCCTTAACCATCTTTTTATGTGTATGTTATAGGTTTAAAACTTTGGAAATAAGAGTAGGGAAGAGTCTACGGTATAATATTATGTTTCCTCTGCACACTTTTATATTTGTAGAACGCAACCCAAATATACTTTCTACATAGTACTTCAAGAACTTTAAGAATAGAATAAAAAGCAGCATACCTTATCCCTTTTTAAAATGTGTTTATTTGCTTGCTTGTACTTATCTATACAAACTAGAAGAGAGTGAAAATTTTGGCCTGTATAGTATTTTTTTTAAAGCTTTCTTTTTCTGTGGTTCTATAATTTATTTTATAATCAGCTGTTAGTCCTCATCCACATTGGCTGTAGATTTTTTTTTTTTTTGGCCACGCTACACACGGCCTGTGGGATCTTAGTTCCCCAACTAGGGATCGAACCCGTGCTCCCTGCATTGGAAGCACGGAGTCAACCACTGCACCGCTAGGGAAGTCCCTGGCCTGTATAGTATTTTATATCTCTTGGAGCTATTTGTAAAGGTTTATGATTTTAGTTGAATGTTGTTTATTCTAATATAATGATTTCTATAAGGTAATATGTATTTCATTATTGTTTTTTTTTAATTTTTATTTATTATTTATTTATCTGTTCATGGCTGTGTTGGGTCTTCGTTTCTGTGCCAGGGCTTTCTCTAGTTGCGGCAAGTGGGGGCCACTCTTCATCATGGTGCACGGGCCTCTCACTATCGCGGCCTCTCTTGTTGCGGAGCACAGGCTCCAGATGCGCAGGCTCAGCAATTGTGGCTCATGGGCCCAGCCGCTCCGCGGCATGTGGGATCTTCCCAGACCAGGGCTCGAACCCGCGTCCCCTGCATTGGCAGGCAGATTCTCAACCACTGTGCCACCAGGGAAACCCCCATTATTGTTTATTATAGTTTATATTAAGGTATATTAAAAAGCAATATGATCTCTTATGTGTTCTTGACTATTCTTAAAATAGCCAGTAATATAAAAATGTGATATATTGGCAGATTGAAACTTTCAGAGGAGATTTCTTTGACATACAGAAAAGGTATTTAAATTCTGCCTAAGTTGTAATTTGAAAAGAAAATAAGGTAACATTTACTCTTAATGGAGTTTGTAAGTTAGAGCTAAAAGCAAATCATGTATAAACCCCCTACTTACATACACTACCTGATCATTTGATTATATATCCTTAGAATCATATAAAAATGAATAGGATACTAGAAGACTTAATTTTATAAATAAAAAAAAATTTAAAACCTCTACTCTGTGATTGCATGTATAAATAGGATTTTATATCTATGCCTGAGTATTAAAACATGCCGTGCTGGTGAATTCTTTTTTCCTTTTTTCTTCTTCCGTTTGTTTGTTTGTTGTTTTTTGTCTGCTACAAAATCTACATTTGCCTGCTTCTTTGGAAATTAACATTATAGTGTTTTTTATATTTAATTTAATTGTAGTCTTTAAGAAAGCTTTCACTTTCACTTATGACATGGTTGTTCATTTGGATACCTTCGTAGATAAGTCATTCATCCTGTTTGGCTGACAATCCCTGCCCCCAGTTCGGTGACTTCCCGTTGTAATTGTCTAAGGGTTCTCATGGTCTTGCCCCGATCTCTTTACACATCCCCCTGATGTCTTCTGTGCCCCTTACCTTCTGGGTTCCCCCTGTGGTGGTAGTTCCTCCAGAACGCCATCCTCTTCCTTGCCTCAGAACCTTTGCACACAGTTTTCCCCTGCCTAGTAATACTCTCTCCATTCTCTTAACTCAAACCTTACTTCTTTAAGGAAGATCTCCTTGATGTCCAGTTCAGATACAGATACTTTTACTATACATGCCCTGTGGTGATTTTTCTTTATACCTTTTACCTGAGTTTGTCTTATGATTATTAGATTAATTCTGTCTCTTCCACTAGGTGATAACTTTCCAGGCCAGGTCTCCACTGTCCATCAGCACCTAGCACCATGCTTGTCAAGTGATAAGTATCACTAAAAACTTTTCGAGTGAGTGAATGAGTAAGCATAATTTTCAGCCTTTATACTTCGTACTGGAGACCTGAGCGAAGTTCACTTTTATATTACCGATTCTGATCAAGAAAAATACATAAATTTAACTCACTCTTATCTTTGGAATTAAAAAACCCATATAGTGTAGTCAAAAGCACCTTTTTATATAGAGTCAGAAGATCTGTATTCAGATTTGAGCTCAATCCCTTTCTAGTTGTGCTGTCTCAGTCAAGCCACTTAAACTTTCTGGACTTCAGGTTATTCTTCTACAATATACATAGCTAATGCCTACCTTGAATATTAGTTTGAGGATTAAATGAAAAAAACATATATGAAGGAGCCTGTTGCAGTGCCTAATATAAAACTCATTCTCAATAAATATTATTTGCATTGGAGTGTAATTAGTCATTATTATCTTCTGTGTTCATCGTAACTGTTTTTGATAGCTCTAAGCTAAAAGTCACATAATTATTTAAGTGAACCCAATGATTCTGAGAGTGCAACCCCCCCCCACCACCCCCCCTGCATGTCAATCAATGGAACCTTTTCTTTTCTATTCTTCGATCTCATGGGATAGAATTGGGGACCAGGGAGTTAAGGATTTCAGTTGACCAGGGACAGAGTAAACCAGTGACAAGGGTAGAAGTTGAGTAGAAAGGGCACAGCAGTCTGTGGGCTATAGGTAGCCTTATTTTCATGTGGAAAATTTGCAGATGTGGGACGCTCTGGGATTCTGCAAAGTAAAGAAAGTGGAGTGAAAGTGGGAAGTAGCACCAGGTGTTGTGTTATGCTTCAAATGCATTATCTTACATAGTCCCCCAAACAACTCAAACACGTGGTTGCTGTAATTATTTTCACTTTATGCATGAGGTGACTGAGAGAAGTAGGAGGTTAATCAGCCCAAGGTTTCCCAACTGCAAGTGACAGAAGCAGGATCTGAATGCACAGTCTGATTCCAGAGCCCACACTCTTAGTCACTAAGTTTTATTGCCCAATTTACTGAGAAGACATTGCTTTGGATAGTCAGAGTACCAGGGATTTGTACCAGGAGAGTTTGGGAGAGTGACACAGGAAGATGCAAGCTCCCCAGGAGCGCTCACCTGAGAATTCACCCAGGAAACAGTTTTATAGGATTTAAAGTGCATTTTCGGTGCCCTTTGTACCAGGTCGCTTGGATTTTCTCCTGCCAGTGCCCCATTGTCTTTATTTTTGAATGATAATCTCTTAGGGCCAAAGAACTCCATCAAGATGTAAGCAAAAGTGAATTGCCCGGAAAGACAAACCTGAGAAAATACTCAATCTCTCATCCTTAAGTTCTCTGAGGCTGAAAATCAAGTATTACTCATTTAACTGAGTGCTTACTATGTGCCAGATTCCATGATAGGTGTTGGGTACAAAAATGAGTCAAACACAGGTCTGGTTCTCAAGGAGCCCCAGTCCTATGAGGAAGATGAAGTCAGTCAGTTTTCACAGTGGAGGGAGAGCTTTGATAGAGGAAGGCTCAAAGTACCTTGGAAATAAGAAAAGGAAATCCTGCCTGAGGAGTCATAGAATGCTCCTCTGAGCATTGTGCAAAGTCACTAAGGCAGGGAAAGACAGAGGAGCCATGATTAGGGTGCACCCTGCAAGGGAGCATGGCAGAAAATGGAGCTCCACAGGAGTATTTACTGAGCATTTTCATGTGTTATGGACTACCATGTGTTAATAAGCCTATCGAAAATATAAGGGGTCATTTTATTTTTAGTTGGCTATACTAAATTAAGAACTCTCCTTTTAGTCCGAAAATCTTTTTTTTTTAGAATTTTTTTTCTAAACTTTTGATATTTTTTGTTTTACTAATTTTACCTTAAGTTATCTCTTAAGAGTTGGACTTTCTGTTCAAGGAAAGATACTTTAAGAAGCATTCAGTACCTGCTCTTTACAGGGTTCACTTGACTACACATTAGAAAAAAGTTGAGTATTAGATACAGTTTCATATTACCTTTTAAAGAAACATGGTGGTTTATAATTTATAAAAGAGGTAGTGATTTATGTTAAAATATTGACTCTGCCCTTTGCTAGCTAATGTGTTTGGGCAGTTCAGTTAATCCCTTCAAGTTTCAGTGCTTCTTATTTCTAGAAAGGACAATCGAAGTATTAAACAAGACCATTTATTTGGAGTAACTGTCCCTCAAAAGGCAGCATTTGTTACTGTTATAAATTTGAATTCAGAATTGCTCTTAAGAGATTTTAGATTAGTCTTCAGCAGATGTTTCCTTGCTTGCTTTCCTCCTGTGCCATTGCTTTTGCCTTTCTATTATTCTTGTTTCTTACTCGCAGGTCTATCCCCTCTCATTTATCTTTTATCTTGTGAGAAAGCAATTGCTCAGTGACGTGCAAGATCCCATCCAGGTTCTGACTGTCAGCTGCTTTCAGAGTGTGATCAGTCTAAAGAGGAGACACATGAGAACAGATTGGCTCCAATGCTTGAAACAGTTCCTTTTTCATGTTATCATCTTCACTGCCTGAAAAAGAGCCAAAAAGATACCAAAGCCCAAGGGGTAAAGTATAAAATGGTGCAAAAATACCAACACCAGAGAAAGAAACAGTTATCAATTCCTCTGTGGGAAGGAGATGAATGGCAAATGTTGTCAGTTTATTTTGACAGTCTCTGGTATCTTTCCTGTATTTTTATTATAATCATCTTAGCTACCAGTTTTTTAGAACTTAATCTTTTTGGTTTTAAATTTATTTATTTGTTTATTTATTTACTTATGGCTGTGTTGGGTCTTCATTGCTGTGCGCAGGCTTTCTCTAGTTGCCGCGAGCAGGGCCTGCTCTTCCTTGCGGTGCGCGGGCTTCTTACTGCAGTGGCTTCTCTTGTGGCTCGCAGGCTTTAGGGCGCAGGCTCAGTAGTTGTGGCGCACGGGCTTAGTTGTTCTGTGGCACGTGGGATCTTCCCAGACCAGGGATCAAACCTGTGTCCCCTGCATTGGCAGGCGGATTCTTAACCACTGTACCACCAGGGAAATCCTAGAACTTAAACTTTTTTGTTGGCATCTTCAGGTATGTGGAATACATGCTTCCTTTCATCAGCAGCTTTCCTACAGAATATTTATGTGGTTTCCTTCCTAAATCTCAGGTGTTGTTTTGGCAAATGCAGATCTCGATCACAACATAACCTTGAATAAATTTTCACAGGCTAACTTTTTTAAAAAAATAGACTATCTTAGTTATTTATTTTTTATTGTGGTAAAAAAGTATTGTGAATAGTGCTGCTATGAACATGGGTATACAAATATCTCTTCAATACTCCAGTTTAAATCCTTCTGGCAGGAGTGGGATTGCTGGATCATATGGTAGTTTTATTTTTAATTTTTTGAAGAACCTCCGTACTGTTTTCCATATCAGTTGCTCCATTTTACAGTCCCACCGACAGTGGACAGGCTTCCAACTTATTCACATCCTTGCTGACACTTCTTATTTGTGGTTTTTGATAGTAACCATCCTAATGGGTGTGAAGTGATATTTTATTGTAGGTTTGATTTTCAGTTCTCTGAGATGATTGGTGATGTCGAACATCTTTTCATATGCTCGTTGGCCATTTGTGTATCATCTTTGGAGAAAAGTCTATTCAAGTCCTTTGTCCATTTTTAAACTGGGTTATTTAATTTCTTGTTGTTGGGTTGTAGGAGTTCTTTATATATTCTGGATATGAATCCCTTATCAGATATATGATTTGCAAATATTTTCTCCCATTTCATAGCTTGCCTTTCCACACTGTTGATTGTGTCCTTTGATGAACGAAAGTTTTAAATTTTGATGCAGTCCCATTTGCCTATTTTTGTTTTTGTTACCTGTGCTTTTGGTGTTATATCCAAGAAATCATTGACAAATCCAAAGTCATGAAGCTTTCCCTTGTGTTTTCTTCTAGAAATTTTATAGTTTTTGATAAAATACTTATGTATGTATTTGTTTAAGACTTTTTTATTCAGAGCAGTTTTAGGTTCACAGCATAATTGAGCAGGAAGTTAACAGTTACCATATGCTTCCTGCATGACCCATCCCCCCACACGTACAACTTCCTGCACTATCAACATCCTCCACCAGAGTGATACATTTGTTACAATTGATGAACCTTCATTGACATGTCATTATCACACAAAGTCTGTAATTTACATTAGGGTTCACTCTTGGAGTTGTGCATTCTATGGCTTTGGGCAAATGTATAATGACATATATCCATCATTATAGTATCATACAGAATAGTTTCACTTCCCTAAAAAATTCTCTGTGCTCTACACATTTATCTCACCCTCCCCAGTAAGGAGTTAACTTTTAATCAGGAAAATTTTGAACTGTTCAGAAGATACCACCATCAAAGTATTCATTGTCCAAACTGCAGAACTACAAGACACTGATGAAATTTTCAGTCACCTGGTTTAGTAGTCATTGAAGTAAGAATTTCATCAGGACAATGTTCCCTTTCTCTCAATAAATCTTTATTAACAAAAGCTTCAAAGCTGAAAACTTTAAGAGCTAAAACTTCTTTACATTATTTTAGAGGATGACACTTTTTTAGGGTAGTTTCACAAGTACTCTTTATTTGGTCATTTTAAAGATACTGTGAGACAGTTAAGGCAGGCAAGATTATTTTCATTTAACTCATGACCAGACTGAGGCTGGACAAAAGGTAAATGATTCGCCCAAGATTTCATGGTCAGAAAGTAGAGTCCTGGGAATTCCCGGATGGTCCAGTGGTTAGGACTCCTTGCTTTTGCTGCCAAAGGCCTAGGTTTGATCCCTGGTCAGGGAACTAAGATCCCACAAGCTGCGCGGCACAGCCAAAGGGAAAAAAAAAAAAAAAAGAAAGAAAGTAGAGTCCAGGTTCTTAACCCCAGGTCTGATTTTTCTCTCCACTATACCATGTTGCCTCTCCTCTTGGACTTGGTAGCGAATGTGAATATGCTATCAGCCTATTGCAGAAGTAAATGAGATCTTTCTAGTGACTGGTTTCTTTGCCTAAACTCTGTTTAAAACATCACAGCATCTGACATGCTCTGGGATGAAATTGTTAAACAGAAGTTTTGCTATTGTTTAAAATTACATGAGCAAAATTAATGATGTATAAATCATATTATTACAAGTTATAGAATTAGTCTTCTTTCTCATAAAACCTCTGGAAGTGTCATGGGATACTATCTTGTCATTATTTAAAAATTAAATATTAAAATATACAACGTACTTTGCAACCTTATGCCTGTTACTTAAACTCTCTTAGCCTGTTTCTTTATTTTTAAAATAAAGACAATGATAATAATTTTAGAAAGCAATGCTATGTAATTAAAACTGGTTTGTGTGGTACTTTAAGGAGCTCTCCAACTGCAAGAGCTAAGGGAGGAAAGTTTTAGCTGGTTAGGGAACAAAACTCAGGTACAATGCCTACTATTACATTAAGCTAGCCACTTTGTACTCTGTAATTCTATCTTCTCAAATTCGTGGGACAAGTGATTGTTCTTTTTTTAAAGATGGGAATGTGAAGTTGAGTGACTTGCAGAAGGTCAACAGATGCAATGTGGCATCAGGGGAATTCAAACAGTACTTCTTTTTGACTTCACCATGTGAAGATCTTTTGAAAGCTTGTGTACTTTTTTTTTGATTGACTCTGGCTCCATATACCTAAAAGATAGTGTTTCTAATAATATTAAAACATGAATTACCCAAAAAAGTTGTTCTCAGCTTAATTTTGGAGTCTTTTATTACAATTTAATTCTTAGGGAAAATAAAACTCTGTGTTTATTAGAAATTTTGATTAACCTAAGTAACCTGTTTCTTGACTAATTCAGATAATGAAGAATTTGTAAGTTTGTGTTTCCATAATTTATTCATACGTTTATGCTGCACCTCCTCTGGACCAGTAACTCTAACTCGACAAAGCGGGTAGTTTCTCCCCTTATGATAGCGGAGGGCACAAACATTAAACAACTGAAGACACCTACACAAAGTACTGTCAGATCTCAGCTAGAATTCCACTTCTTCCCTGAATCTTGTTCTGATGGTTATTGGAACTAATATGTATGTACAGGGCCCTGGGCAAACATAACCAGATGATTTCCTAAGCAGGTATGCAGAGGGAAATTTGCTTCCAAAGTATCAGTTCCTAAGGGGGCCAGGTAAACTTGGCAAATATTACGTTATATTCCTTTTTCTGCATTCTACTACAGTTTGCTTTAATTATTGGAAACCCATTTCTCCCACAGAAAATATAATTAAACACCTTAATGCTGTGAGTGCCCCTGCTGATCACCATGATCTGTTGCCAGTGTGGAGCTTTTGTTGAGCATTATTGCATGACTGGGTAACGACCAAGAAGCAAAATCAGCCCAACTCTAACACAGTTCTACTATGCTATAACCATAATGAACTTGCAACTCTGAGCTTTTATAGTGATTAAAGAGCCATATTCTGTGTTCTCTTGATACTTAAAATGTACAACAAATGATTATAAAGAGTGCTTTTTGTTAAATTAGTTTTTATTGGAGTATAGTTGCTTTACAATGTTGTATTAGTTTTTACTGTACAGCAAAGTGAATCAGCTATACATATACATTTATCCCTTCTTTTTTGGATTTCTTTCCCATTTAGGTCACCACAGAGCAATGAGTAGAGTTCCCTGTGCCATACAGTAGGTTCTCATTAGTTATCTATTTTTTACATAGTATCAGTGTATATATGTCAATCCCAATCTCCCAGTTCGTCCCACCCTTCTTTCCCCCGGGTATCCATACGTTTGTTCTCTATGTCTCTGTCTCTATTTCTGCTTTGCAAATAAGATCATCTATACCATTTTTCTAGATTCCACATATATGCATTAATATATGATATTTGTTTTTCTCTTTCTGACTTACTTCACTCCGTATGGCAGTCTCTAGGTCCATCCACATCACTACAAATGAACTGATTTTGTTCCTTTTTATGGCTGAGTAATATTCCACTGTATATATGTACCACATCTTCTTTATCCATTCCTCTGTTGATGGGCATTTACGTTGCTTCCCTGTCCTGGCTATTGTAAATAGTGCTGCAATGAACATTAGGGTGCATGTGTCTCTTTGAATTATGTTTTTCTCTGGGTATATGTCCAGTAGTGGGATTGCTGGGTCATATGGTAGTTCTATTTTTAGTTTTTTAAGGAACCTCCATACTGTTCTCCATAGTGGCTGTATCAATTTACATTCCCACCAAGAGTGCAAGAGGGTTCCCTTTTCTCCACAACCTCTCCAGAATTTATTGTTTACAGATTTTTTTTTTTTTAATTACTTTTGGCTTTTTCAGTGCTGTTTTCAAAATCAGAACATTACTGGTTTGTCTCAAGACTTAGTAAAAATCTGAGGTCAGTAACAATCAAACTCTTTTTATACCTTGTTTTCCAACATCTCTAAGGGTCATTAAGGCGTTTTGAGCTTGGTTGGAGACTTCTTGTTTTAGACATTTTTCTTTAATGTGTTTAAGAATTACATAGAGATATGTTTATAAAAAAAAAAGTGATGACTCCTTGGCTGTATCACAAGATTTAGATTTTGTAGATGTGACATGGAGCCCAGTCAGCTGCATTTTATGCACAACTACCTTGGGTGATCTGTGGACCACACTTTGGGAAACACTGGTTTGGGTGTAATGGTGCACTTGCAGAAAGGCCTCACTGGGCATATTCATCAAGACTGATGATGTGTGATACAGCCACTATGGAGAACAGTATGGAGGTTCCTTAAAAAACTAAAAATAGAACTACCATATGACCCAGCAATCCCACTACTGGGCATATACCCTGAGAAAACCAT
The DNA here is from genome assembly GCF_949987535.1 of Balaenoptera acutorostrata. Classification (NCBI taxonomy): domain Eukaryota; kingdom Metazoa; phylum Chordata; class Mammalia; order Artiodactyla; family Balaenopteridae; genus Balaenoptera; species Balaenoptera acutorostrata. The sequence goes on from NC_080064.1 coordinate 53,445,572, forward strand.
AATTCAAAAAGACACATGCACCTCAATGTTCATTGCAGCACTATTTACAATAGCCAGGTCATGGAAGCAACCTAAGCATCCATCAGCAGGGGAATGGATAAAGAAGATGTGGTACATATATACAGTGGAATATTACTCAGCCATAAAAAGGAATGAAACTGAGTTATCTGTAGTGAGGTGGATGGACCTTGAGACTGTCATACAGAGTGGAGTTAAGTCAGAAAGAGAAAAACAAATACCGTATGCTAACACATATATATGGAATCTAAAAAAAAAGAAAAAAGAAAATGGTCAGAAGAACCTAGGGGCAAGACGGGAATAAAGATGCAGACCTACTAGAGAATGGACTTGAGGATACGGGGAGGGGGAAGGGTAAGCTGGGACAAAGTGAGAGAGTGGCATGGACATATATACACTACCAAATGTAAAACAGATAGCTAGTGGGAAGCAGCTGCATAGCACAGGGAGATCAGCTCGGTGCTTTGTGACCACCTAGAGGGGTGGGATAGGGAGGGTGGGAGGGAGGGAGATGCAAGAGGGAAGAGGTATGGGAACATATGTATATGTATAACTGATTCACTTTGTTATAAAGCAGAAACTGACACACCATTGTAAAGCTACTATACTCTAATAAAGATGTTAAAAAAAAAAAAAGACTGATGATGTGAACCTGTATGTTTGAGCATGGGTGCAAATATAACCATCTTCCTTAATTAGGGTGGATTAACTTTCCTGCATGCTAATTTCATTTTATATTTTAAGCCTAAAGGTAGTCAGTGAGCTTGCACTTTGCCTTTGTAGATAGATCATTTGTCAACTGCATCTGCCTCCCTGAATGATTGCCTTGCCCCACATCCCTCATTATCAGAGGGATTTAGCAGACTGGTCAGTTTTATCATAGCATGAAATAAGGAATTGGGATGAGATTTGTGAAAATGAGAGGCAAAGATAGCCCACCTACAACTTCAGTTTAGGCCTGGCCTAATTGCCCCAGTATCTGAGACTTAGAATAGTGAATCTGGCCTGATTAATGAGGATTTTTGGATTCCATTCCTGGTTTTGCTGTTTGTTTCCAATCGACCTCTCTCATCCTTGGTGTCCTTGATCATGAATGCCCTGGACTGGTTTGTTTCCTTCTCCAAACTAAATGTGATTCTTAAGAGTTTAGATACCGATTACAGAAATCAGATCTTTCTTTGCCTGCTGTTAAGTGACTGAAAGAAAGAGCCCAATCATATTTGGAATTTCTTATGCCTTTGATAGTACCTAATTCAATCTTTATTCCTTTCTCTTTTAATTCACCCTTATATCCTTAGCAGGTAGCCTAATGCCTGGCCCGGAGCAGGCATTCAGTATTTTTTTTTTTTTTTTAGGAATAAATAGAGTGGAGTCGCTCCTTTCTCTGATTCCTTAGGTTCCCTTTTCTATTCCAGCTGGCACCTTAACCCAGTTTATATCCATTTCCTGTCACTCTTGGGTTGCATAGTAATGGCCTCCTAAATGGTCAGGTTCCCCATTCCTCTCTTCTGAGCCATCCTCCCCAGAGTTGAGTGCTAATTCATCCTCAAAGAGTGTTCAAAGTGTTTCGTCCCTCTCTGCCTTATCTACCAGCAGTTCCAGGCTTACTTACCCTTCATTCTTGGGCTCCAGGCCGAATTCAGCTGCTCTCTGTTGTTGATACCACAAACCAGCCCATTTAAACTAAATCTTCACCTCCTTGTGCTTCACTCCTTGTCTTCAAGGATCGGACCTTAGTTTCCTTGTTCCTCTTACCCTTCCTTTACCTCAGATATCCAAACAGTTCATAAGCCTTATTGATTTTTTCTTTCAAATTATTTCCTATCACCACATGCGAGGTGAATTCTAATTTTTTCTCCACTATTTTTTTTTTTATAGTCTTTCTCTTGGTCTTCCTCTTTTCTCATCTCTCCTCTTCAAGTTGTCCTATGTGTATTGCTGCAAATTAATCTTCCAAAGGCTAGACTATGGGGATTTCCCTTGTGTGTTCTAGGTCTCCCCCTAAATCATGAATTCCAAAAGGACTGAGGCAGGTTTCAGAGTTCACTTCTGCCACTCTACCACATGTGGACACAGCATGCTTCTCGATCTTTCTTATGTGCTGGGTAAGCATATGGGATTTGGAGTGAGGCAGACCTGAATCTGAACTCTAGGTCTGCCAATCCCTAAATGCGAGTTTGGGCAAGTTCCATAACCTCCATGATCCTCAGTTTCATCATCTGTAAGATGGGATGATTATACCTTATAGGATTATTAGGAGGGTTTTATTTTGCTTTTCTTTTAGTTGTGAAAATTTTCAAACATTTGCAAACCTGAAGGAGAACAGTGAGTGAATTCCCGTATATTGTTCTCCCGGACTTAGTAATTAACCAGGTTTTGCTGTAGTATTTGTTTTACCTATCCTTTATTTTTCTTTTATTTTTCTTTATTGAAATAGTTTAAAACCATTCTCAGACTTGTCATTTCATTCATACATATGCATCTCTAAAAGTACAACTATAATATTGTGCACTGTATATTATACAATATGTATAATTGTGTATATATACAATACATATACACACAGTATAACCCAATAATTGTTTGGTTTTATCTAATATATAATCCATAATCAAATTTCTTTATTGTCTCAAAATGTAGTTGGCTTGTTCAAATCAGAATTCAAACAAGATTCTCACATTACATTATTTTATTGTCTCTTTTTAAAAAATAAGTTTATTGAAATATATACAAACAGAAAACTGTACCACAGTTTGATGAATTTTCACCCACCAAGCAGAACATTACTACCACCCAGAATCACTTCATGCCCCCCTTTGATTCACTATTTCTTCTCTCTTCCCCAAAGGTCAACACTGTCACTGTCTTGACTTCTAAAACCATAGATTAGCTTTGCCTGTTTTTGAACTTGATAAAAATGGAATCATGTGGTGTATACACTTTTTTTTCTTGGTTTCTTTCACTCAACAGTATGTTTCTCATATTCAAACATGTTGTTGCCTATAGCAGTACTTGTTTGTTTTCATTATTGAATAAAGTTCCACTGTATGGATATGCCACAATTTGTTTATCCAATTTACTGAGAATGGACGTCTTGAAGACTATATTTCATAATACCAAATATGCAAAGGGATCAACATAGTGTCTAACAGAGAAAGTTCAATTGATATTAATACAGTGCCTTATGTTTAAAATTTGCTCATTGCATATTGATTCATTTGAATTTTGTTTCATCTAATGGGAAAATTTTAGATTTTCACTATTGAGTATTTTTTTTCTCACAGTATGGTCTCTTAAGGAAATAATTGTAATGATTCTTATTCTAATTGACAGCCTGAATTATGTCACTTTAAAATTATGGTTGCTTTCCTTTTCCATTCATATATCTAAAATGGATTGAATTTTTGTGAATGAAAGGAAGGAAATGACTTAACTTTTCTGTTTTTCTTCCGAGTTCTGTATATACTTTTTGTTTAATTCTAGCCCTGACTCTCACCTGAGATTATTGACTCCAGCGCTGAAGTCTTTGGTTTCAAATCCCTATTTTACCACTCACTAGCTGTGTTACTGTGCAGGTTACCTATTCTCTCTGTGCCTTTGTTTCCTCATCTGTAAATTTGGGGATAATAATACCTATATCACAGGGTTTTCATAAAAATTAAGTGAGTTAAACTATAGTGAAGTGCTTAGAACAATGTCTAGCTGTTATTTTCATACTTAACTGTAGTTCTCATGTTTTGTGTCTCAATTATTAACTTCTATTTGTAGGTCCACATGATATTATCATATTTATATACTGGCAAAAACATCTACTATATTTAAGAGGAAAGTTTGTTTATTTGTCATGTCAAATATGGTTTCTTTACGCTGACACATTTTCATTATTTTCTTTATTTGGTCTGGAATTTCACTTGAGATTTGTTCCTTCCTGCTGGAGTTCACGTGCTGTTTCTTCTGATTGGTTATGAGTTTTTTTTCCATATGTTTTTACTTCTTAAATCTGCATGTACTAACAGAGAACTAAAAGTTGGTTACTGTGTAAGAAAATTAGATTAAGAGATGCTTCTCATAACCTGATTATTTTAAAGTGGAAAGGTTGTATTTAATGTATAAGAAACACATTTAAGTATTTTCTCTGTATTAAATTATTTTGTGTTGTTTGGAAACAGACCAGGTAACTAAATGCTTCTAAAATGTACTGGGTCATTATTCTGGTGTGTTGAACATTTGTTATTAAAATACTGGGCAGTGACTTGAATTGTTTCTTTCTTGGGAGAAAGGCTCTTTTACTTAGCAACACCTGGTATCCTATGATGATACGAAAACACCCTGAGACCATACTGTAGAAATCTTAATTGGCTTTTGTGGACAAGGAAAAACACTGATGCTTTGATACAGAATTATGAGCAAATTGGGATTCCTTTCTTCAGATAACATTGTCACAGGGCTGGAAAATCCATGTTTAAAGCAAGTGTTCCTATTCAGCTGAGTCAAAAGACTGTTCTCTCTCTCTAGTTATTCTAGTCTGATGTTCATTCAGAGGTACTTGAGTAAAGCCTGGTGCCAAAAGGAGTGGGTTACTTATCTCCTAATCTCTGATTTGTATTTAGAAACGGAAGGCATCTAGGTTATTTGGGCTAGGAACTACTACCACGTGACTAACACACTGTGGAAGTCAATGAAAGTCAATAGAAAGGTTGGCTGTTTGTTACAAATAGTCCTAGGAAATACCAGTAACAGGCATGTTACTAAAAGTACTTACATGATTTGTGTGTGTGTGTGTGGAGGGGGGCGGGTGTTTGTGTATAGGAAACAAAGTATGGGTTTTTTTTGTTTTTTTGTTTTTCCCTTAATTTTAGAGAAGAAACTCATTGGCTTCAAGTAAAATAATACTCTTTACCCCACCTCTTCAATTTTTTTTAGTGAAATCAAAATTAATACGTTTTAGGAAAACTGTTTTCTTTATACCTTTCCCCCCCACATATCCTTTTCCTCACTCACTGGTTGCCATGGAAACAACTCCATGCAGCTCTTAGAGCAAATGCCAGGCAGTGTGGGTTTCCCCTGTAGTGGGGTCACATGTCTGAGGCTGTAGAACAGTTTGTGCTGACTCAGCCATGCACAGGATGACCTCAGCTATGAGTTCTCTCTTAAATGCTGAGTGAGCAAACTTGCTTGTGGTGTCTTGATTTTTCAAAGATGAGAATTCAGGTCTGCTTTCCCACCACACACTAATTTTGTTTTCCTTCTTCCCTTTTGAAATTCTAGATCACCTTTTTTTTTATACCCACAGAGTAGAAGCAATTGGTAATGGAAGTTATGGAAAACATCTCAAATTGGAGAAGGAGAGATGCAGCCTAGGAGGCTGGGAGATAGAGGGAGAAAGACCGAGATTGAGATTTCAAAGTAATCTGTTGTATAGTCAAGATAAATCTCTTATTTAATCCTGAGGTATGATTGTGGAGCCAGAGATAATCTCCATATCAGATTAGTTTTGTGTCAGGCATATTTATTTAAAGGATGCCTTAAATTTGGTATCTGTGAACTTTATGGTTGACTGTCATGTCCACTGTAGAAAAAAATTTTTGCATTGCATGGGAGATTAGTCTGTTATTTACAGACCCAGCTGCCCGTGAGAATCATCTAAGGACCTTGTTGCAAAGAAAACTTTACCCTGTTTCTAAAGTTTTCCCCAGACTTACTGGCTCAGGATCTGCTGGTGGAGCGCGGTCATGATTCTGTTTTATAGGCTCTAAGGGTAATTTTTAGGTGGCCAGCCTGACAGCTAATCTAAGGAGACTAAGCCTGGGAACCATTGTTTGAGTTCCCTTAAGTGAACTTCTTATTATTTAAAATTCTACCAGTCTAAGAGATAGCTGTGATGTGAGAGTACAAAGCTCTTAGATTCAGCAGACCTGGCCCAAACACTGGCCAAATCACCTTAACTCTCTGAGTGTCATTCCACTCACCTGCAAAAGGAGGTGTTTACAAAGGTGTGGGAAGGATTCAATGACATGATGAACTGCGAAACGTTTTTTTCATGTAAGGAGATATACGATAATACGAGTATTCTAAAGATAGCTTCTTTTACTGAGGGAGAAATTGGAAATCATTTTTGTTCTTTGAGATGTTATGGGAGAAATTTAACATGATTTGGTAAAGAAAAATTGAACTACAAACTAGAAGACCTTAGATTCTAGCTATAAATTATCATTATAGCATTATATTCATTTCTTCAGTCTTATTTTTATTTATAAATTGGGGGGGTGCGTGCTGTAAGAGAAGGTAGCTTTACACAATACCTTAGTTTGTTTCGCGTGATTTAAAAGTCTCTGGTTTTATGATATGGTGAAAACATGGCATTTAATTTATCTGAAGAGTTGGACCTGTCATCAAATTCCCTTGTAGTTATGGGTTTGAATAAACATTGTAGGATAACTCAAATTCTGAGGCCTGAAAATCGTAATACAAATGAAACTGAAAATTAAAGGTCATATGTGTTACAGAGCATTTGGCTTTTTTTTTCTGTTCATGACCACTTAATCTCCTTTATTACACTTACAAATAAAATATTTGTCCACAGCATTTTCTTAAGACTTCATTTTTTTAGAGTAGTTTAGGTTCATAGCAAAATTGAAAAGGAGGTACAGAATTTTCCATATACCCCCTGCCCTACACATATATAGCCTCCACTGTTATAAAAATCTCCCACCAAAGTGGTACGTTTGTCACAATTGATTAACCCACATTGACACATCATATTCACCCAAAGTCAGTAGTTTACCTTAGCATTCACTCTTGGTGTTGTATATTCTAAGAGTTTGGAAAAATGTATAATGACCTGTATGTATCATTATAGTATCACACAGAGTACTTTGGCTGTTCTAAAAATCCTCTGCACTCTGCTTCTACATCATATTGAAACTGGAATGCAAAGTTGTCTTCGTTACTAACATATATATATATATTTTTAACATCTTTATTGGGGTATAATTGCTTTACAGTGCTGTTAGTTTCTGCTGTATAACAAAGTGAATCAGCTATACGTATACATATACCCCCATAACCCCTCTCTCTTGCGTCTCCCTCCCACCCTCCCTATCCCAACCCTTTAGGTAGTCACAAAGCACCGAGCTGATCTCCCTGTGCTATGCGGCTGCTTCCCACTAGCTATCTGTTTTACATTTGGTAGTGTATATACGTCGATGCCACTCTCACTTCGTCCCAGCTTACCCTTGCCCCTCCCCGTGTCCTCAAGTCCATTCTCTACATCTGCATCTTTATTCCTGTCCTGCCCCTAGGTTCTTCAGAACCATTTTTTTTTTTTTAGATTCCATATATGTGTTAGCATACGGTATTTGTTTTTCTCTTTTTGACTTACTTCACTCTGTATGACAGACTCTAGGTCCATCCACCTCACTGCAAATAACTCAATTTCATTTCTTTTTATGGCTGAGTAATATTCCATTGTATATATGTGGCATCTGGCATTTTTATTGTCTTACTGCTCTTCCTGTTTCATGATGCACCAAAAAAAAAAAAAAAGAGAGAAAGAAAGAAAAGATAAAGTATCAATCTCTTTGCTTTTCAAGTTTCTTCAGTTTAATAGAGTTGATTTTTAAAAGATATTGTATACATAGTCCTAATGGATTTTGTTACTTTTGAATACAAATCCAAAGAAGAAACAAACCATTTTTCTACTTCCTTTAACTGAAAGAATGCATTGTCTTTGAAACAAATTGCATGTGTCTAATGGTTTTAGGTCTCAGATGGCTTTTATGTAGCATTGTTTGGGGCATTGGCAGGAATGTAGGCAGAGCAATTGAAGAAGACCTTAGAAATCATCTGTCTATGCTTCCAACAGGCATATATTGTACATATTAACCACCTAATATATGTCAGGCACTGTTAAGTGCAGAAGACAGCAGTGCGCTAGATGTACAAGGAACTTCATGGAGTTTATATTATAGGATAGGGCAATAGAAAGAAAGCAGAAATCTAAAAAGATACTTTCAGATAGTACTGTGAAGACACACAAAACTGGGTTTGCATCCTTATTATATCAGTTTCTAGCTAAGTGACCTTTGGCAAGGTCAGATCTTATTTCACACATCTAGAATGCAGTGATGATAATTTCTACTGATAGGGTGGTTTTTAGCTTAAATGGAGAAAATTTACTGGATGATTTTAGTGCAGTTTCTGCAACTTAGCAGGTCCCCAATAAATTATTACTGAAACTTCATAACTATTCAAGGATACTCAGCTCTTAATTGTTCTAGGATTTGCTTCTTTGCTGAGCTTTATTCTGTTGAGCTTACCCGCTTCTCCTATTTAAAAAAAAAAAAAAGATAATTTTAAAAGTCAAGGAAAGCTGAATAACCCATGTTTAGGTAAATAAAGTTGGAAGAAGTTGGATGCAGGATTATTGGAAATGTCAGCTAAAATGAGTTTTGAGTATTATGCAGTAGAAGTTATATATGACCAGTAGAATGAGAGTTGGCTAGAATATCTATGATATTCAGTGTAGTTTGCAGACATTGATTGGTTTTCCTGACGACACAGTGAAATGGATGGGTGACTTCAGCTGCTGGTATTTTTCTCATAGTTTTTCTCTCTCTGAATTAGAATTATTGATATGTATGCTTGTCTTCAATGATAGATTTTAAGGTCCTTGAAAACAAATTCAGTAGTGTGCCCTTCACATCACAAGCCTGACATGAATTTGGATTCAATCAATATTTTTTAATTGAAAAATGGGAATATGCCAGTGTCATAACAAAACAATTGGCCAGAAAAATAGGGCTGGAGGTTTCAAAAGTTCGGGATAACAAATCTACAACTTAGTCCCTTGGTGGAATGTTGATAAGGGAACCAATTTTTTGAAGGTCTTTTAAGCCTATAGATAGGGTTGGTTTTTTTTAGTAATTGTGGTAAAATATACATAACAAATACACCATTTTAACTACTTTTAAGCGTACAGTTCAGTGGCATTAAGTACATTCACATTGTTGTGCAACTGTGACCACCATCCACCTCCAAAACTTTTTCATCTTCCCAAACTGAAACTATGGAAAGGGTTTTAATTCCACACTTGACTGGCACACAATTTTAAAGCCACCTCAATGACCTATGAACCATGGGACAGTCACTTGAAACAGTGCTGTTATTCCTTTGCTCCTCAAGAAGTTGTCCTTGGGACTCCTCAATATAAGTAACTCAAAGAAGAGAATCCGGGGAATAATGATGCTAGAGCCCCTTCCTCTCCTGATTCCCTTTGGAGGACGGTGTGCCTGCTTCCTTCATGCCATCATGGGGAACCACTGTTTCCTTTCACAAGTCTCAATTTTCCTCAAGATAGACAAAGTTAAAGAAGAAAAAAGTAGCTGTGTCACCAATTTTAACTTAGAACCTCAGTATAACTAAATGATGAAAATGAAATCATGGTTGTGTTGTTCCCCTAACATTTGGACCCTATGTCCTAGGAATTTTTAGTTAACGTCCATTTTAAGGTAACAACCCTATTTTACAAATAAGTTAGTAGAGGTTCAGTATTTGGTCCAAGGAACCAGTGGTGTTAAGTGCCTCAGCTAGGACTTGAACCAAATTCTGACCCTTTAGCCCTTGCTGTTTCTATTCAGCCACAAGAATGCATTGATAGAGATTCACCTTTTGTAGCCCGATTTGAGTTGTTCATCATTTGTGATAGAGCCACATTTTACCAAAGGAGGATCCCTCGTGTCATTAATCATTTACATGTCTAAGCAGTTGAATGTATAGTTAATGGCCATGAAGGTTATTTTTTTTTTTTCTGTGAAGATTGAACAAGTCAGACAAATTTTGGAACCTGAAAGTCTTTTTATATTAATTTAACACTAAAACCTTTCTCAGCTCATTCTTTTTTTCAGTCCCCAGGGGCAGAAGATTGCACTAAATGTAATCCTTCATAGCATGTTACCATCATTGGCCATCTGGGAGTCCCTGTTTGGTTTTCTTTGCTCCCTTGTATTCCTGTCTCTTTACACCCACTATAATTAACCATTCTAATGTGTTAAGTATCTGTGTTTTTGTATATGCACTTGCAAAATATGTGTTGTGGTTTTTGTGCAGAATGTTAATTCGCATAAATATTATTACACAACGATGTTGACCCCATTCTGTTTTTTCCCCATTTCATTCAGCACTATTTTGAAAATCTCTTTATGTTAGTACTAACATTAACTTATTATTAATTATTAATTTATGTCAAACACAAGAGAGCTTTAAAGTTGTTTTTTGTCGTTATAGTTTTTCATAGTTTTATTGCACTATGTCCAAAGACACAGCCTGTATGATATTGATTTTTTTGAGACTTATTGAAGTTTCTTTTATGATCCAATACACAGTCTGTTTCTGTAGTTGTTCTGTGTGTGCCTCCCCCAAAATGTGTATTTTCTGTCAGATGTCACAGTCTCTTACATATAATACCTTGAGCTTATTGTGTTAGTCTTCAGTTTCTTTTTTTTAAATCTTTTTCTGCTTTATTATTTTCTGAGAAGGATGTGTTAAAATTTTGTTTTATTTGTTTCCTTAACTGTGATATCATTTCTTAACCATCTTACCCTATAAATCCTGTAAACAATACAGGTGAAAGTATAACTGCTCTGGTTGAATCTGGGAGAACAGGTCTTAAATCGAGTGTCCCCTCAAGGCCCCATCCCCAGAGTACCTCAAGGCACCTCTGCAGAGTCCTTAAACTGGAATATTATTTCTTTTTTTTTTTAAATTTATTTATTTAATTTATTTATTTTTGGCTGCATTCGGTCTTTGTTGCTGCACGCGGGCTTTCTCTAGTTGCAGCAAGCAGAGGCTACTCTTCATTGCGTGGGCTTCTCACTGCCGTGGCTTTTCTTGTTGTGGAGCATGGGCTCTAGGCACGTGGGCTTCAGTAGTTGTGGCACACGGGCTCAGTAGTTGTGGTTCGCGGGGTCTAGAGCACAGGCTCAGTAGTTGTGGCGCACAGGCTTAGTTGCTCCGTGGCATGTGGGATCTTCCCGGACCAGGGCTCGAACCCGTGTCCCCCGCATTGGCAGGCAGATTCTTAACCACTGCACCACCAGGGAAGCCCTGGAATATTATTTCTGTAAACAAACTGTCAGTTAATCTTTTAACCTTGTACTCTTAGTTCTTGTCACCCACCCACTAACCCAAACAATTTTCTGTTCAAAGCCAGATGGGCTTTCATGTTCTCTTCCTCACCCACCTGCATAGATGCTTTTCCCCTTGTCATTACATCTACCAGGACTCTTCTTCACATAACCAAACTCTGTACCTTATTCAAAACCCTTCTTGTTTATGTAAACAATGAAAACAGTAACTCGAAAAGATATACACACCCCAGTGTTCATAGAAGCATTATTTACAATAGCCAAGCAACCTAAGTGTCCATCCATAGATGAATGGGTAAAAGAGATGTGGTATATATATATATACAATGAAATACTACTCAGCCATAAAAAAGAAGATCTTGCCATTTGTGACAACACAGGTGGACCTAGAAGGTATTACACTAAGTCAGATAGAGAAAGATAAATACTGTATGATTTCCCATAAATGTGGAATCTAAAAAATAAAACAAATGTGCAAACTAAATAAAACAGAAGCAGACTCATAGATACAGAGAATAAACTGGTGGTCACAGGGGTGGGTAGTGGTTGGGCAAAATAGGTGAAGGGGATTAAGAGGTACAAACTTCCAGTTATAAATAAGTCATGGGATGCAATGTACAGCATAGGGAATATGGCCAATAATATTGTAATAACTTTGTATGGTGATAGGTGGTTACCAGACTTATTATGGTGATCAATTTGTAATGTATATAAATGTTGAATCACTACGTTGTATACCTGAAACTAATATAATATTGTATATCAACTATACTTTAATTAAAAAAATAAGAGAAAAAAACATTCTCAAATTCTGCTTCTTCCATAAAATCTCTTCTAGCCATATCAATTCTTAGAACTCTAAAAGCAGTTATTGCAAGTGCAATTAATTTAATGTTTATTCACTGACCTAATTCACTAATCATTTAGTATTTATTCAGTGACCAGCACTTGTGGTGGTTGGGATTTCTATTTACATAACTGTAGTTGTTTAATATTTGTTGTATTTGTTTGCTTCCCCTATTTTGCTGTAAAAGCATCTTGAGGGTACCATGTGTTTTGTATGCTCTGTTAAGGTACCCACATAGTGGCTTGTTCTTGGTAGTTGACGAACAAAAATACTTTGAGTTTATTTACTTCAGTGTTGATATGAATAATTTTATTTCTAATTAGAGGACAGTTTTATTACATTGCAAGTTCTTTGTTTACTGTTTACTGTATTTTGCTATGTGTTCTTTATTATTAATAATAAGATTATCAGTGAAAGTTCTTTAAGATTCTCTTCAAAATCCTTGTAAAGCAGGCAGATTTAACCTCTTTATAAAACAAGCAGTCGTTAAAAAATAAATAAATAAAATAAGCAGTCATTTATCATTCTTTCAATATAAATTTATGCATAAAATAGCTTTTATGGGTTTAAATTTATCTACTCTTATAAGGCAGTGTTATATCTGGTAAAGTGATGAAATGGACTAGGCTGTCTTCCTTCCCCTCCCCCTTAAAACTAATTATTCGAGTTAAGTTTTCAACTTGGAAGGTTCCCTCTAAGGACAATGAACTTAAGTCAAGTGTTAGAGCATAGAGAGTTTCAGGATAGTCACAAGCTACTGATTATTCTGCTGATAAGATGATTGCATCACATGATGGAGTAGTCAGCAAGCCTCTGAGCCCTGGCAGCACACCTGGCCTGAGCTGGTGCTGTGTGGGGTACAAGGCATGTCTAAAGCAGTATCATTCCCAACACTGACCTGCCAGTGTGGTTTCATTGCACAGAACTGACACAAGTGAAGTACAACCAGCCAAATCCTAAAGTAGGTAATTTAGAGCATAAAGTGGAGATTGCAAGGTGAGACAGAAGATCAAATAAAAGAATTATAAAATACCTATAAGTCATGAGCCGTTAAGTTCTTTAACGTGTATTTTATTTAATTTTCCCAACTTCCATGTAGTGGGTATTATCATGCCCATTTTAAAGAGGAAGAAATGGAATTCCATAGAGGTAAAATAATGTATTAATTATTGGACATTGAGTAAGTGGTAGATTTGTGTATTGAATTCAGATCTGACAACTAAATCAACTTCCTTTATTCCCCTTGTTTTTACTCACATAACACCCATTATTGTTTTGTACCCTTTGTATACTTTAAAGAAATGTTATTATTTAGAATTAATTGTTGATTTTCTTTCCTACTGGACTGCAAGTCCATGAGAATAGAACCATGTCTGTTTTGTTCAGCACGATATCTCCAAGACCAAACACTTTGCTTGTTAACACAGCTGGTGATCAGTATATATTCTTTGTTTCCCTTTTTCTTTTTTTGGAATTGGTGGGGTGGCGGGGTAGTGCAGGGAGTCCAGGGTTTCCACCGCATTGTGTTGACTCTCTTAGGTAAGAAAATAATATGTAGAAAGTCTAGGCCAGTGTGAACCTGAACAATCAGGGAAGGTTTTATGGGTGAGCCAATCTTGTTAGATGGAGATGAAATAATTTTTAACTGTAACCTATATATAAGGCTCTGAATGACCTCAAGTACTTCGCTCTCAAGAAGGGACAGTTCATTGTAAAGGCATCATCAAAGATGGGGAAATGCCAGTATCTTGCTAATATAGATTCAAGTGCTCTATTTAAATTTTTTTTACCTTTTTTTTTTAATAGAAAAAATCAGGCAAAGATATGCAGACCTGCCTGGAGAATTGCACATTATTGAACTTGAAAAGGATAAGAATGGACTTGGACTCAGCCTTGCTGGTAACAGAGACAGATCACGCATGAGCATATTTGTGGTGGGAATTAACCCCGAAGGACCCGCTGCCACGGACGGGCGAATGCGTATTGGAGATGAACTGTTGGAGGTGAGGGGCATATATTCTTTTTTTTTTTTTTTCCTACTAGGTTCATTTGATTCTTCTAATAAAATCTGTCCAGTTACTTTCATTATAATGATCACATAAGGGCAAAATCCATCCATATATATATATACTCTGTATCTAATATATCCATCCATCTAGGGGCATATATCCTGAATTTCTGTTCTGGTGAGATGAAGGGGTATGGAGGATATTGTATAGGAAAATGCAGTGAAGGGGAAGAATGTTATAAATTACATTTTCGTCAACTATTTATTATCATTTTCCCAAGCGAGAACAAAAATCATATTATTGCTTACAGTTGCTGTTTGCTGCTTGAGTGAAAACTAATCTCACAGGGACTTCCCTGGCGGTCCAGTGGTTAAGACTTCATGCTTCCACTGCAGGGAGCACGGGTTCGATCCCTGGTCAGGGAACTGCATGCCGTGTGGCATGGCCAAAAACCAAACCAAAACCAAAACAAAACAAAACAAAAAAACTAATCTCACAAAATAATTTAGGGGTCCTTAAGTAAAATCTCATGGAAACATATTAAAAGAATAGGGCTTGTTTTTAAATATAAATTCCAAAAGGTTCAAAACCAATTTGTGTGTTAATCTAATGTTATTAGTGTTTATCAAAATCCTCTTCAGCTTCTGAATTAACCATAAGTATGACATTTCTTTTTGTTATTGTTGTCAGTTAGTTTTTTGTGAAGGTGTTATAGCCAACAAAACTTTATGAACTGGTTGTCAAGGATTGGTTAATATCTGTGAAGTTGGTGATGTGGTTAAGGCCACAGGTTAAGGAATCAGGTGTCTTATTTAGGAATAGGAGAAAGATAAGAGCAGCTCAGAAGATGACTGATCTCTGCTACTACTCTGGATGATTTCATCAATAGTCTGAAAAGGTTAGCCTCATTTTCCTAAGCTTAAAGTCAGGGTTTCTGCTCTGAATTTATCTTAGTTTGATATTTGTTTGCCTGTTCCTCATTCAGCTAACAGTTTTTTGAGTGTCTCTTAGGACTGGACACAAAAAAAGAGATGAATACATCCAGTCCCTTCATTCAAATAGCTCACACTCTCAAGGAAGAAAAGAGACATAAAAAGATTGTCACATAACAAAAATGAAAAAAAATTATAACAACAATCGTAACAAGAGCAATATGTACTTGGTACCAGACATAGCTTTACTGCTGAAGTCACAAAGTAAATGAGGTGTTGGGATTCAGTATCAGGCAGTTTGACTTCTTAGCTCTTTGTTAACCAGTGTGTTCTAAGGCCTCTCGGATAAAATGCTCCAACACTTGGACATTTGGGGGAGCTGAATCACAGAGGTACCGAGTGTCAGACTGCTTACTTAAAATGAGGCCATTACTAATTTTTCATTTTAGTTTCCTCTTCAGACTCGGTATAGAATTCATAGTCATCCACAGTGTGACTTGCCTAATAATATCTACAGCTAAAGCTGATCAGACACAACTGTGAGGGCACTAGTATTGCCCTCTGTCTTCTAAGCCCCAGTAGTTTCTCCCCATCTAAAACCTGTTTTCACAAAGAAGTCACTTCTGGAGTTACTTTTCTTTGCTTGTTCTTTTGTAATATAGCATTATGAAAGGGACCCACATCGGGTAGTAGCACTGATTAGCATAATCATTATGTAAATAAAAATCAAAGGTGACAGTATGTATTAACCAATATAATTTATTGCTTCACATTCATTTCCTTTGGCTTATGTTTAGAGATTTCTTCATAAATTATATGATGAGGCTGATATAAGGAAACACTCTTCCATAACTGAAGAGCATGTCTTTCCAGCCTGCATTTCAGTATGACAATGAGTGGGGCTGGAAGGGAGTGGGCAAGAAATTGGAAAAAGGAGAGACCGGAAGCCTGGACAACTATCCCAATATGTCATGTAAGGGTCCAAGGGAAAACTGCATTAAGGAGAGTCTTGAGAGGCACTGCTGGAATCCACTGATTCCTTCCAAATGGCATGTTTCTTCCCGTGCATACATTCCTATGCCTATTTTTTATAATCTTCCACAGTAATTGAGTTCTTCGTGTGGTATAATATAGAACTGGTATTTTATTTCTCGGTCTGACATTTTATTAGATAGAGGTAACAGACGAGCTGTGGTTGCACTGAGAGTGTTTTACAGGCCATACAGAAAAGTCCACACTCTGCAGGGCAGTGAGCACTGGACTAGGAAGACCCACTTTATCTTATCCCAGTTCTTTCAGTTATTAGTTGCATTTCAGAAGGGGCTTAAAGTACGTGGCACATGGTTGACTGTTAATTAGATCACATTTCCTTCCTTAAAGACAGAAGCTTCAGGTATTTGTTTTCTAGGCTAGAGGCTAGAAGAGCTCTCCTGACTGAAAAAGAAAATTAATCTCCTGACTGAAAAAGAATATTAACATCTTGCTATTTCAGGCCCCTCCTATTCCTTCCTTTGACTTTCTGGATTTGGTCTTTTGTTGCTATTCAGTAACTTTATCTTCGTTCAGAGATGAAAAGAACAAGAAGATTAAATATGGTAATAAGTTAATCGCCCTGCACTCTCCACTGAGTCTCTTATTTAAATAAAATAAAATAAAATATGTTGGAACATAGATTGTAGCATCACAGACCTTTGGCTAGTTATTTATCTTCTCTAACCCTCAGTTACCTCCTTTATCAAATGGAAATTTTTCATTTATTCAGCAAGAACTTTACTGTGCATCTGTTGTGTAGGAGGAAGTATGTGAACGCGGTGCGATTTTTCATTGGTGAACAAAATCCATGGTCCTGTTCTCATAGAGCTTACAGTCTAGTGATGGTATAGCCTCAACCTCGGAGGGTGTTATGAGAATGAATGAGAGAAGATATGTCAAGTTTTGCCACAGTATCTGGCACCTGGTAATACCATAATGAATTTCAGCTGATGATATTTATAAAATAATATTTTCATGTGGATTTGTGTATTTCGGTTCCTTTTAGCTTGTTTATATTAATGCATTTGTCTCTGAAAGCATGTTCCAGAGGGAGACCACTTTCCTTTTCTTCAATAGCTCCATACAGCATCTTGAAAAGCTGAGAGAGTAGAAAAATGCACATACTGATTCTTATGCAGTTATAAGTCATCTTCTCATATGCTTCTGGCTCTAGGTCAGGGATGACAGGAAAAAATTCATGTGGGAAATATATTCCTGGTTTCTTTTTATAGCTGAGAAAAAATTTCAATCCTTTCTCTATGATATGTGAAGAATTTGTATATAGCATAATATCAAATCCAGTGTGCTTTGGAACTGAGAATAAAACATTGATTTAACGATGAGTACCAGGAAAGCTGGAAGCAGTGTTACAATAGCTTTTCTTTGGATAAGCAGTGTATTAGATTGCAGAAGGACACTGCATCACGAAGGAGGCATTTACAATGGGCTTTTAGATTATGCTTACTAGATTTCTGGGCTAGAGCAAACCTTTTGTATTTGCTTACCCATTCACACTCCATTTATTTTTGTCAAATGAGGTAAAGTT